>NC_069503.1:989468955-989827787 GCF_027579735.1 Bombina bombina
TGCGCTGAAGCCTGTGCCGCATATGTAATCTCGCCCCAATTGTTTCTTAGATGATTCAGATAATACAATTTTAAACAACTATCCAATTTACTTCTATTATCAAATTTTCTTCATTTTCTTAGCATCTTTTGTTGAAAATAAGGAAAGTAAGTTCAGGAGTGTGCACGTGTCTGCAGTATTATATGGCAGAAGTTTTGCAACAATGTTCTATGTTAGCAAGACCACTAGATAGCAGCACTATTTCCTGTCAGGTAGTACTCCAGACATGTGCAAGCTACCTAGCTAGATATTTCTTCAACAAAGAATAACAAGAGAACAAAGCAATTTTGATAATAGAAGTAAATTGGAAACTTTTTTAAAATTGTATTTTCTTGCTGAACCATGAAAAATAAAATAATCTTTGGTTTCATCTCCCTTTAAAGTGCCATAAAACAGGTTGAGATCTGTGCATATCCTAAAAAATACTTGCTGGCAAGTATTTTAAAATCATTTTCAAAAATAAGCAACATGAATTACATAGCTAAGCTGCCTGAATCAGGTAACTCCACCCTCTTATCAGTGTTTAGACACAGGCATTGTATTTCAACTGAGTTCACAGCTTCTAGGCATGCTCCAGCAGATAATCCCTATTCATTTTTGCATTCTACCAAAAGAACAATAAACATAGATACAGCCATAAAAGGAATTGTGTGGGGGAAGTTAGAGCTTTACAATTCAGAAACTAAAAAGAAAGGGTTAATGGCGAGGCACTGCAGTATAAATTTGCAGGTAAAGTAATTAAAGTACACATTATATTATTTTGTCTCTATCCCAACTTGTTTTATGTCCCTTTAAAGGGACATTTAAAACTAAATAAATGTTAGATAAAATGATGTATTCAAAACAAAGAATAGGGGGCGGAGCCGACCAGCGCCAAAGATGGTCGTGTGAGTGAGGAGCTCCGTGTAGATAACAACTATTACATCTACAGTTAGCGATATCGATGCCTATAACCCACTGAAACTACCCCATACCGGTAAGCTGCACACGGCAGAGTTTGGAAAGGAGACCGGAGGTTCAAAGGAGGAAAGTGCCGTCACTATTTTGGGCAATATAACAGAGCGACACATGCGGCCTGCCCTCCCCACCTCCGCTACGCCACTAAACTCCCGCAACCTTCACGAACGGGCACTGATACGATCGGTGGCCTTACTACTACAATCAGAGAGCTGGAAGTTTGCGGTCGGACCCAGTGAAGATCAAAAGACTAGCCGCAGAAGCAGGTATACATTAACAATATGGGACTTTGACATCAAAACAAAGGGCGCGAAAGACGCCATATTGCCTTGTTTGCTGACACTGCCGTGACCGACAATCAGAGCATATTACACAGGATGCCTGCATGAGTGAACGCGCAAGGTGCTTACAGTATGTGAATATCTTATAACATGTTTTAAACACACTGTGGGTTACAACACTGGGACTCTATATTCCACATTGAGTTCACAGAGCTTAAGCTTTCACATATTTCCTTCAGGGAACTGCCATTATAACTCAGAGAAATCACGCCTTTTAGCAGCAAAGTCCGGTGTTTACACTCAGCAACAAAAGACATTTTACTTATATGATAAACATGTCATCAAAACGCCTTCCAAGAACAGACAAATCTTCTAAAGGCGGGAGCACTCCTAACCCTAGATTACATAACTTTTTCAAGCCAAATGATACGGCTTCCACAGAGCCTAAAGAAGGGGAGGAGAATATCACTGACACCACAGAATCTGAGGTGGACGTGGAGACACAGGCTCCGCTAACAAGAGCGGACCTGCAATCTTTGCCGACTAAAGATGACTTTACAGCTCTGATTTCCCACGTCACCCAGATTATGAAGTCAAGTATAGCAGAGGTCAAAAAAGAAGTCAATGAGATTGGGAACCGCATAATGGTATTAGAAGAAGATGCTGAGCAGACTAACTCACTCCTTGACCTGCATTCTAGGCAGTCCTCTCACCAACAGACTCTAATAGCACAGCTTCAAGACCAGGTAGAGGACCTGGATAATAGAGGGCGCCGCCAGAATGTTAGGTTAAGGGGTATACCAGAAATGGTCAAATCAGAAGCACTTCTCCCCTACTTGCAGAGACTGTTTAACTCTATCACCAACAATAAGGAAGAAGTTGACTACCCCCTGGATAGATACCATAGGGCACTGAGACCGGTCCCCAAGGAAAACGCACCGCCTAGGGATGTTATTATTAAGTTTACTAGCTTTAGGGATAAAGAAAACATCCTTTCTGCCGCCAGACAAAGACACCCTATCTCATTTGAGGGCCACACCATCCTTTTCTTTGCGGATCTCAGCCCCATGACACTCTCTAGACGAAGAGAAACAAGATACCTTACGCTGCATCTAAGAGATCTAGGGATACCATACAGGTGGGGCTTCCCCTTTTGCTTGAAAGTAGTCAAAGGAAACACTACAGCAATATACAGAACACAGGAGGACATTGATCACTTCTGCTCGCAGCTGAGCATACCAAAACCCACTTTGCCAAGTCTGAGGACTGGGACTGATAACAAAATGAACACTAATGAGGCATTACCGAAGTCCCCACTCACCGGATGGAATAAAGTGGTCAAGAAGACAAGGAGTAAAAACCAGGAGAGAGGACACTCCCTTTCCCCAACACATGCAGATCCCACTTGACAATATAATGTTTATTGGGTGTTACATTATATTTAAGGGAAGTAACCCTAGTTGGTAAGATCACTGTAAAGGTATATTCTGGACATGTTTAGGTTTATCCTATGAATTGCCCATAGTAGTTTTTTTCAGCTAGACACTGCTGCAATATAGGCCAGTTTAAAGTTTGTTAGTTGCAAAACTGTTTAAACAATGCGATTTTAAATATGCAGGTTGTTATTTCACGTCACAAAGTGACTTGAACCCCCCCCCCCCGTGTTAACATTCAGTTTGAGACCTTTAGTTGGAAGAGATCTCTTATTGTTTATTGTTCAATGTATCAGAGTATTTTTTTGATTGCAATTTTTTTGTTGTTTCAACACAGACCCTACAGGACCTTCAGATGCTTTGCTCTTTACCTTCCCTTCTCTCTTCTATTCTATCCTGCTTCTCTCTCCCCCCCTAGGTCGCTACACATGCTAAAGACTGGGGTACACAGACCGTCTGTCCGGATGATAACCTGTGAGTATGACTTTGTTCAGCTTCACTGTATGGATACACTGTTGACATTTAGCTACACTTTCCACAGCACAAATGGTAGATAACAAAATTAAACTCATTTCCCAGAATGTTAAGGGGTTAAACTCGCCCACTAAAAGATCGGTAGCTTTATCGAGTTTTAAAAAGATGGCAGGGGGAATAATATTCGTCCAAGAGACGCACTTTGCTAGAGATAAAATACCCCACTTTCACAACAAAGAATTTCCCGTAGGCTATTTTGCATCTAACATACAGAAAAAAAATGGAGTGGGCATATTATTTAAAAAAAAAATACCCTTCCAATTACTACATAAAGCGGAGGACGTAGAAGGTAGATGGATCATTCTAGTAGGCAAATTATACCATAAGACTATTACTCTAGTTAACGTATACGCCCCAAATCATAAGCAGGGAAAGTTTTTTCAAAAATTGACTAATGTAATATTGGCAGAATATAAAGGGGCATTGATTCTCGCAGGAGATCTCAATGTAGCTATTGAACCTGACATAGACTGCTCAACTGGTCGCAGCCCGGTTGCCCCAGCATCAATCCACAAAATCTGCACGAATCTTAGGAGGCTGACTCTGTTAGACTCCTGGCGAACAAGCCACCCAGGACAAAGAAACTTTACCTTTTATTCCCACCCTCATAAGAGTTACTCCCGTATTGATTACGTGTTCACAGACCAAACAACATACAGCTTAGTTTCAGACTCCAATATAGAGACTATCAGCTGGTCTGATCATGCGGCGGTTAGCATTGACCTTAGATGGTCGGAGAAGCCTCTTACACCTTATATCTGGAGGTTAGACGAAACACTCTTACATAAGCCCATAATAGTGGACAAAATCATAACCTCTATGAAAGAATTCTTTAGCTTCAACCCACATCAACACACTTCTTGCCTAACAACATGGGAAGCCCACAAAGCGGTAATGAGGGGAGAGTTTATTAAACAGAGGGCCATACTCACTAAACAATACCGCACAGCATATATGGAAGCTGTGACCACCTTGCAATCGACTGAAAGCTTACATAAGACCAACCCCATGGACCCTTCCCTAAGTCAGCAGCTTCGGTTAGCTAGAAGAAATCTTAATCACATATTATACAGGGAGGCTCAGGATAAGGCTTTTTACATCAAAAAAGTATATTATGCGGAATCAAATAAGGCAGGAACTCTCCTGGCTAGGCTGTTGCGCACAAAGAGAAATAACTCATACATACACAAGATAAGAGCGCCGGGGGGTGAACACATACAAGATTCTAGGGGGATAGTTGAAGGTTTCAAAACATACTATAGAGACCTGTATAATCTACAAACACCGACCTCTTTAAACAGGAGGGAAGACCAAATTACATACCTGAATGAGATAGACCTCCCAACATTGCCGCCCGAAATTAGGGAGGAACTGGAAAACCCCATCACACAACAAGAAGTAGTGATGGCAATCAATAGTCTACCAGGACATAAAAGTCCTGGCCCGGATGGTTTTTCTAATGCTTACTATAAGCAATTTAAGGACATATTAGCCCCACACTTAACTAGCCTATTCACCGCAATAGATGAAGACACTACATGGTCTAAACAGATATTAGAAGCACACATAGCGATTATACCCAAACCAGGGAAAGATAACACTAAAGTAGAGAATTATAGGCCCATATCTTTATTAAATTCAGACATAAAGATTTATACAAAAATCCTGGCCAGAAGATTAAACAAAATCTTACCCCAACTTATACATGTAGATCAATCGGGTTTTGTTCCCGGCAGGGAAGCCAGGGACAACACTATACGTACAGTACACCTCATAGAACATGTAAATAGAACTAAAGAACCAACAATTTTCATTTCCACAGATGCCGAAAAGGCGTTTGATCGCCTGGATTGGGGATTTCTTGAGGCATGTTTGATTAGGTTTGGCTTTGGAACCAAAATGATAGCCAGAATTTTTAGTGTCTATAACAAACCCTCTGCTAGGGTGAAAGCCAATGATACTCTTTCAGATAGTTTTCAGATATATAATGGAACGAGACAGGGGTGTCCACTGTCCCCGCTCCTGTTCGCTTTGTCCATGGAAGGGTTAGCGGCACATATTCGGGACAATGATAAGATTCACGGGATTAAAATAGGCCCGAATGAATATAAACTTACATTATACGCGGACGACGTACTTATATCTATGACATCACCGAACACATCACTCCCACACTTACTATCTGAATTTAAAAAGTATGGAGAGATCTCAAATTTTTTAATAAATCCGCAAAAATCGGAAATCCTTAACATAAATATGAACATTGAAAAATTCTTACTCTTAAAACACATTTGCCCATATAAATTACAAACTCTCCAAATTAAGTACTTAGGTATTGCACTAACACCCTTAACATCCCAACTCTACCAGCAAAATTACGTACCCCTGTTACATAGATTAAGATCGGAATTACAAACTTGGCGAGATAAACCATTATCCTGGTGGGGTAGGATACAGGCTATCAAAATGACCATACTGCCACAAATCTTATACATCTTTCAGACAGTTCCGGTGTCCCTTCCTAAGGCTTTCCTGTTTAACATCCAAAAAGACATTAACTTATTCATATGGGGGAAGATCAGGCCCAGAATAAATAAGACGACTATGTATAGACCTTTGGGTAGTGGGGGTATTGGGGTCCCTAACATAGAGAGGTACTATAACGCGATAATAATCCGAGTATTGGATTGGCACGGTAAAATAGAACAAAAGGACGACTATAGATTCTCATCTCTTGAGAGCCCCGACCCCAGGGGCACTGTGCTGGATATCCCCAGGAGCTAGACCACCCTTAGTTGAAGCCTCAGGGCTGTACACACATATCTTTGATAAATGGGACTCGTTACGGGATTCCAAGTTAGGCATATCCTCCAGGGTCTCCCCGTTAGCCCCTATCTCATACAACGCAGAATTTTTGGGAGGCCTTGAGTTTCACAGACACACTAGAGGCGAACTGGGATACACAATACCTTTTATAAAATTGACCACTAATGGCACATTAAAACAAAGACAAGATTTGGAGGTAGTAGAGGGGGGCAGTTTCTCCTCCTGGCTAAAGTATGCGCAACTGAAACATTTGATTCACAACTCTAAATATAAAACGGATCTACTAAGACCCACCACAAGATTTGAGAAATTGTGCTTACTAGAGATAATACCTAGAGGAACCCTATCAATAGCAAGAGGATTATTGGAAGACACACTGATTAACTCTCTCCCTTCATACACCACACGTTGGCAGGTAGAATTGGGGACACCCCTAACAACTCAGGACTGGGAGAACATATTTTTTAACACTCGCAAATCTTCTGCAGCGCCCAAAATTCTCGAACTTAATCACAAGATCCTGACTCGCTGGTACTTAACCCCTGAACGCTTAAGACATATTTATCCTACCGTAGATGACAAATGCTGGAGGGGGTGCGGGGGGAGAGGCAATATGTCGCATATTTGGTGGCAATGTAAGAAAATACAACCTTTCTGGTTAATCATTGAGACGGTATTTCAGTCTATCATTGACATATCTTTTGTGTTGACCCCTGCAACGGCATTGCTGAACCATAGACCAGAGGGAATGTGTAAAGTTAGATGGAAACTCTTGCAAATAGGACTAAATAGTGCAAGGAATTTGATAGCTAAGAGGTGGAAATCCACTACACCTCCCTCTAGAACAGAATGGATCCAGAATACTACCATGCTCTTATCACAGGAGGAGTATGTGTACTTTCGAAAGAAGCTGCTTACTAGATATTATGATATTAAGTTTTACTGGGAAACCTACCTGGGTACACAGCCGGACTCCTAAACTCGAAACACAGCTTTCTCTCTTGTCCAGAGAGACCCACCCTTGCTTATTAAAACCCTATTTAACCCCTCTTGTCTCTGCTTTCCTTCTTCTTCCTTTTCTTTCTATCCTGCCCCACTTTGTTTTCCCCTTCTCTTTCTAACTGTAGGGTCCTGCTACAGATCACATATTTGAGTTTTAAATTTTTCCTTAAATTTATGTATAAGTTTATGTAAATGTCCTAATTTTTTGAATTTTTCTTTCTTCCTTTTTTATTTATATTATTCATTTTTTGTTAATGGAAGGACACGTAAACAAGTTAATATGTTTTAATAAGCTATAAGTGTATGGTGATTGTAAACTATACATATGGTATCAGTACAATGTTAATAACAAATGCTTGAAGTGAAAAAAAAAAAAAAAAAAATTCTGCAAAACAAAGAATAGCAGGAGAATAATATGCATATGCATTATTTTAAATTACACTAGTTGTTTTAATATTTTAAAAAAAAAGTTTAAAGTTTTAGTGTCCTTAACCCTTTCACTGCTAAGCCAAATATGAGCTTTATTTTTTTTATCTAACTACATTTAAATCCCACACAAATTATATATTTTTTTCAGCAGGCTCAGCAGATTCACAATATGCCATTATTATATTTATAATTCATGGCATGTGAAATAGCTGCGGCAAAAACTAAAAATATGTATAATTTTTGCATAGATTTGAGTAAATAATATTGAAAATGGCGTAGTGACCACTGCTGTTACTGTGATAACCTTACTAATTTGTCATCAAGGGTAGCCACATGTGAAATAGGGGCACATACGGGCATCTGGGGTTATAATATAGACAAGAGAGGCCCAATTCTGCACTTTTTTTTCTTGCAAGGTGTTCGCTGTTACTACAGTTATCACCTACTGTACAGACAAAATCCATATATTTTTTTAATATAGGGACTTGTCTAATAGAAAAACAAATCTTTATTAGGAGTCTATAGACATACTTATTTATAAACTATAATCTCTGTGTGTCAGTGTTTTATTTTTACTTTATTTATAAATGATCAGCTTTCTTTTACTGCTTCAAGACTACCGCCATTTGAAAGAGGTTTGTAGCTGCTACATCCAAGTCCCTAACAGCTACAGGAAGCTTCCTGGCTCAACCCCTCTGTGACATCACCACAAACATACGTGGTGATGTCACCAGCACTCCTATGAAGCCTGGGATTGCCGCCCTCAGGCCCTCTATGCCACCAATGATCCCCTGCCTGTGGTGAAGGGGATCCCCGAAAACATTGTTTGATCTGCGTTCTCCCTGCATAACAAGAAGGCGCTCATCATGTGCCTACAGCTAGCGATGTGCATGACAAGAACGCCTCGCCCTGCGCATCAAAGGGGTTAAAGCAATTATTGTTACCTAGGTTTCCTTCACTTCTAAGCCCACTTAAGGACTGATTTAAATAAGTCACTAGAGTGTGAAGCCAATGATTGTAAGGAATATAGCAGTGTTAAGTCTGGGGTCGCCACTTCCCCTTTTATGAGGGATTGGAAAGCCCCCAATTTTTAGAATTAAAGGGCCATTATAGTAAAAACATTTCATTAGTGGGTGTAACTTTAAAACTAGCAGCCCTGTAATGCTGTGTTTAACCCCACACATGGGTTAAACTTATAGGTAAAGGACAGCTCAGAAGCCGCAGAGCATTGCCTGTCCAAAGCAGAAATTGACACTGACCCAATCAGTCATGCTAGTCACTAGTTTTAAAATTACATGCTCTAACAAAGGAGAGCATAACAATATCTCAACTATAATGCCCCTTTAAATTAGATGGAGAAAATGTATAATGAAAGTATATTGCAAAATTGTTTTACTATGTATAATTAAAGGGACATTAAACCCAATTTTGTCCTTTCATGGTTCAGATAGAGAATACAATTTTAAAGGGACAGTATAGTCAAAAATAAATGTTCGTGATTCATATAGGGCATGTCATTTTAAACAACTTTCCAATTTACTTTTATCATCAATTTTGCTTTGTTCTCTTGGTAGTCTTAGTTTAAAGCTAAACCTAGGTAGGCTTATATGCTAATTTCTTAGCACTTGAAGGCCACCTCTTATCTTATTGCATTTTGTCATTTTTTCACAGCTAGAGGGCATTAGTTGATGTGTGCCATATAGATAACATGTGCTTACGCCCGCGGAGTTACCTAGGGGTCAGCACTAATTGGCTGAAATGCAAGTCTGTTAAAATAACTGAAATAAGGGTGCAGTCTGCAGAGGCTTAGATACAAGGTCATCACAGTGGTAAAAAGTATATTAATATAACTGTGTTGATTATGCAAAATGGAATGGGTAAAATGGAATGGGTAATAAAGGGATTATCTATCTTTTTAAACAATACAAATACTGATGAAGACTGTCCCTTTAAACAACATTTCAATTTACTTCCATTATCTAATTTGCTTTATTCTTTAGATATCCTTTGTTGAAGAAATAGCAATGCACATGGATGAGCCAATTATGTGAAGCATCTATGTGCAGCCACCAATCAGCAGCTACTGAGCCTATCTATATATGCTTTTCAGTAAAGGATATCAAGAGACTGAAGCAAATTAGATAATAGAAGTAAATTAGAAAGTTGTTTAAAATTGCCTGCTCTTTCTAAATTATGAGAGAAAAAAATGGGTTTTATGTCCCTTTAAACATTGTATATTACAATATAAAAGTGTTTTATTGCAAATGAGCAGCCTTTTTAAGACTTAGCTATTGTTCCACATGTGATTTGAAACAGGAGTACTCAGTACAAGGATTCTAGCTACGGCTGGATAATGACTCCCAATGTCTTAATATTCTTAGCCATTTCTCCTGAGATCGCAAAACAGCAGCTGCCCTCTGCATGGGGCGTACCAGACACACATATTTTCCAGCTAAACTGTTTATCACTTGTTCAGCCTCATTGTAGAAGATATTCTATATATTCATAAACATTTTCCAAATTGTTATTTAGATAGTTTTATCAAACAAGGCTAGTAAATGTTTTCTGATATTCACCCAAAGCTTTGAATATTGTTTTCAGAAGTTTAGATAAGTAAAATGCTAATATTACCAAGGGCTGTAAAAGCACTAATTTGTTATAATAATACAAGTCAGATTTGTATTCAGGCACTGCAGAATGAATACAATCCAGCCCATCTGGCTCTATTGGGACACACAGAGTCTCGACTACCCACCCCCAACAAGAATCTTGCTGAGTAGCTCAAGGCTCAAGGATTTTCATGTACACAAGAGTTTGAATATGAAACAGAGATTATTTAGTGCAAATTCTACTAGGAATTAATTGTCTGTTTATATGTGTTGCTGCATTTCCATAAATATATTTAATTTTAAGACAGTTTATTTGGGAATAATACAAAGTTATTGATTATAAAAGTTAAAATGATAAAAAGTATACTGAGTATGTTAATGGAATAGCTTTACAATACCTTTCTGACAGGGCTCAACCCTTTAAATCTCTAAAGATATCCTGCTTGCATAATTTTGATATGATTGGTATGAATGATGCTGATTACATATTGTATTCACTGTAATGGCAAACTTATGAAGTGGCACTACAGATGTTGATGGGGCATAGGTTGGTAAAAAATAGCAGATTAAAGGAATTTTGAGATTGTAATATATAATTATGAGAAGTAAAACAACTTTACAGCGCACGTTCATTATTTATTTTGCCCCTTTACCTGGTTAGGTTCCCAGAGGCGGTTACGGCACCTAAAGCTCTGATTAGAACCGAACTCTCTGGAGCAGTATTGTCAAAAATGCCATACGCAACTATGCGAGTATTACCAACAATCTAACTATCTGACCCCTGTTTAATCAGGTTTTTCGCCCGAATCACTCCACTACAACTGCCCTCCTAAAAGTTTGCAAGGACATCCAAACTGGCATGGAACAAGGAGACCTAACTGGAGCAATTTTCCTTGATTTTACAAAGGCCTTTGACACTGTAGATCACGACATACTACTGCTCAAACTAAAAAACTAAGGCCTAGATTTGGAGTTTGGCGGTAGCCGTGAAAACCAGCGTTAGAGGCTCCTAACGCTGGTTTTAGGCTACCGCCGGTATTTGGAGTCACTGAAAAAAGGGTCTAACGCTCACTTTTCAGCCGCGACTTTTCCATACCGCAGATCCCCTTACGTCAATTACGTATCCTATCTTTTCAATGGGATCTTCCTAACTCCAATATTTAGAGTCGTGTCTGAAGTGAGCGTTAGAGCTCTAACGACAAAACTCCAGCCGCAGAAAAAAAGCAGGAGTTAAGAGCTTTCTGGCCTAACGCCGGTTCATAAAGCTCTTAACTACTGTACCCTAAAGTACACTAACACCCATAAACTACCTATGTACCCCTAAACCGAGGTCCCCCCACATCACCGCCACTCGATTAAATTTTTTTAACCCCTAATCTGCCGACCGCCACCTACGTTATACTTATGTACCCCTAATCTGCTGCCCCTAACACCGCCGACCCCTGTATTATATTTATTAACCCCTAACCTGCCTCCCACAACGTCGCCGCCAGCTACCTACAATAATTAACCCCTAATCTGCCGACCGCAAAGCGCCGCCACCTACATTATAGCTATGTACCCCTAATCTGCTGCCCCTAACATCGCCGACCCCTATATTATATTTATTAACCCCTAATCTGCCCCCCACAACGTCGCCTCCACCTGCCTACACTGATTAACCCCTAATCTGCCGACCGGACCTGAGCGCTACTATAATAAAGTTATTAACCCCTAATCCGCCTCACTAACCCTATAATAAATAGTATTAACCCCTAATCTGCCCTCCCTAACATCGCCGACACCTAACTTCAAACATTAACCCCTAATCTGCCGACCGGAGCTCACCGCTATTCTAATAAATGTATTAACCCCTAAAGATAAGTCTAACCCTAACACTAACACCCCCCTAAGTTAAATATAATTTAAACCTAACGAAATTAATTAACTCTTATTAAATAAATTATTCCTATTTAAAGATAAATACTTACCTGTAAAATAAATCCTAATATAGCTACAATATAAATTATAATTACATTGTAGCTATTTTAGGATTAATATTTATTTTACAGGCAACTTTGTAATTATTTTAACCAGGTACAATAGCTATTAAATAGTTAAGAACTATTTAATAGTTACCTAATTAAAATAATAACAAAATTACCTGTAAAATAAATCCTAACCTAAGTTACAATTAAACCTAACACTACACTATCATTAAATTAATTAAATTAAATACCTACAATTACCTACAATTAAACCTAACACTACACTATCAATACATTAATTAAATACAATATCTACAAATAAATACAATGAAATAAACTAACTAAAGTACAAAAAATAAAAAAGAACTAAGTTACAAAAAATAAAAAAAATATTTACAAACATTAGAAAAATATTACAACAATTTTAAACTAATTACACCTACTCTAAGCCCCCTAATAAAATAACAAAGCCCCCCAAAATAAAAAATGCCCTACCCTATTCTAAATTAAAAAAGTTAAAAGCTCTTTTACCTTAGCAGCCCTGAACAGTACCCTTTGCGGGGCATGCCCCAAGAATTTCAGCTCTTTTGCCTGTAAAAAGAAACATACAATACCCCCCCACCAACATTACAACCCACCACCCACATACCCCTAATCTAACCCAAACCCCCCTTAAATAAACCTAACACTAAGCCCCTGAAGATCTTCCTACCTTGTCTCCTCCGATGTCCTGATCCAAGCCCAAGCGGGGGGCTGAAGAGGTCCATGATCCGGTCGAAGTCTTCATCCAAGCGGGGCAGAAGAGGATCTTCCATCCGATTGAAGTCTTCATCCAGGCGGCATCTTCTATGGTCTTCCATCGGGAGCGAAGCGGCAGGATCCTGAAGACCTCCAGCGCGGAACATCCATCCGGCCCGACGACTGAACGACGAATGACGGTTCCTTTAAGGGACGTCATCCAAGATGGCGTCCCTCGAATTCCGATTGGCTGATAGGATTCTATCAGCCAATCGGAATTAAGGTAGGAATATTCTGATTGGCTGATGGAATCAGCCAATCAGAATCAAGTTCAATCCGATTGGTTGATTCGATCAGCCAATCAGATTGAGCTTGCATTCTATTGGCTGTTCCGATCAGCCAATAGAATGCGAGATCAATCTGATTGGCTGATCGGATCAGCCAATCGGATTGAACTTGATTCTGATTGGCTGATTCCATCAGCCAATCAGAATATTCCTACCTTAATTCCGATTGGCTGATAGAATCCTATCAGCCAATCGGAATTCGAGGGACGCCATCTTGGATGACGTCATTTAAAGGAACCGTCATTCGTCGTTCAGTCGTCGGGCCGGATGGATGTTCCGCGCTGGAGGTCTTCAGGATCCTGCCGCTTCGCTCCGGATGGAAGACCATAGAAGATGCCGCCTGGATGAACACTTCAATCGAATGGAAGATCCTCTTCTGCCCCGCTTGGATGAAGACTTCGACCGGATCATGGACCTCTTCAGCCCCCCGCTTGGGCTTGGATCAGGACATCGGAGGAGCTCTTCAGGACGGATCGGTGAACCTGGATGGTGAAGACAAGGTAGGAAGATCTTCAGGGGCTTAGTGTTAGGTTTATTTAAGGGGGGTTTGGGTTAGATTAGGGGTATGTGGGTGGTGGGTTGTAATGTTGGGGGGGGGTATTGTATGTTTTACAGGCAAAAGAGCTGAAATTCTTGGGGCATGTTTTTTTTTAAAACAAGCTTTATTGACATAAAATGAGAAATGTTTACAGACATGTAAGCCAGTATGACAAAGATGAAAATCACAAAAAAAAAGAAATCTTACAGACAATCTGAAAGCTTAGGGCACTGCTGCCTACATTGAAAATATAAGGTAGTCCGTAGTGTCCTGTTGGATAAGGGCTTTCTGGAAAACAAAGCTTGCAAATTTTTTTTTTTTTCACAAAATCAAACAACAGTCATTATAATCACAAAGAAAAGAGAAGAGAGAGAGAAAAAAAAAAAGAAGGAAAGGGAAAAATGTGTTACGTGACTTGGGAAGTAAGATATCAGTGAGCGAAATAAAGTTCGCAATGTAGTAGTCCTGGAGTGTCAGGGTGCATCAATTATTTTAATGCCATAAAACCTAATATAACGTTTAAACCGGGATAAGAACTTGGCTGGGACGTCTGTAAAGCTTTTAATTGCCAGTCCTGTCAAGATAGAGTTTCGTTAGGGACTGTTGCATGGGGAGAGGTCACGTCAGTAGAATGAATATATGTTTCCCAATAAAGAGACATTGCGCAGTAAAAGTCAAGCCTGTTAGTCTTAAGATAATGATATTTTTCTAGGGATAGAAGGAGCGTGACATTCTGTGTCCAATCCCTTATGGTGGGTATCGTCTTCTGCTTCCATAGTCTTGGAACCAGTTGTTTTGCGCTACTAATCATAATATATAATAACGTAGACTTATATTTGCATTTGACCTTAGAGGGCTTGTTAAATAACAGTACCAAAGGGTTATAGGGAATCTCGTGGGAGAGGGCTTTCTGGATCTCTCTATGTATATTTCGCCAAAAGGGTTGAAGTGTAGGGCATTCCCACCAGATATGATATAGTGTGCCTATCTGTTTGCAGTCCCTCCAGCATAAGGGGTCAGTGGACCCATAGATCTTAGCTAGCCTACTTGGGTGGAGATACCATCTGCCCAAGAGTTTCATATTTGTCTCAGTGATCCTCATTGAGGATGGTGCTTTACCCATTTGTTGGAAAATGGTGTCCCAGGTCTCTGGGGGGACAATGAAGCCCAACTCTGCTTCCCAAACTCTAGTGTATGATGGAGGGTTTTTGGAGTGTATGGTTAATAGAAGTTTATAAATCGATGAAAGCGTGCCTCTCGTTGGCTGTGTAGACCAACAAAGTATCTCAAAGGGGTTGAGGCTCCTAATAATGTTAGCTTTGTCTTTATGAAATTTAATAAAGTGGGACAATTGAAGATATTCAAACCATCTATTGAAATATGGGATGTTTTTATCTACTAGAGTGGATTTTGGCAGAATATTGCCCCCCTCCATCACAGAATAACAAGGTAACCCTGCTGCGATGCTGTAGGAACCCTCTGCCCATAAATGGTGATAGGGAGGAAAGTCTTTGTTGTGGAAGAGGGGAGTTAACGGAGAGGGAATAGTAGATATCCCCTTACGAGATCTAGTGAGGAGGTCCCATGTAAGCAGTGTATCTCTGACAAGTGCGGGGAGGGGTGGCAGTGTGTTCCTTTGGTGCTTATATAACCAGCATTGTGTCCCTAGGCTTTTTGATCCAACTAAATCATGCTCCAGGTGCACCCATTCCTTGTCTTGGGCATTTTTGCACCAGTCTATCACCCTAGTTAAGCATGCTGCTTGCTGATAGAATAGGAGATTGGGTACACCCAGTCCTCCTCTATTGCGGGGTCTATAAAGTGTAGCCTTTGCTATTCTAGGGTGTTTATGTGCCCAGATAAAAGTGTTTACTAATGCTTGTGCTGTGTTAAAGAATTGTGTGGGGAGGTGTGTTGGCACCGTTTGGAACAAGTATAGGAAGCGGGGCAAAATACTCATTTTAAACGCCTGTATCCTCCCGAGCCATGAAAGACTTTTGTTCTGCCAGCTCTTTAATTCTGCTCTAACAGAATCCAATAAATTCTGATAATTCAGCTGATATAGGGAATCCCATACGTTGGTAA
Source organism: Bombina bombina (assembly GCF_027579735.1). Lineage (NCBI taxonomy): Eukaryota > Metazoa > Chordata > Amphibia > Anura > Bombinatoridae > Bombina > Bombina bombina. The sequence goes on from NC_069503.1 coordinate 989,484,741, forward strand.
TTTGGATTCCCAAGTACTTAATCGAGGAGTGTTGTTGCGTAAATTGATATTGTTCAGTAATTTGAGTGGCCATATGAGCCGTAATCCCCACCCCCAGGAATTCTGATTTTAACATGTTGATTTTAAAGTTAGAGAGGTTGCTATAGGCCTCTATTACCGGCATTAACGTACTGAGCGATTGCAAAGGGGAGGTTAATGTGAAAAGAATATCATCGGCATACATCGTTGTTTTATATTGTGTGTCCCCTACCTGTATCCCATGTATCTCCGTATTGTTCCTAACATTAGAGGCCAAAGCCTCCATTGCCAAGACAAACAATAGAGGGGAAAGAGGGCAGCCCTGTCTCGTGCCGTTAAGGATGGGAAAGGGGTCTGACATGGAATCGTTTAGTTTAATGCGGGCTCTTGGGGTGTGATATAGGGCAAAAAATTTTCCTATGAGTTTTTCACCTATGCCGAAGCGTGCTAGTGTAGATTTTAAAAAAAGCCAATCTAATCTATCAAAGGCCTTTTCGGCGTCAATGGCCAGGAAGATGGCGGGGATATTGTGGGTTTGGGAGTGTTCAAGTAAATTTAAGATCTTGATGGTGTTATCTCGCGACCTCTCTATGAGGCACGAAACCCACCTGGTTTACGTGAATTAGTTGTGGCAAGATTTTGTTAATTCTGGAAGCAATGAGCTTTGCATACAATTTAATGTCTACATTTAATAATGAGATGGGGCGAAAATTAGCGGGGGTATCTGTGGATTTCCCAGGCTTAGGGATTACTGTGATATGGGCCTCTAACATAGCGGGCAGAAAAGGGTGATCTTGGCCTGCCTCATTAAAGAGTGTGCATAAGTGAGGGAGTAAGATAGGCGCGAATTTCTTATAATAAAGAGTCGTGAACCCATCGGGCCCCGGGCTCTTTCCCGTGGGTAGTTGTTTAAGAGCCGCTAAAATCTCTGGCACTGTGAAGGGTGTTTCTAATTCTGCTGCCTGGGCTTCTGTCAGTTGAGGTAAAGGCGTGTCTGACAAGTAAGCTTTTATGGCATTTTCTTTGCTATCTGAGGTGTTATTATTCGGTAGATTGTATAGCTTAGAATAATATGTTGAGAACTGCGAGAGGATCTCTGGGGTAGTGTTAACCTTTGTGTTAGCTGAGGTTTTAATTTCATGTACGAAGGTTTTAAGTTTTTTAAGTTTTAGAGCGCGGGCCAAGAGCTTTCCCGCTCTATTGCTTTCAAAATAGAACTTTTGCTTAGTTTTTAAGGCCAGTGTGTTCGCTTCTTTTATTAATTGCTCCTGTACCACTTTCCTAGCAGTTTCCAGTTCTGCCTGAATGTGAGGGTCCATTGGGTGTCGTTTATGTTCGTATTCTAATTTAGCTAATAGATCAATTGAGGATTTGTAAAGTGAGCGTGCTTTCTGTTTAATATGTGCCTGGTATTTAATAAATTCCCCTCTGATATAACACTTGTGGGCCTCCCACACAACAAAAGGGTCAGTCTCGGGTAAGGAATTGAATTGAAAATACTCCGGGAGAAGTCTTTCAATCTTATTTTTAAAGTCGGGGAAGTCAAGTAAATTCTCCTCCAATTTCCATTGGAAGGTGCTCTTTGGTACTGATGGCCAGTCAAGTTGTGTGAGGACAGCAGAGTGGTCTGACCACACTGTGTGGGACAAGTTAGAGGCCAGGACATAAGTAAGGCCTTTCTGGTTTGTAAGTTGATAATCAATTCTGCTATAAGAGCGATGGGGGGAAGAAAAGAAGGTGTAATCCCTTTTTAACGGGTGTTTGAATCTCCAAATATCGAACAGTGTATGCTCATACATAAGTTTCCACATTTGTTTAAGGGCATGTTTAGATATTGAAGGGTTGGGGTTTGTAGTGTCTAAGTTTGGTTGGATGGGAATATTGAAATCTCCCCCTATGTAGATTGCCCCTATAGCATGGTCTAGAATTTGTGCAAAATGTCTTTTAAAGAAGGGAAGCTGTTTCGAGTTCGGGGCATAGAGGTTAACTAATGTGACAGGAGTGCCATACAGCAAACCAGTCACGCACAAGAACCGTCCGTCTGTGTCAGTATGAGTACTTATATGAGAAAAGGAAATTTGTCTGCTTATAAGAATGCTCACTCCGTTTCATTTGTGGTCAAATGAACTATGAAATTGCTGTACGTAGTATTTACCAAAATATTTGGGCTCCTTTGATTTTAGGAAATGTGTCTCCTGTAAGAAGAGGATGTCGCCCCCCTTCCTCTTAAGGTCAAGCATAGCTATAGAGCGCTTCTGAGCAGAGTTCAGGCCTCTGGCATTCTGACTAATTAGTGTAATAACCTTATTAGTAGCGGCCATATTTTGTCAGCGTGGTAATGTCTAATATCCTATAAGGAGGCTTACGTCCTGTCCCTATGTGTTCGGTTTGTATTTGTTTACTAAGGCTTTTATGACACTCTGAACCTGTATCCCAAGCACGTAACATTAAAAACTTGAACAAGTCATAACAATGAATCAAACAGTATAATTGAAAACTTAACAAAAAATGTCTTATTACATTCTGAAACATACAACAGAAGTTATATGAGAGGAGGTGATAACCAGCTCCATCTCAACCTGTTTACATTTAAATCTAACTTATGCCTAGTAGTGGCTCGGGTATAACCCTCAACAAATAAGAACTTTACAGACCCTGATTTTTAGACATTACATTTTTAGCTCCGACTGAATAAGGTTGCTAAGGGACATGTCTGTATTATCAGTAACATAACAGAGGGTTCTTTCAAGTGACATGCAAGAAAAGAATTAGCAAAATAGAAGGGCTAAGTGATGCTTAAAACACATTAATGTAAACATACTTTACCAGATTACAGTTCTGCAGCACACGACCCCTACAGTTACTTCAGTCCTACAAAGCTGAAAACTGAAAAGTCCCGGAGGGAGAAGTAGTTCATTCCGGTGTATTTCCAGGCGAAGAACTAGGGGACCTAGTCTGAGCTTGGGCTCTTGGTTTGGAGGCTACCTGTTGCCAGCTTCTAGTGTCTGCCCTAGCTGGTTTCTTCTTTGGAGGCTCTTGAGGTTCTTCTGAGAGCTGTCCTGCAGGTGGCTCAATTTCTAAGGCGGAGCAGAAGCCAGCAATGTCCTCCAGAGATTTGCATATTAATTTCCTGTTTCCATGCAGGACATAAAGGTGAAAAGGGAATCCCCATCTGTAGAGAATTCTCTTTTGGCGAAGGAGTGTAGTTAAAGGTGCTAGGTCCCTTCTTCTTTGCAATGTCCGTTGCGAGAGGTCCTGAAAGACCTGTAGAACAACTCCTCTAAACTTCACCGGCTGGTTCTTACGTGAGAGGTTTATAAGTTCCTCTTTTTCCCTGAAGTCCTTAAATTTCATGATGATGTCCCTAGGGGGTGCCGTGTCAGGGGGTTTTGGCCTGAGAGCTCTGTGAGCTCTTACCCAAGGGATATCTGTAGTTGGCGATGTGCTCTTAAGGTGAGCAAAGAGGGATGGGAAGTAGGTTGGGAAATCCTTTGGGAGCACCGACTCGGGAATTCCACGGAATCTGAGATTTTTCCTACGACTACGATTTTCAAGGTCCTCTATTTTGTCGTATAAATCAGATAACATAGTTGTATGATGATTGGTAGTATCCTGAGTCTTATTACATTCCTCCTGTAGATGGTCAGTAAATTCCTCTAGGGCCTCCACCCTATTACCCAAAGAGTGTAGGTCTTGTTTTATTTCAGCTATCTCCTCGCGTATGCAGGAGCGAATGATGTCTGTGATGTCCTGCTTGGAGGCAAGTGTGGAGAGGAGGGCATTAGGCACTGAGGTGCTCTCTTCAGGGTCCCCTGTATTTTTGTGTAGTGTTGAGACCTTTTTCATAGGTGGCCTGCTGGCTTCTTCTTGCATTGTGGCTTTTGGGCTTGTAGGGGAGAAGAACTGTTCCACTAAGCTATCTCTTTGGCTGGCCATTTTTGGCGGTTTATTGGGCTTTGCAGAACGTTTGGGGTTCATGTTTAGGCTTTATGGTAGGCTTAGCAAGTGATCTCTTAAAGTCTCTCTGCTCCAGTTATGAGGGTAAGACTGGAATATGGGGTGACAGCCAGGGGTCAGTCCTTTGCACCTGAATGGTGCCGAGTAGCCCAAGAGAGGGCTCAGGAGGTCTGGTGCTGCCCAAAGGGAAATTTAAAGATCTCTGTGACACCGGGGAAAAAGGAAGGCTGTAGCTTATGACTTTCCTATGTGGGTAACAAAATGATGTGGAGCGCTGCAGTCTGCTCCCTGTGATATGCAGGCTTCCAGTGCCGCCCGTGGAGAAAAAGCAAGATGCTCAGTAAGTGATTACTTGCTGCCAGGTGCTTATAAGATGGTATTTCACTGCTTAAAGTTAACAAGTCTATTGGCGCTGGGGTGGCCTATGATCCCCTTCACTATTCCCCGCAGTGGGTCTGGGTTGCAGGTCTTAGGCTGTGTGACAGGATTATACTTAAGAGTCCCAGCGGTAATCGCTCAGCCCTCTGTGCGTCTTCTTTAATGGCGCCAGAGAAAATGGCAATATAGCGGCCGGTACTTGCGAGTTTTATAACTCCGATAGCATGTGGGCTGAGTGTCACTCGTGTGTTTGGTGTGAAGTGTTCTTCGCTTGTCACTTTTTATTACCTGGGGTTAATATGATGAGCGAGGTAGCGGTGTCCTCTCCTCCTTCGACTATAGTCCTTTGCTGCCTGTTGCACCGCGGCCCGAAAAAGTTACAGGGCGCGGCGCTAGTTGTAAAAGCAACCGCTATCCTATGGGACTTGCCGTCTCTGACTTAACCCGGAGGTTCTTTAGGATGATGAGAAGCCCTCTGTCATGTTTTCAGCTGTTTGGCCGTGATATTGTGGCTGTACTAGGCGATGTTTTGGAGCTGGTATACAGAGCTCTGGTGTTACGCAGCCATCTTAGCTGCGGCCAGCTCCGCCCCCAGCTTTTAACTTTTTTAATTTAGAATAGGGTAGGGCATTTTTTATTTTGGGGGGCTTTGTTATTTTATTAGGGGGCTTAGAGTAGGTGTAATTAGTTTAAAATTGTTGTAATATTTTTCTAATGTTTGTAAATATTTTTTTTATTTTTTGTAACTTAGTTCTTTTTTATTTTTTGTACTTTAGTTAGTTTATTTCATTGTATTTATTTGTAGATATTGTATTTAATTAATGTATTGATAGTGTAGTGTTAGGTTTAATTGTAGGTAATTGTAGGTATTTAATTTAATTAATTTAATGATAGTGTAGTGTTAGGTTTAATTGTAACTTAGGTTAGGATTTATTTTACAGGTAATTTTGTTATTATTTTAATTAGGTAACTATTAAATAGTTCTTAACTATTTAATAGCTATTGTACCTGGTTAAAATAATTACAAAGTTGCCTGTAAAATAAATATTAATCCTAAAATAGCTACAATGTAATTATAATTTATATTGTAGCTATATTAGGATTTATTTTACAGGTAAGTATTTATCTTTAAATAGGAATAATTTATTTAATAAGAGTTAATTAATTTCGTTAGGTTTAAATTATATTTAACTTAGGGGGGTGTTAGTGTTAGGGTTAGACTTATCTTTAGGGGTTAATACATTTATTAGAATAGCGGTGATCTCCGGTCGGCAGATTAGGGGTTAATGTTTGAAGTTAGGTGTCGGCGATGTTAGGGAGGGCAGATTAGGGGTTAATACTATTTATTATAGGGTTAGTGAGGCGGCTTAGGGGTTAATAACTTTATTATAGTAGCGCTCAGGTCCGGTCGGCAGATTAGGGGTTAATCAGTGTAGGCAGGTGGAGGCGACGTTGGGGACGGCAGATTAGGGGTTAATAAATATAATATAGGGGTCGGCGGTGTTAGGGGCAGCAGATTAGGGGTACATAGGGATAATGTAAGTAGCGGCGGTTTACGGAGCGGCAGATTAGGGGTTAATAATAATATGCAGGGCTCAGCGATAGCGGGGGCGGCAGATTAGGGGTTAATAAGTGTAAGGTTAGGGGTGTTTAGACTCGGGGTACATGTTAGGGTGTTAGGTGCAGACGTAGGAAGTGTTTCCCCATAGGAAACAATGGGGCTGCGTTAGGAGCTGAACGCGGCTTTTTTGCAGGTGTTAGGTTTTTTTTTCAGCTCAAACAGCCCCATTGTTTCCTATGGGGGAATCGTGCACGAGCACGTTTTTGAGGCTGGCCGCGTCCGTAAGCAACTCTGGTATCGAGAGTTGCATTTGCGTTAAAAATGCTCTAAGCTCCTTTTTTGGAGCCTAACGCAGCCTTTTTTTGGACTCTCAATACCAGAGTTATTTTTATGGTGCGGCCAGAAAAAAGCCCGCGTAGCTAACGCACCCCCTTGGCCGCAAAACTCCAAATCTAGCCGTAAGTTATTGGTGATCGTCCGCTAACCTGGTTTCGATCATATGTATCGGATCGATCACAGAATGTCTCCATTTCTGACAGCGACTCCCTCCCTCTCCCAGTCACGTGTGGTGTTCCCCAAGGTTCCATTCTCGGCCCCCTACTATTCACCTTATTTATAAATGATCTGCCAAATGTCTGCAAATCCTCATCTGTACACATGTACGCAGACGACACGCTAATCTATGCAAACAAATCCGATCTGCTACAGCTTGAGGCAGTGCTCCAAGACCAGTTCACAAAGGTAGAAAAGTGGATCTCAAAAAACAAACTCTTCCTAAACACTGACAAAACTGTTACAATGATCTTTGGAACGGTACCTAAATTACACAAACTACAAAATCCCCATCTACGCATCAAAACAAAATTAAAATTGCACACTGACTGCAGTCCACTCTTTCAAATACTTGTGTATGTTGTTAGACCCCAATCTATCTTTTGGCCTTCACATAGAAAAACTTGCATTTATACTTAATATACTGTATTACTCGTTCTGCCGCTTTGTGCTACAATGTAACTACAGGACCAACCATTGTGACATGCTAAAAGAACTAAACTAGCTGTCGCTGGAATCCAGACGCACCCTCCATCTTTCCATCTTTTCTGGAAAGCTCCCACCCTACCTGAGCAGAATGCTCTCTCCAGCTGTTCCCACCTCCCATAACCTCCGATCCAGTACCAGCACATTATTTAGTTTGCCTCCATACAAAAAGAAAGCAGCTCAATCCTCTTTTTCCTACAGAGCACCACAATCATGGAATGACCTCCCTCACACTTTAAAACCTTCCCCAAGCCTAAAATCCTTTAAGAGATCCCTCTTTGCATATCTCAAAACAGAATGCACCTGTCATGGTTGATTATATATTTCCTACCTGTTCTATGTTAAATTTTGCATATATTATGTATTAATATTGTTTTTGTATTTTATTGTACCCTATTGTATCAATGCAATGTTTTGTGGACCCAGGACATACTTGAAAACGAGAAAAATCTCAATGTATCCTTCCTGGTAAAATATTTTATAAATAATATTATTTTATCATATTATTATTATACTTTATTTATGAAGTGCCATCATATTCCGCAGCACTGTCCATGGATACAGTTCATTTAAATAAAAAAATAATATAAAGCTTCTAAGAGACAGGACAAAATTTACAAACACATACAGGAGGAATTGAGTGCCCTATTCCTGTGGGAACTTACAATCTAGAGGGTGGGAGGTTGAGAAACAGGAGGTGAGGACTGCAAGATTGAGAAAGATGTTAATGCAGAGTTAGATGAGGGAAATGTTGTTAGGTAAGAGAAATATTATTGAGTTAGTGATAGGCTTCTCTGAACAGAAAAGTCTTCAGAGAGCATTTAAAGGAAGAAAGATTAGGGCAAAGCCTGACAGAACGAGGGAGAGTGTTCCAGAGAGTGGGTGCTGCACGACAGAAGTCCTACAGTCTAGCATAAAAAGAGGTGATAGTAGCAGATGCAAGGAGCAGGTCATTGTTGGATCTTAGTGGGTGGGCTGGAGTATACTTGTTGATTAGAGAGGATAGGTAGAGGGAAGCGGTGTTGGTGAGCACTTTGCATGCAAGGGTGAAAATTTTGAATTTCATTCTGCTGTGAATGGGGAGCCAATGAAGGGACTTGCAGATAGGTGCAGCAGATACAGAGCGACGGGAAATGTGGATCAGCCTGGCAGAGGCATTTAGGATGGATTGAAGGGGGGGAGAGGCGGGAAAGAGGAAGGCCAGTAAGTAGGTTATTGCAGTAGTCAAGTCGGGAAATAACAAGGGAGTGGACTATTTGCTTTGTGGTGTTAGCGCACAGAAAAGGTTGAATCTTGGAAATATTGCGTAGATGGTTGCGGCAGAATGTAGAAAGCGATTGGATATGGGGGGGGAGGATAGATTTGAGTCAAATGTAACTCCCAGACAGCGGACTTGGGGTGATGGGGAAATGGTGATGCCGTCAACAGGGATAGAGAAGTCACACGTCAGCATAGAGCTTGAGGGGGGGATAAAAAGGAGCTCAGTCTTGGACATGTTAATCTTTAGGTGGTGAGAGGCCATCCAGGAAGAAATACCAGATAAGCAGTCACTGACATGAGAAATGACAGAGGGAGAGAGAGCAGGGGTGGAGAGGTAGATCTGGGTGTCATCAGCATAGAGGTTATATTTGAAGCCATAACTGTTGATAAGTTTACCCAGCGAAGCAGTATAAATGGAGAAAAGTAGAGGACCCAGAACAGATCCTTGAGGCACTCCAACAGACAGAGGCATTGGAGAGGAGTCACCGGCAAATCTGCCCTCGGGCTTTAATGCATGATCCGATTGGTTCAAGTCTCTATGAGGTCACCGGATGCACAACCAATCAGATAAGGCACAGGGTTTGTCGCTAGCGCCTCATCTGAAAATTGTGCTTGTTTCACTTTTCTCCATGGAGACTTGGGTTAATACTGCTATCTAATTTTCTTTGAACTAATGTTTACTTTCCCACCTTATCTTGTCTTTAGTCATTTGTTCTTTTAAGCGGGATTATTATTTTAGTATTAACAATCATGATAGGAAAACCATTCTTTGCAATAGCACTGCAGTGGGCATACTAGGTAGTTAAGGTGTGAATATCATTGTGTACATATAAATATTTATTAGTATTTAGCTATTAGATGGAAATTGGAAACTATTATATGTCTGATGAATTACTTGTTTGCTAAATTATCATTAATTAACTAAACTGAATCAGTGCTAAATCCCAAACTCTTTCCTTAACTACACATGTGCAAACACAAGTTCATGCTCCATGTGTTTATTAGTTTGTGATTGGTTAGCAAGAGTTCTTTTCTTCTGGGGGACAGGGAAATCAGTGAAAAACGCATAACACAATATGTTCATTTGACCAAACAAAACTAAATTATTTACTGGAAATAAAAACTAAGATATGAATGTACATTATCTTGCAGTTTATAGTTTATGTGTAATGTTGATTGAAGAGTCCTGAGGATTGTAAGTGCACATAGCAGACTATAGAAGGCTAGCATTGCTACACATTTGTCCCAAGTTGGCCTCAGCAAAGATAAACTTTTAAGAAAATGTAAAGAAACTGGTGGATGGATTTTTATTTTGAAGAAAAAAAAACAATTGCAGAAAGCAAGGTGTTAATGCATTTAAAATTGTTTTATGGTTACCAAATCTGTTAATTTATTAAAAACAAACAAACAGGAAAATGTTAAAAATACAAGATATTTACTGTTACTGTTAGACCCTGTTAAATCATGGAGGCAGTGTTGTATTTAGGGTTGGTAATATAAGTGGTACACATAAATCTACCGCCCCTCACCTCCTGGCCATGTTTGGCTTATTTTCCTCATAGAGCCTTCCCACTGGTATGAACCCTTTAAGAAACAGATAAAGAGTAGTAATAAAACCTGTGAATCACACACATGAATTATTATTATTATTGGTTATTTGTAGAGCGCCAACAGATTCCGCAGCGCTATTAACATAGGCGAATAAAAGGAAACATTTATAGGGATCAAACGGGTAGAGGGCCCTGCCAAGAAAGATTTGCACTGTTGTAGTCGGCTCTTAAGAAGGTGATCTACAAACAGCTGGGTTCTTAGGCTTACATGCTAAGGGGTTTAAGGGGACAGCAATGGAGGAGAGGAACTGGTATAAAGAAAGGTTAGTGTAGGTTGCATGCGTCCCTGAACAGTAGAGAGTCTTTAGGGAGCGCTTGAAGCTTTGAAAACTAGGGGAAAGTCTTGTGGAGCGAGGAAGAGTTCCACAATATGGGGGCCAGTCTGGAGAAGTCCTGTAAACGGGAGTGTGAGGAGGTAACAAGAGAGGAGGAGAGTAGGAGGTCATGAGCAGAGCAAAGGGGATGGGAGCGAGAGTATCTGTAGACCAGGTCTGAGATATAGGGGGAGCAGTGCAGTTGAGGGCTTTGTATGTCAGAGTGAGAATTTTGTGTTTAATCCTGGAGGCAAGAGGAAGCCAGTGAAGGGATTGGCACAGAGGTGCAGCAGATGAAGAGTGACATGTAAGGAAGATAAGCCTGGCAAAGGCATTCATTATGGATTGTAAAGGAGCTAGGCGATAGCTGAGGAGACCAGAGAGGACAGAGTTGCAGTAATAGAGGCGGGAAACGGTGAGAGAGTGGATTAAGATTTTAGTTGTGTTTTGTGTAAGGAAATGTCTAATTTTAGAGATGTTTTTAAGGTGGAAGCGGCAGGATTTAGCCAAGGACTGAATGTGAGCAGTGAAAGAAAGATCTGAGTCAAATGTGACCCCAAGACATCGGGCATGCGGGGTAGGGGTAATGATAGAGTTGTCGACAGTTATAGAGAGATTGGGGGTGGAGATTTTGGAAGAAAGGGGAAAAATAAGGATCTCAGTTTTGGAGAGATTTAGCTTGAGCTAGTGAGATTACATCCAGGAAGAGATGTGAGAAAAACAGTTAGTGACACGGGTTAGCAAAGAAGGAGATAGGTCTGGTGCAGAGAAGTAGATTTGGGTGTCGTCGGCATACAAATGATATTGGAACCCGTGGGACTTTATTGGGTACCCTAATGATAACGTGTAGATTGAGAAGGGGACCGAGGACAGAGCCTTACGGTACTCCAACAGAAAGTGGTGACGGGGAAGAGGAGGCCCCAGAGAAGGCTACACTAAAGGTACGGTTTGACAGGTAGGAAGAGTACCACAAGAGGGCTGTGTCACAAATGAAGAAGGATTGGAGGGTTTGGAGCAAAAGAGGGTGGCCAACAGTATCAAAGGCTGCAGACAGATCAAGGAGGATAAGCAGAGAGAAGTGGCCTTTTGATTTTGCTGTAAGTAGGTTGTTGGTAACCTTAATGATTGCTGTCTCTGTGGAGTGATGGGGACGAAATCCAGATTGCAGTGGGTCAAGGAAAGTTTAATGTAAGGAAATGGGATAGGCGTACATATATTAGCTTTTCGAGAAGCTTTGAAGCAAGAGGGAGTAAGGAAATAGGGCAGTTGTTGGATGGGAAGGTTGGATCAAGAGAAGGTTTTTTGAGGATAGGTGTGACCAGTGCATGTTTCAGAAATGAGGGAAATATGCCGGTGCTGAGGGAGAGGTTTAAAATGTGTGTGAGTATAGGAGTAAGGGTAGATGAGAGGGAGGGGAGAAGCTGTGAGGGGATAGGGTCAAGGGGACAGGTAGTGAGGTGAGACAGAGTATAAGTGCAGAAACTTCTTCCTCAGTAACAGGGGAGAAAGAGCTAAATTTATGGCTATGTGGGTTTTAGTTGAATGCGAGCGCTTGAGGGGGTGAGAGAATGGAACTATGTTGAGAGCTGATTTTATTTATGATGGAGTTGATTTTGTTATTGAAGTGGCTGGCAAAGTCTTGAGCTGACAGAGAAGTTGTATTAGGAGGTGCAGGTGGGCGGAGAAGAGCATTGAAAGTGGAGAACAGACTTTTGGGTTTGAAGAAAGAGTAGAGATAAGAGTAGAGAAATAATGTTGCTTATAGAGATTACGGGCAGAATAGTAAGAGTTCAAGATGAACTTGTAATGAAGAAAATCAGCTGAATTCCGAGATTTTTCTCCAGTGCCGCTCAGCAGTATGGGAACATCTGAGTAGGTACCGTGTCAGAGGAGTATGCCAGGGCTGAGGATGAGTGTGTGATTTCCGAGCTGTGGTAAGAGAGGCCAGATTTTCAAGAACCAATGTAAGGGTGGAATTATAGTGCCAGATAGATTGGTCAGGGCAGTAAAAGAAGGAGATGGATGAGAGGAGAGATTCGAGGGAATTAGCAAGCTGTTGCTGATCTAATAACATAATGCTTCTGTGAAGTTTGGTGTGAGGACTAGGAGGGAGAGTTGTAGGGAGGGATGAGATGTTGCAAGTGAGGAGATGATGGTCAGAAAGAGGAAAAGGGGAGTTTGTGAAATTTGAAATAGTGCATTGATAGCTAAAGATCAGGTCAAGGGAGTGACCATCTTTGTGAGTGGGAGAGTCAGTCCATTGTGACAAACCGAAAGAGGAAGTGAGTTGCAGAAGTTGTTTTGCAGAGGAGGCAGTGGGATTTTCAAGAGGGATGTTGAAGTCGCCAAGAATGAGTGCAGGGGTGTCTGAGAAAAGGAAATAAGGTAGCCAGACAGCCAAGTGATCTAGAAATTGAGTTGAGGAGCCAGGGGGTCAGAATATGGCTGCAATACGTATAGAGAGGGGAGAGAATTAGCAAATCATGTGAATTTCGAATGACGAAAATGTGAGGGAAGAGATCGGATGTATTTGTTGAAAGGTGCAATAAGAGGAAAGTAAAATACCTACATAATCTCCTTGTCTATTACCAGAACTAGGAGTGTGGCTGAAGTGGAGACCCCCATGACAGAGCAGCATTGGATGCTGTGTCTAGTGGAGAGAGCCAGGTTTCTGTTAGAGCCAGAAGGTTGAGGGAGCGGGAGATAAAGAGGTCATGTATAGAAGTGAGCTTGTTGCAAACAGAGTTCCAGAGTGCACAAGTGAAAGGGGTAGTGGCTTTAGATGCAAGAGGAATGTGAGTAAGGTTACCAACATTTTTGAGTCTATGGAATGGTACACATGGATGTGCACAGCTAGGAAGTTGTTGGAGACCAGGATTAGGGGAGATGTCACCAGCAGCTAGCATAAGTAAGAGGGAGAGTGACATGAGATGAGATGCAAATTTGCAGTAATTAGACTGTTTTTGAGACGAGGGGGAGGGGGGGAGAGAGTGTTTATGAATAGGTAAAGGTCATGAATACAAAAGTAAGGTGAATTTAAGAGGGATGGGCTAATGAACAGTGCAGGTGGAGAGGGAGAAGGAGTAATTTAATAAAGTAGTTTATTATAGGGACAAGAGGTAGCAAAAAGGAATATGAAGATATTGAGCATTGTGTTCAAAAGTGGGAACCAATTAAACACATAAGACACAGTATTATAGCAAAAGTATTAAAAAAGTACTTGCCTTGTGTCTTGCCCATTGTCCAAGCAATGTATAACCTCCTGCCTCCCTCTATGCCACAAACTTTCAAACTCCCCCCCCCCAAAAAAAAGGGATCTCCACAATTATTTCTGGCCCCCCAATAAACTAACCTGCTTTCTTTTAATTGCCTCTCTGGGCTAAGCAGAGTTAATTTTCAACCAATGTGGGAACTGTGGGTAAAGTCAAGTGTGACATCAATAACCTCTGCACAACCAAGAGAGGCATTTTACAGAGAGAAGCTAACTCGATCCCAAGACAAACAAGATATCACTCACAATGTCTGTGTGTCGGTGGATTGAGTGAATGCTACAGTATTTTTGTAAAAATCTAACATATTGCTACATGTATATTGATTACGATGGAGCCATGAACTTATGTAGTAGTGACGACTTGAAGCGCTTATGTGATCAAGTGGATTTAGACCACTGTTTTTTAAACCTGTCTTCAGTTCTCCCTAACTGGCCAGATTTGGAGGATATCTAGACAGGAACACAGGTGAAATAATTAACTGATTAGTAAACATAGTTATTTTACCTGCTCTAACCCAAGGTAATCCTGAAAATTTGGCCTTTTAAAGGGACAGTCTACTTGAAAAGTGTTATTGTTTAAAAAGATAGATAATCCCTTTATTGCACATTCCCCAGTTTTGCATAACTAACCCAGCTATATTAATACACTTTTTATCTCTGTGATTACCTTGTATCTAAGCCTCTCCCTTACGTCAGTTCTTTTGACAGACTTGCATTTTAGTCAATAAGCGCTGACTCATAAATAACTGCACGGGAATGAACACAATGTAATTGATGTGGTAAACATGAACTAGGACTGTGTAGCTGTGAAAAACTGTCAAAATGCACTGAGATGAGAGGCAGCCTTCAACGGCTTCGAAATCAGTTTGAGCTTACCTGAGTTTAGCTTTCAACAAAGAGTACCAGGAGAACAAAGCAAATTTGATGATAACAATAAATTTAAAAGTTTAAAATTGCATGCCCTATCTGAATTTTGACTTCACTGTCGTTAAGGATGCTTGAGGACAGGTTTTAAAACTTTTCTTGTAAGAAATCAGCTGATTGTTTTTTAATAGAGATTTATCTATCGACTTGTGCAGTGAAGAGAATGATTTAGGTCTTTCCCTATAAATCACATTCGGCTAGATTACAAGTGTTGCGGTACGGCTTTTTTTAATGCTGAAAATTCAGCGTAATGGCCAGGAATGCATATTACAAGTCGTGTCGGTATAGCGATACCGCAAGCATTTTAGCTTGTAACGCAACGTCCATTCCACACTTAAAAAAAAATACGTTTTTGTGTGGGATTTTCATAGCACCGGTATTACAGGTTGTGTGTTGAGGCTAAAAAGCTTGCGTTATGCACTATACCGACACGATCCATACCGCCATCTGAGAGCAGTAGTTATGGATTTTATGACCGTATGAAGAGGACGTTCTGCACAGGATGGGATCGGCTTCCAGGATAGCTCCGCTCTGCACCGCGTCGAGTTGGATGAAGGTGTTGCCGCCTGGATGAAGATGGATGTCTGGACTTCAGGAACCGTGAGTAGATATTATGGGTTTAGTGTTAGTTTTTTGTTTTGTTTTTTGATTAGGGCTTTGGGCTTTTGTAAGAGAGCTGAATGCCCTTTTAGGGGCAGTGAAAAAGAGATGAATGTCCTTTTAAGAGCAATGCCCATACAAATGCCCCTTTAGGGGCAATGGGTAGCTTAGGTTTCTTTTAGAGTTAGGTTTTTATTTTGAGGGGTTGGTTAGGTGGTGGGTTTTACTGTTAGGGGGACTTTGTATTTTTTTTACAGGTAAAAGAGCTGTTTAACTTAGGGCAATGCCCTACAAAAGGCCCTTTTAAGGGCCATTGGTAGTTTATTGTAGGCTAGGGGGTGTTTTTATTTTAGGGGGCTTTTTTATTTTTATAGGGCTATTAGATTAGGTGTAATTGTTTTTATTTTTGATAATTTTGTTTTTTATTTTTCATAATTTAGTGATTATTATTTTTTGTAATTTAGATTTTTTAATTGGTAGTATTTTTTATTTTATTAGAATAGTAATGTTAGGTTAATTTATAATTCACAGGTAAGTTTTTATTTATTTTAAGATAGTTATATTTTAATTTTAAGTTAGGGGGTGTTAGGTTTAGGGGTTAATAGTTTAATTTAGTGTTTTGCAATGTGGGGGGGCTGGCGGTTTTGGGGTTAATAGGTTTATTATAGTGTCGTCGATGTCGGGGAGTGGCGGATTAGGGGTTAATAACTTATTATAGTGTCAGTGATGTCAGGGAGCTACGGAATAGGGGTTAATAACTTTATTTAGTGGCGGCAATGTCGGTGAGCGGCGGATTAAGGGATAATAGCTTTTATTAGTGTCGGCGATGTCGGGGCAGCGGATTAGGGGTGTTTAGACTTGGGGTTTATGTTAGGGTGTTAGGTTTAAATGTAACATTTTTTTCCCCATAGACATCAATGGGGTTGCGTTTCGGAGCCTTTTCATTCTGCACTTCAGTTGTTAGGGTTTTTTCTAACACCTTCTCCCCACTGATGTCTATGGGGGAAAGCGTGCACAAGCACGTCAAATCAGCCCTTGGATTTTGTGCGGTATGGAGCTTAATGCCACCATATCGCACGCACAAGGAGGCTTTTCAGTAACTCGCAATGGCAGCGCTATGGAGAGTGAAATAACACAACTTTTTGGCATAGTTTCGCACCCTGTGTAGCGTAAAACTCGTAATCTAGTTGATTGATTTTTATTTTATTTCTTATTTTTTTATTTTAAATTAATGAATTAAAAAATTAACAGTGATTTTAAAGTATCAGTACTAACATTTCCAAATTCTTTTGTTATGTCCTAACAATAATAACAGGCATACTAAGGTCTCCCACCTTGCCTCAAATTAACTTCAAATGAAACATTTTTGGACATTATCCCCAAATATACATAAAAACAGAATTTATGCTTACCTGATACATTACTTTCTCTTGCGGTGTATCCAGTCCACGGATTCATCCTTTACTTGTGGGATATTCTCATTCCCTACAGGAAGCGGCAAAGAGAGCACACAGCAGAGCTGTCCATATAGCTCCCCCTCTAGCTCCACCCCCCAGTCATTCGACCAAAGGTTAGGAAGAAAAAGGAGAAACCAGAGGGTGCAGTGGTGACTGTAGTTTAAACAAAAAATTTTTTACCTGACTTAATTGCCAGGGCGGGCCGTGGACTAGATACACCGCAAGAGAAAGTAATTTATCAGGTAAGCATAAATTCTGTTTTCTCTTGCAAGGTGTATCCAGTCCACGGATTCATCCTTTACTTGTGGGATACCAATACCAAAGCTTTAGGACACGGATGAAGGGAGGGAACAAGACAGGTACCCTAAACGGAAGGCACCACTGCTTGCAAAACCTTTCTCCCAAAAATAGCCTCTGAAGAAGCAAAAGTATTGAATTTGTAAAATTTGGCAAAAGTATGCAGTGAAGACCAAGTCGCTGCCTTACAAATCTGTTCAACAGAAGCCTCATTCTTGAAAGCCCATGTGGAACCCACTGCTCTGGTAGAATGAGCAGTAATTCTTTCAGGAGGCTGCTGGCCAGCAGTCTCATAGGCCAAACGGATGATGCTTTTCAGCCAAAAGGAAAGAGAGGTAGCAGTCGCTTTCGGACCTCTCCTCTTACCAGAATAGATAACAAACAAGGAAGATGTTTGTCTGAAATCCTTAGTTGCTTGCAAATAGAACTTTAGAGCACGAACTACATCAAGATTGTGCAACAGACGTTCCTTCTTCGAAGAAGGATTGGGGCACAGAGAAGGAACAACAATTTCCTGGTTAATATTCTTGTACTTTAGGAAGAAAACCAGGTTTAGTATGCAAAACTACCTTATCTGCATGGAACACCAGGTAAGGTGAATCACACTGTAAGGCAGATAATTCTGAGACTCTTCGAGCAGAAGAGATAGCTACCAAAAACAAAACTTTCCAAGATAACAACTTAATATCTATGGAATGTAAAGGTTCAAACGGAACCCCTTGAAGAACTGAAAGAACTAGATTTAGACTCCATGGCGGAGCCACAGGTTTATAGACAGGCTTGATTCTGACTAAAGCCTGTGCAAACGCTTGAACGTCTGGTACCTCTGCCAGACGCTTGTGTAAAAGGATAGACAGAGCAGATATCTGTCCCTTTAAAGAACTAGCCGACAATCCTTTCTCCAATCCGTCTTGGAGAAAGGACAATATCCTGGGAATCCTAATCTTACTCCATGAGTAACCCTTGGATTCACACCAACAAAGATATTTCCGCCATATCTTATGGTAGATTTTCCTGGTGACAGGCTTTCTAGCCTGAATCAGAGTATCTATAACTGACTCAGAGAAACCACGCTTTGATAGAATTAAGCGTTCAATCTCCAAGCAGTCAGACGTAGAGAAACTAGATTTGGATGCTTGAACGGACCCTGTATTAGAAGGTCCTGCCTCATTGGCAGTGTCCATGGTGGGACAGATGACATGTCCACTAGGTCTGCATACCAAGTCCTGCGTGGCCACGCAGGCGCTATCAAAATCACCGACGCCTTCTCCTGCTTGATTCTGGCGACCAGACGAGGGAGAAGAGGAAACGGTGGGAAAACATAAGCCAGATTGAAGGACCAAGGCGCTGCTAGAGCATCTATCAATGCCGCCTTGGGGTCCCGGGACCTGGATCCGTAGAGAGGAAGCTTGGTGTTCTGACGGGACGCCATCAGGTCCAACTCTGGAATGCCCCATAGCGGAGTCAGCTGGGCAAATACCTCCGGGTGGAGTTCCCACTCCCCCGGGTGAAAAGTCTGATGACTTAGAAAATCCGCCTCCCAGTTGTCTACTCCTGGGATGTGAATTGCTGAGAGATGGCAGGAGTGGTCCTCCGCCCACCTGATTATTTTGGTTACTTTCTTCATCGCTAGGGAACTCTTTGTTCCCCCCTGATGATTGATGTAAGCTACAGTCGTGATGTTGTCCCACTGAAATCTGATGAATTTGGCCGCAGCTAGTTGAGGCCATGCCTGAAGCGCGTTGAATATCGCCCTCAGTTCCAGAATGTTTATCGGGAGAAGAGATTCTTCCCGAGACCATAAGCCTTGAGCTTTCAGAGAGTCCCAGACTGCACCCCAGCCTAACAGACTGACGTCGGTCGTTACAATGATCCACTCCGGTCTGCGAAAACATATTCCCTGAGACAGGTGATCCTGAGACAACCACCAGAGAAGAGAAACTCTGGTTTCCTGGTCCAACTGTATTTGAGGAGACAAATCTGCATAATCCCCATTCCACTGATTGAGCATGCATAGTTGCAGTGGTCTGAGATGTATCCGAGCGAAAGGGACAATGTCCATTGCCGCTACCATAAATCCGATTGCCTCCATGCACTGAGCTACAGATGGCCGAGGAATGGAATGAAGAACTCGGCAAGTAGTTAAAAGTTTCAACTTTCTGACCTCCGTCAGAAATATTTTCATTTCTACCAAATCTATTAGTGTTCCTAGGAAGGGAACCCTTGTGAGTGGGGACAGAGAACTCTTTTTGATGTTCACCTTCCACCCGTGAGACCTTAGAAAGGCCAATACAATCTCTGTGTGAACCTTGGCTCTGTGAAAAGACGGCGCCTGAATTAAGATGTCGTCCAAATAAGGCGCCACTGCTATGCCCCGCGGTCTTAGAACCGCCAGAAGGGACCCTAGCACCTTTGTGAAAATTCTGGGAGCAGTGGCTAAACCGAATGGAAGAGCCACAAACTGGTAATGCTTCTCTAGAAAAGCGAACCGGAGGAACTGATGATGATCCTTGTGGATTGGGATATGCAGGTACGCATCCTTTAGATCCACGGTAGTTATATATTGACCTTCCTGGATCATAGGTAAGATTGTCCGAATGGTCTCCATCTTGAATGATGGGACTCTGAGGAATCTGTTTAGAATTTTTAGATCCAGGATTGGTCTGAAAGTTCCTTCTTTTTTTGGGAACCACAAACAGGTTTGAGTAAAAACCCAATCCTTGTTCTGCAATTGGAACTGGGTATATCACTTCCATCGTATGTAGATCTTCTACACAGCGTAAGAACGCCTCTTTCTTTGTCTGGTCTGTAGACAGACGAGAAATGTGGAACCTTCCCCTTGGAGGGGAGTCCTTGAATTCTAGAAGATATCCCTGGGTAGCAATCTCTAAAGCCCAGGGATCATGAACATCTCTTGCCCAGGCCTGAGCGAAGAGAGAAAGTCTGCCCCCTACTAGATCCGGTCCCGGATCGGGGGCTACCCCTTCATGCTGTCTTGGTAGCAGCTGCAGGCTTTTTGGCCTGTTTACCCTTGTTCCAGCCCTGGTAAGGCTTCCAGGTTGCCTTGGGCTGTGAAGCGTTACCCTCTTGCTTTGCAGCTGTAGAGGCTGAAGCGGGACCGCTCCTGAAATTACGAAAGGAACGAAAATTAGCTTTGTTTTTAGCCTTAAAAGGCTTGTCCTTGGGGAGAGCATGGCCCTTGCCACCGGTGATTTCTGAAATAATCTCTTTCAATTCTGGCCCGAAAAGGGTCTTTCCCTTGAAAGGGATATTTAACAATTTGGATTTTGATGACACATCGGCCGACCATGACTTGAGCCAAAGCGCTCTGCGCGCCATAATGGTGAAACCTGAATTTTTTGCCGCTAACTTAGCTAATTGCAAAGCGGCATCTGTGATAAAAGAATTAGCCAGCTTTAGAGCCTTAATTCTATCCATAATTTCGTCATATGAGGTCTCCATCTGGAGCGACTCCTCCAGCGCCTCAAACCAGAAAGCCGCTGCAGTAGTTACAGGAATAATGCAGGCAATAGGTTGGAGAAGAAAACCTTGTTGAACAAAAATTTTCTTAAGTAAACCTTCTAACTTTTTATCCATAGGATCTTTAAAAACACAACTGTCTTCAATTGGTATGGTTGTGCGTTTAGCAAGTGTAGAAACAGCCCCCTCTACCTTAGAGACCGTCTGCCACAAGTCTCGTCTAGGGTCAGTTATGGGGAACATTTTCTTAAAAATAGGGGGGGAACAAAAGGGACACCTGGTCTATCCCACTCCCTAGTAACAATATCCGCAACCCTCTTAGGGATCGGAAATGCATCAGTGTATACAGGGACCTTTAGGTACTTGTCCATTTTACACAACTTCTCTGGGACCACCATAGGGTCACAATCATCCAGAGTAGCTAATACCTCCCTGAGCAATACGCGGAGGTGTTCCAATTTAAATTTAAACGCTAATGAATCTGACTCTGCCTGATGAGAAACCTTTCCTGAATCGAAAATTTCTCCCTCAGACATCAAATCCCTCACCTCCACTTCAGAGCGTTGTGAGGGCACATCAGATAAGGCTACCAAAGCTTCAGACTGCTCATAATCTGTTCTTAAAACAGAGCTATCGCGCTTTGCAGGAAAAACTGGCAGTTTGGATAGAAAGTCCGCAAGGGAATTATCCATGACTGTCGCTAGTTGTTGCAATGTAATAGGGGCAGACGCACTAGAGGTACTAGGCATCGCTTGCGCGGGCGTAACTGGTTGTGACACATGGGGAGAGGTAGACGGACTATCCTCGTTACCTTCAGTCTGAGAATCATCTTGGGCCACATTTTTAAGTGCAACAATATGATCTTTAAAGTGTATAGACATATTAGTGCAATTGGGACACATTCTGAGAGGGGGTTCCACCATGGCTTCTAAACACATTGAACAAGGATTTTCCTTAGTGTCAGACATGTTTAACAGACTAGTAGCATACACAAGCAGGCTTGGAAAACACTTTAATCAAATAAAAAACACAATTTGAAAAAACGTTACTGTGCCTTTAAGAAATAAAAAGAGCACACAATTTTACAAAACAGTGAAAAATGCAGCAATACTTTTGTTTTCACAGTATGTACCTAAGGCTTTAATATGATTGCACCACAATTTGCAGAACGATTAACCCCTTAATGCCCAAACCGGAGCAGCCTAAAGCCAGCAACCGGTTAAATAACTACAGCACCTTGCCACAGCTTACTGCTGTGGCCCTACCTGCCCTTAGGGATCAGTTTTGGGGGAAAAAAGCTTCTTTTAGGTCCTCAATCAGCAGCTAGACCCTCCATGTGAAGCAGCATGAACTGTCTTTCAATTCTAACTACGCATCTGAGGTGCGAAATTAGGCCCCTCCCACTCCACTCCGGAGTTGTGAGGCCTACAAAAATCACTTCCAAGTGACTAAATTTTTGCCATGTGGATAATAACCCCAGAAAAACACTCCAAAGTGCTTAAAAAAGTGTCTCTAACGAGTATTTCTTAAACAAATAATCGATTGCCCTGAATTAGTGTCAACCAGCCTAATTAGCCCTGTTATGTAAGCATTCAATTCTTTACTAAGTCTCAGAACATAGCTTACCCTCCCCACATGGGGATCTTGTCAGTCTTCTAGCATTATCTCAGTCTTGTCTAGAAATAAATGACTGAACATACCTCATTGCAGTCAAGCCTGCAAACTGTTCCCCCCAACTGAAGTTTTCTGGTACTCCTCAGTCCTGTGTGGGAACAGCAGTGGATTTTAGTTACAACATGCTAAAATCATTTTCCTCTCAGCAGAAATCTTCATCACTTTTCTTCTACAGAGTAAATAGTATAAACTGGTACCATTTAAAAATAACAAACTTTTGATTGAAGATATAAAACTACAATTCTAACACCACATTCACTTTACCCTCCCGTAGAGAGACCCTAGTGCTTAGAGCCAGCAAAGAGAATGACTGGGGGGTGGAGCTAGAGGGGGAGCTATATGGACAGCTCTGCTGTGTGCTCTCTTTGCCACTTCCTGTAGGGAATGAGAATATCCCACAAGTAAAGGATGAATCCGTGGACTGGATACACCTTGCAAGAGAAAGAAACATTCTAATCACAGTAACTACAGTACCTCTTATTAGATATCGGTGCATCTGGGATTGGTGGTATTTTTTATTGGAATACTTTATATTAATACATTGCCACTAATGATGGAAATATATTTTTGTAGGACTTTACAAACATATGGCTATATACTTAGTCAATAGAATGCAACAACCCCATAAGAGACCACTGCATTTGTTTTAATACTGATATACTTATTCCAAAACAAAATGAGCTGAAAGCTTGGTACAATTTTTTGTTTAAATCAAGGTCTAAAAGTTAAAGGGCCACTGTAAGTAAATATTTTCTATGCCTGTTACTAACTAACTACCCCAATACACTTTTTATCAATAGCATTTCATTAACATATCTCTACCGTATATCAGAAATCTTGTCTGCAAATGTAATTGTTTTCCAAACCCACTCCGTGGGTATCCTTTGCTCTGTACCAATCCGTTTACAATACCTAGGTTTCAAAATGGCGCTTTAAACACAAAGTTATTGGTTTAAGTATTTTGAACATGCAGTGCTGAAAATAGTGGGCAGGATAACGTGACATCATCGGCGAATAAAAGATATAACTTTTAGAACGTTATGAAACTTCGTTTTGGAGAAAATATAGGTCAGTAGGTTTTAATTAATGTTTATTAACTTTAATATGTTAGTTGTTTAGCTTAAAAATTATAACAGAAAGTAATCATTTAATTGCTTATTTTATGATCTATATTTGTAAAATCGGATATGAGCTTATAAATAATGTAATATAATAATAAAACAGCTGTTGTTGCTGACACAGGGGTGTGTTAAAAATGGGAGATCTTTGGGTATTGTTTTCAGGAGAAAGAAATGAAGATGGCAACCTATTCAAAAAGGTATGAGAGAGACAACTGAAGAGTCTTTGTGCAAAGGCAGGTGGCTATGATGCTTATGACAGATGCTCAATATGAAGACATTACCTTGAAATCTGAAGCCATTTAATAATGTAAATGCCATAAAAATGTGAACAAAGTAAATAACAATTTTGTATGATGTTAAAAAATACAATTGTTGTTCAGTATGCGCTAAAAATAAGTAGAACGTTGTATATTATTTGCATAAATGAAGTGCAGTATTAATGGGATACAAAATGTATTTTTTACTTGTTATATATGAGGTTTTAAAATCTAATACAGCCTATTTTATCTTTCTGATAAAATGGATACTCCTGTATATTGAGAAAACAATATTATTTGTTTCTATGCTTGAGCGGCTGTCACTGTTCACCAATAATAGGAAATCTACTTATTAGCCAATGAACTTTCAGTTGTAACTAGACGTACTTACTTTTTGCTTCAGAATCAAAATAAGCAACTTTAACTTATCTTTTTTATTATTATTATTATTATTATTATTATTATTATTATCCTGCACTGAATGTTCCAAAATTATTTGTTTCATGATTTCATATAAAAATTTGGTTGGGGGTTTATAAGACATCCAGTTCCACCTAATCACTTTTCTACCCATAAGAATTGTATATAAACAAAATATTTTATTTCTCTTGATAAAAAGCTTTAAAATAGATTAATAATATTGGAGTATAAATAACAACAGGGACAATCAAAATCTTTATAAATAGAGAAGGAGCTCTATTTATAAAGCAGGGTGTGCTATCCATACCATAGAATAACACACAACCTGGTATTGCAAATGAATGGTCATACAGTTTTACCAAAGAATGTAAGTGTGGCCAACATTTTTATCCCGCCCTATACTTTCAATAAATAACGTCGCCGCTCTAACATTGCTCATATTACAAGTGGTGAGTGATGTGTTGCTCTTACACCGTTAGTACAACGGAAGACCTGGGGCAAAATTACATATGCGGCGTAAGCTTCAGCGTAACTGCTGAAACTCGCATCGCCCTTAATTTCCCCTTGCACATCGGGGAATCACATAAACCCCGCCGGCAGTTCTTAAACTGCCGTAAGTAGAATAAATTAGCGATGTCCAGAAATGTGAGTAAATATACATTTCTGGAGTTTAGAAACTGCCGTCGCAAAAAAAAGAAAAGTTAAATATCATGTAAAAGTCTAACCTGCCTCTCAAAAATAAACCCGACATGTCAAAACCCCTGTATCCGAAATCCCTTAACATCGCAACTAATAATAAAAGTATTAACCCTTAAACCGCCAACCCCCACAACACAATAAAGCTAATTAAACTATTAACCCCTAATCCACCATTCACCCACATTGCAATCTACCTAATAAAAGTATTAACCCCTAAATCCGCCAACCCCAACATCGTAAACTACCTAATAAAGCTATTAACCCCTAATCCGCCATCCCCCCACGATGCATTAAACCTAATCAGACTATTAACCTCTAAACTGCCAACCCCCACATCACAATTAACCTAATTAAGCTATTAACTCCTAAACCGCCAACCCCCCACAATGCAAATAACTAATTTAATTACTAAGCTCCCTAACCTAACAACCCCTAAATTAACCCTGATTACATAAATTTAAATACTAACTTACAATTAGAATAAAAAACATAAGATTACTTTAAAAAAAAAAAAAATTAGGTGTGAGCGGGAAACGCTCACACCTAAGGTCCTGTCGGGGGCAAACCTTGGGTGGTTTATCCTAGTCCCTGGAACCGCTAAAGTAGAAACCTTTGGTCACGGTTGTCCTTTCCTGGGTGGACTCCTCCATAGTCACCCAGGCTCTTGTTGACTCCAGTGCTGCGGGCTATTTCATTGACAGTGCTTTTGTATCAAAGCACTCCATTCCTGTTTTGCCTCGGTCCGTTCCGCTTGCTATTAAGGCCATTGATGGCAGGCCCCTTCAGCCCGCACTCGTTACTCACGAAACTGCTCCGTTATCCATGGCTGTTGGGGCTCTCCATTTTGAAACCCTTCAATTCCAGGTGATAAACTCTCCGCATTATCCAGTTGTTCTGGGTTATCCCTGGCTCCAAAAGCACAATCCCAGTCTCGACTGGCGCAGGTCCGAAATGTTGTCGTGATCTCCGCAATGTATTTCCACTTGTCTTCGGAAACCAGTTAAAGTCTTGTGCACTTCTTCGGTATCTCAATTGCCAGAGGAGTACCGAGAGCTCCTAGACGTTTTTGACAAGGTGCGTGCCGGTACGTTGCCTCCTCACCGGTCTTACAATTGTGCCATAGACCTGCAACCCAGAGCCATTCCTCCTCTGGGCCGGGTTTACCCTCTGTCTGTTGCAGAGAATTATGCTATGGAGGAGTATGTTGCCGATGCTCTGTCGCGGGTGATCATCCGCAAATCCTGCTCTCCTGCAGGGGCTGGCTTCTTCTTTGTGAAGAAAAAGGGTGGCGAGTTATGACCATGCATCGATTATAATGGTCTTAATCGTCTTACCATTAAGAATGCTTACCCTATTCTGCTCATTACAGAACTCTTTGACCGCCTCAAGGGAGCTACGGTCTTTACTAAACTTGATTTGAGAGGAGAGTACAATCTCGTTAGGATCAAGGAGGGCCATGAATGGAAAACAGCATTTAACACCAAGAGCAGGCATTATGAGTATCTTGTAATGCCCTTTGGCCTATGCTCCTGCTGTTTTACAGGAATTTATTAATGATGTCCTATGAGATATGTTACAACAGTGTGTTGTGGTGTACTTAGACGACATCCTCATACACTCACCCACACTTGAGGCTCATCGTTCTGATGTTACATGGGTTCTTCAGAGACTATGTGAGAACGGACTGCTTTGTAAACTCGAGAAATGTGAGTTCCATCAGACTCAAGTAACCTTCCTAGGTTATGTTATCTCCATTGCAGGGTTCTCCATGGATTCTGACAAGTTATCTGCAGTTCTGCAGTGGCCTTGCCCAGTTGGTCTTCGGTCTATTCAAAGTTTTTTGGGGTTCGCCAATTACTATAGAAAGTTTATTAAAATCTTTTCTTCCTTGGTCAAACCTATCACAGACATGACCCGTAAAGAGAATGATCCACTCCATTGGTCACCTATTGCCATTAAGGCCTTTGATAGTCTTAAGACTGCCTTTGCTGCCGCTCCAGTTCTGGCTCATCCTAACCCTGTCCTGCCTTTCGTTCTTGAGGTCGATGCGTCTGAGACTGGAGTAGGTGCCCTCTTGTCTCAATGTCCTACGCCTGACGGGTCCTTGCATCCGTGTGGTTTCTTCTCTAAGAAATTGTCTCCAGCGGAGTGCAATTATGAAATTGGCGACAGGGAATTACTGGCCATAATTTTGGCACTCAAGGAATGGAGGCATCTACTCGAGGGTACTAGCGTGCCAGTGCTCATTCTTACTGACTGCAAGAATTTAACTTATCAATTTGATGCAAAACGTTTGTCGCCCTGACAGGCCAGATGGGCACTATTTTTGTCTGAGTTTAATTATGTGGTCTCCTACCTGCCTGGTAGTAAGAATGTTAGGGCTGATGCCCTCTCTCAACAATTTTCACCTCTGTCCAAGGAGGAGTCTGTACCTACTCCAGTTATACCTCCTGACCATATTTTGGCTACCATACGTACTAATTTGACTTCTCCCTTGGGGGGAGGAGATCCTGGCTGCACAAACCAATGCACCTCCTGAGAAACCTAGTGGTATGTGTTTTGTTCCTGAGAATCTTCAAACCAAACTTTTGCACACTTACCACTATCCTAAAGCCGCAGGTCACCCAGGCAAGAACCAACTGATTTGGTCTGTCACTCGACAATTCTGGTGGCCAGGTCTTCGTTCTGATGTTGCTGCGTATGTTGCCTCCTGCTCAGTTTGTGCACAGAATAAGACTCCTCGACGTCTTCCTGTGGGTCTTCTTCAACCTATTGCTAATGATGAGCGTCCTTGGACACATCTTTCCATGGACTTCATTGTCGAGCTCCCTGTTTTCAATGGCAATACTGTTATCCTTATGGTGGTTGACCGTTTTTCTAAAATGTCACATTGCATTCCCTTGAAGAAGTTGCCTAAAGCTCAGGAGCTTGCTTCAATTTTTGCCCGGGAGGTCTTCCGTTTACATGGGTTACCCAAGGAGATCGTGTCGGACTGGGGTAGCCAGTTTGTCTCCAGATTTTGACGTTTTGTGCTCAAATGGGGATCCAGCTTTCTTTCTCCTCGGCATATCACCCTCAATCCAATGGGCCTGCGGAACGGTCTAATCAAGCTCTGGAACAGTTCCTCCGTTACTATGTCTCAGATCACCATAATAATTGGTCTGAACTGTTACCTTGGGCAGAATTTGCTCGTAATAGTGATATTAATGCTTCCTCCAAGTTATCCCCATTCATGGCGAATTATGGGTTTCAACCATCCTTGTTGCCCGATACATTTATGTCTCCGGCTTTGGAGGAGCATCTCCGGCAACTCCGTTCCACATGGGTACAGATTCAGGATTGCCTTCATCATTCTATGCAGCGACAAAAGTTCCAGGCTGATCGTAGGCGTCTGCCCGCGCCTTCCTACTAGGTTGGTGAGAGAGTTTGGCTGTCCTCCCGCAACTTGAACCTTTGTGTGTCTTCCAATAAACTGACTCCCCGTTATGTTGGTCCTTTTCGAATACTCCGACGGGTCAATCCTGTGGCCTATGCTCTTGACCTTCCTCCTACAATGCGCATCTCCAATGTTTTTCATGTCTCCCTCTTGAAACCATTGGTTTGTAATCGGTTTACCACTGTGTTGCCTCGTCCCCATCCTATCTTTGTTGACAACCATGAGGAGTATGAGGTAAGCAGCATTATTCACTCTCGTATGTCCAGGGGCCGCGTACAGTATTTGGTTCACTGGAGGGGCTACAGTCCGGAGGAGCGTTCATGGTTTACCTCCTCTGATGTTCATGCTCCCACCCTCCTCCGTGCCTTCCATGCCCATTTCCCCAATAAGCCTTTTGTCCTCCCGCGGGGGAATGGTTGTTGAGGGGAGGGTACTGTCAGGGTTTTTTCCCTGTATTGTTTGCCATGTGCTGCTGGTAGCCATTTTACTCACCTCTCTTGCTGACTCTGGTGTATACTGTGTGATGCTGCTCATTTCCTGCACTTCCTTTTATGGCCAGACTGGTGTACATCATCCGTGTGAGACAGGATGCAGTCTCAGAATTGTGATGTAATCACTTATTAGTTAAAGGGCTTCTGTTCAGTATGCTTTGCCCTTGCGTTGTCTCAGACCTTTTTGTGAGAGCTCCTGTGTATTACCTGGATGTCTGATGTCCCTCCTGGTTCCTGATCCCTGGCATGTTCCTGACTATGTTGTTCTCCTTGTTCCTGATTCCGGCTCGTCTGACTATTCGCTTTGGCACCTGACTCGGCTCGTCTGACTACCAGCTCTGGTTTTGATTCCTGGCTTGTTATTTGACTTGTGGACTTTTTATTATTTTTTGCTATTAATAAAGGTGTGATTATTTTTGCACTTCTCGTCTCAGTCTGATTCCTGGCATCCTGACAATAACTCCATTTTAACAGATTTCTTTATTTACCTATCAAATCTATATATATATTTTAAGTAGACACCCCAAGGTATTGATCTAGGCCCATTTTGGTATATTTCACTGCCAAATGCCATCAAATAAAAAAATGTGGTACTTTTTTCACAAACTTTCGCCTAGATTTAGAGTTTTGACGGTAAAGACCCGCGGTGCTAACGCTCCTTTTTTTCCAGCGCACCCTTAAAGGGACACTGAACCCAAATTTTTTTCTCTTGTGATTTAGATAGAGCATGCAATTTTCAGCAACTTTCTAATTTACTCATATTATCAAATTCTTTTCATTCTCTTGGTATCTTTATTTGAAATGCAAGAATGTAAGTTTAGATGCCGGCCCATTTTTGGTGAACACACTGTGTTGTTCTTGCTGATTGGTGGGTAAATTCACCTACCAATAAACAAGTGCTTTCCATGGTTCTGAACCAAAAAAATTAGCTTAGATGCCTTCTTTTTCAAATAAAGAAAGCAAGACAATGAAGAAAAATTGATAATAGTAGTAAATTAGAAAGCTGTTATTTAGAGTTGTCTGAATGGCTGCGTTAGCCTCAGAAAAGGGAGCGTTGAGCATTATTTAGCTCCACTTCAACCCTCAATACCAGCGTTGCCTACGGTAGCGGTGAGCTGGAAAAATGTGCTCGTGCACGATATCCCCATAGGAAACAATGGGGCTGAGCTGGCTGAAAAAAAAACCTAACATCTGCAAAAAAGCAGCGTTCAGCTCCTAACGCAGCCCTATTGTTTCCTATGGGGCAATACTCTCTAAGTCTACACCTAACACCCTAACATGAACCCCGAGTCTAAACACCCCTAACCTTACACTTATTAACCCCTAATCTGCTGCCGCCGCTATCGCTGGCACCTGCATTTTATTATTGACCCCTAATCTGCCGCTCCGGACACCGCCGCAACAACAGAACAGCCAATAGAATGCGAGGTCAATCCGATTGGCTGATTTTATCAGCCAATCGGATTGAACTTCAATCTGATTGGCTGATTGAAACAGCCAATCAGATTTTTCCTACCTTAATTCCGATTGGCTGATAGAATCCTATCAGCCAATCGGAATTCGAGGGACGCCATCTTGGATGACGTCCCTTAAAGGAACCATAATTTGTCGTTAGTCCGTCGGTTGAAGAGGATGGCTCCGCGTCGGTTGAATGGAAGATTGCTCCGCTCCGGATGGATGAAGATAGAAGACGCCGATTGGATGAAGACTTCTACTGGATGGAGGACCTCTTCTTGCCCCGCTTGGATGAAGACTTCTACCGGATGGAGGACCTCTTCTTGCTCCGCTTGGATGAAGAATTCGGCTCGGCTGGGTGAAGACGACTCAAGGTAGGGAGATCTTCAGGGGGTTAGTGTTAGGTTTATTTAAGGGGGGTTTGGGTGGGTTAGAGTAGGGGTATGTGGGTGGTGGGTTTTAATGTTGGGGGGTTGTATTTTTTTTACAGGTAAAAGAGCTGATTACTTTGGGGCAATGCCCCGCAAAAAGCCCTTTAAGGGCTGGTAAAGAGCTGATTACTTTGTCATTTAGAATAGGGTAGGGAATTTTATTATTTTGGGGGGCTTTTTTATTTTATTAGGGGGCTTAGATTAGGTGTAATTAGTTTAAACTTCTTGTAATTTTTTTTTATTTTCTGTAATTTAGTGTTTGTTTGTTTTTTGTATTATAGATTAGTTTATTTAATTGTATTTTAGTTTAGCTAATTGTAGGTAATTTATTTAATTAATTTATTGATAGTGTAGTGTTAGGTGTATTTATTTGTAACTTAGGTTAGGATTTATTTTACAGGTAATTTTGAAATTATTTTAACTAGGTAGCTATTAAATCGTTATTAACTATTTAATAGCTATTGTACCTAGTTAAAATAAATACAAAGTTGCCTGTAAAATAAATATAAATCCTAAAATAGCTACAATGTAACTATTAGCTATATTGTAGCTATATTAGGGTTTATTTCATAGGCATTTAGTTTTAAATAAGATTAATTTATTTAATTATAGTAAATTTATTTCTTTAAATTTAAATTATATTTAAGTTAGGGGGGTGTTAGGGTTAGAGTTAGACTTAGGTTTAGGGGTTAATAACTTTATTATAGTAGCGGCGACGGTGGGGGCGGCAGATTAGGGCTTAATATTTGTAGGTAGGTGGCGGCGATGTTAGGGAGGGCAGATTAGGGGTTAATAAAATGTATTATAGTGTTTGCGAGGCGGGAGTGCAGTGGTTTAGGGGTTAATACATTTATTATAGTGGCAGCGATGTCCGGTCGGCAGATTAGGGGTTAATAATTGTAGGTAGGTGGCGGCGACATTGGGGGGGGCAGATTTGGGGTTAATAAATATAATATAGGTGTCGGCGATGTTGGGGGCAGCAGATTAGGGGTTCATAGGTATAATGTAGGTTGCAGCGGTGTCCGGAGCGGCAGATTAGGGGTTCAAAATTTTTATTATAGGGTTTGCAATGTGGGAGGGGCTCGGTTTAGGGGTTCATAGGTAGTTTATGGGTGTTAGTGTACTTTATAGCACAGTAGTTAAGAGCTTTATGTTCCCGGGTTAGCCCATAAAACTCTTAACTACTGACTTTTTTTGACGGTAGGAGTCTTGTCGGTAGAGGCTCTACCGCTCACTTCTTCCAAGACTCGTAATACCAGCGTTAGACAAATCCCATTGTAAAGATAGGATACGCAATTGACGTAAGGGGATCTGCGGTAGCCTTGAGTCATGGAAAGAAAGTGAGAGGTAGTCCCTTTCCTGCCTGACTCTAAATACCAGCGGGCGTTAAAAAGCAGCGTTAGGACCCCTTAACGCTGCTTTTGACGGCTAACGCCAAACTCTAAATCTAGGCGTTTGGGTTTCTCACAGAAATTATTTACATACTGCTTGCGCAATCATGACAAATGATTGTAAAAGTTTCTCTGGGATCCCCTTTGTTCAGAAATAGCAAACATATATAGCTTTGTCATTGCTTTTTGGTAATTAGAAGGCAGGTAATTGCAGCTGCGCACCACACTTCTACTATTCCCAGCAGTGAAGGGGTTAATTAGGTAGCTTAAAAGGTTAATGTTAGCTTTAGTGTAGAGATTAGCCTCCTACCTGGCACTCCCCACCCCCTGATCACTACCTGATCCCTCCCAAACAGCTCTCTTCCCTCCGCCACCCCCCGGTAACCCCCATCTTAGGTACTGGCAGACAGTCTGCCAGTATGAAAAAATAAGGCTTTTTTTATACTGGGATCCTACCTTACCCCCCAACCTACCTGATCCCCCCCAAACAGCTCTCTAAACCTCCGCCCTCTGTTAGGTACCATCTTAGGTACTGGCAGCTGTCTGCCTGCACCTTTCAAATGTTTATTATTTTTTTAATTACATTTTTTTTTTATTAAGGTAGTAACCCCCACCTCCCCCTCACCCGCGATCTTTATTTAGCCCCCCCCAGATCTAGCCTTTTCTAGTGTAGCTGCCCCATCCCTCCCTGTCCCACCTCCCCTGCTAGGCCGCCCACCCCCCACCCGACTCCCGCCCACACCTCCCGTCGACTCCAGCAGAAGATCGTTACAGACGGTGACACACACACAGTGTCACTGTCTGTAACGATCAGGCATCTGCCCTTATATGGAGAAGGAGCACCAATCGCGCTCCGGCTCCATATGCGGGAGATGCTTGAAGCTTCAGGAGCTCCAGATCTCAGCTGTAACTTTACAGCCGAGAGTGCTGGAGCATCCTGAAGCGACGCCATATATATACGTTGTGCGGTACAATAGCCAAAGTACTGCACGACATGTATATATACATACGGATTGGGTGAAGCAGTTAACTAAGTACTGAGTTAAAGGTCTGAATACTTAATGCCAATGTGATATTTCAGTTTTTTTATATTTAATACATTTGTATGTGAAAATAAAGTAAGTCATTTTAGCATTCACATACAAAAATATCTCTCTCCCTCATACCCCCCACTGGGAGATTAAACAATGCTATTGTTTCCTATTTACATAGCTTTTATACAGGGATAAAACGCGTTATTCATATTTTTAGTGTAGGTGGGGATAGGCAAACGTAGCTATTTCAGATAAAGGAGCTGCCTGTTTACAAACAACTAATACACTCCGACAGGTAAAATGGGCCATCGGGAACACATTAAAGTAAAGAAAATTACAATGTCCCTTTATGAAGGCTGCATGCAGGGCTGAGTTGTAAAGTACAAATCCTGATCACACCTCTAGAATGCCCCAGAACACACAGCCATTTACATAAATTGTTTTGTATGCTTATTTTTTAAGGGTTGCATTGCAAAGAATGTTTTTCACACAACTATAAGTGTTCATGGTATAAATATTCTCTAACGAAAAACTGGAGAAGATACATAAAACTATGTTCAATGGATTTCAAACATGATCTCGCGCATCTGGGCCCCTCCACAACCTCACAAGCATTGAAAAATCTAAGCCAATATGTTGCAGCTCCTGAGGACTACAGCTTTGTGATTAACCCCTTTGCAAGAGCTAGACACATACATCCACATTACAAGTGTCATGTTTATGGTATTGCAAGATGCAATAAGTAATATCGCTGGACCGCGCTAACATTAGCGCACAACTTGATATTACAAGTCGGTGGTAAATCCCATTTACCAGAGAAGAAAAGAGAATGGCCCACATTGCTCTAGCATGGCGGTTTTCAAACTGTGGGGCGTGCATTCCTAGGGGGTCGCCGGAGCAGATCAGGGGAGGCCGCGGGAGAAGAAGCGGCTATTTGCTTAAAAAGCCTCTGCAAGTTACAGTCTGTTTAGATTCCGGCAGCAGCTCAGTACTGTGTTTGTATGAGGCGATTGCGCTGAAACCAGGCTCATAAAATGACCGGTGGGGCAGGTTGTAAGTTCTTTTACAGAGAAGACAGAGCAGACGTGTAAGGAGTGTTGAAGGGTTTGATGGCCGCTTTTTATTTGGCAGCTGATTCGCATTAATCTGTTTTGCAGAGCACTAAAGAATAAGTATATATGGATTATAAATACATTAGTTAATTAAATAATTATGCCAAAATACTTTGCCCTATCCTATAGTGAGTAATGGCTGTGCTAATTTGTGTTAGTTTAAACAGTCAGTGTATGTAACATCATGGTCTGTAATTGTAGAGCAGAAGCAGAAATATCAGTGATAATATGATTAACAATAATACTTGTATAACACAGTTTAGCTTATAAGGGGCTATAGAAGAATACATAATGGTTGTATGTATGAGTTTGTGTGTATGTATGAGTATGTGTGTATGTATGAGTATGTGTGAGTGTGTATGTGTGCGTGTGTATGTATGAGTGTGTGTATGTATGTACCAGTGTGTGTGTGTGTATGTATGAGTGTGTGTGTGTATGTATGAGTGTGTGTATGTATGTACCAGTGTGTGTGTGTGTATGTACGAGTGTGTGTTTGTATGTACCAGTGTGTGTGTGTGTATGTATGAGTGTGTGTGTGTATGTATGAGTGTGTGTATGAATGAGTGTGTGTATGTACTGTATGTATTAGAGTGAGTGTGTATGTATGAGTGTGTGTGTGTATAAGTTTGTGTGTGTGTGTATGTATGTATGAGTGTGTGTATGTATGTATGTATGAGTGAGTGTATGTATGAGTGTGTGTGTATGTATGAGTGAGTGTATGTAAGAATGTGAGTGTGTATGTATGAATGTGTGTGTGTGTATGTATGAGTGTGTGTGTGTATGTATTAGTGTGTGTGTGTGTATGTATGAGTGTGTGTATGTATGTATGAATGTGTGTGTGTATGTATGAGTGTGTGTATGCATGAGTTTGTGTGTGTGTATGTATGAGTGTGTGTATGTAAGAGTTTGTGTGTGTGTATGAGTATGTGTGCGTGTGTATGTATGAGTGTGTGTGTGTGTATGTATGCGTGTATTTGTATGTACCAGTGTGTGTGTGTGTGTATGAATGAGTGTGTGTATGTACTGTATGTATTAGAGTGAGTGTGTATGTATGAGTGTGTGTGTATATGAGTTTGTGTGTGTATGAATGAGTGTGTGTGTGTGTATGAATGAGTGTGTGTGTGTATGTATGAGTTTGTGTATGTATGTATGGATGAGTGAGCGTATGTGTATGTATGAGTGTGTGTGTATGTATGAGTGAGTGTATGTAAGAATGTGAGTGTGTATGTATGAATGTGTGTGTATGTATGAGTGTGTGTGTGTATGTATTAGTGTGTATGTGTGTGTATGTATGTGTATGTACATAGCTTTTATACAGGGATAAAACGCGTTATTCATATTTTTAGTGTAGGTGGGGATAGGCAAACGTAGCTATTTCAGATAAAGGAGCTGCCTGTTTACAAACAACTAATACACTCCGACAGGTAAAATGGGCCATCGGGAACACATTAAAGTAAAGAAAATTACAATGTCCCTTTATGAAGGCTGCATGCAGGGCTGAGTTGTAAAGTACAAATCCTGATCACACCTCTAGAATGCCCCAGAACACACAGCCATTTACATAAATTGTTTTGTATGCTTATTTTTTAAGGGTTGCATTGCAAAGAATGTTTTTCACACAACTATAAGTGTTCATGGTATAAATATTCTCTAACGAAAAACTGGAGAAGATACATAAAACTATGTTCAATGGATTTCAAACATGATCTCGCGCATCTGGGCCCCTCCACAACCTCACAAGCATTGAAAAATCTAAGCCAATATGTTGCAGCTCCTGAGGACTACAGCTTTGTGATTAACCCCTTTGCAAGAGCTAGACACATACATCCACATTACAAGTGTCATGTTTATGGTATTGCAAGATGCAATAAGTAATATCGCTGGACCGCGCTAACATTAGCGCACAACTTGATATTACAAGTCGGTGGTAAATCCCATTTACCAGAGAAGAAAAGAGAATGGCCCACATTGCTCTAGCATGGCGGTTTTCAAACTGTGGGGCGTGCATTCCTAGGGGGTCGCCGGAGCAGATCAGGGGAGGCCGCGGGAGAAGAAGCGGCTATTTGCTTAAAAAGCCTCTGCAAGTTACAGTCTGTTTAGATTCCGGCAGCAGCTCAGTACTGTGTTTGTATGAGGCGATTGCGCTGAAACCAGGCTCATAAAATGACCGGTGGGGCAGGTTGTAAGTTCTTTTACAGAGAAGACAGAGCAGACGTGTAAGGAGTGTTGAAGGGTTTGATGGCCGCTTTTTATTTGGCAGCTGATTCGCATTAATCTGTTTTGCAGAGCACTAAAGAATAAGTATATATGGATTATAAATACATTAGTTAATTAAATAATTATGCCAAAATACTTTGCCCTATCCTATAGTGAGTAATGGCTGTGCTAATTTGTGTTAGTTTAAACAGTCAGTGTATGTAACATCATGGTCTGTAATTGTAGAGCAGAAGCAGAAATATCAGTGATAATATGATTAACAATAATACTTGTATAACACAGTTTAGCTTATAAGGGGCTATAGAAGAATACATAATGGTTGTATGTATGAGTTTGTGTGTATGTATGAGTATGTGTGTATGTATGAGTATGTGTGAGTGTGTATGTGTGCGTGTGTATGTATGAGTGTGTGTATGTATGTACCAGTGTGTGTGTGTGTATGTATGAGTGTGTGTGTGTATGTATGAGTGTGTGTATGTATGTACCAGTGTGTGTGTGTGTATGTACGAGTGTGTGTTTGTATGTACCAGTGTGTGTGTGTGTATGTATGAGTGTGTGTGTGTATGTATGAGTGTGTGTATGAATGAGTGTGTGTATGTACTGTATGTATTAGAGTGAGTGTGTATGTATGAGTGTGTGTGTGTATAAGTTTGTGTGTGTGTGTATGTATGTATGAGTGTGTGTATGTATGTATGTATGAGTGAGTGTATGTATGAGTGTGTGTGTATGTATGAGTGAGTGTATGTAAGAATGTGAGTGTGTATGTATGAATGTGTGTGTGTGTATGTATGAGTGTGTGTGTGTATGTATTAGTGTGTGTGTGTGTATGTATGAGTGTGTGTATGTATGTATGAATGTGTGTGTGTATGTATGAGTGTGTGTATGCATGAGTTTGTGTGTGTGTATGTATGAGTGTGTGTATGTAAGAGTTTGTGTGTGTGTATGAGTATGTGTGCGTGTGTATGTATGAGTGTGTGTGTGTGTATGTATGCGTGTATTTGTATGTACCAGTGTGTGTGTGTGTGTATGAATGAGTGTGTGTATGTACTGTATGTATTAGAGTGAGTGTGTATGTATGAGTGTGTGTGTATATGAGTTTGTGTGTGTATGAATGAGTGTGTGTGTGTGTATGAATGAGTGTGTGTGTGTATGTATGAGTTTGTGTATGTATGTATGGATGAGTGAGCGTATGTGTATGTATGAGTGTGTGTGTATGTATGAGTGAGTGTATGTAAGAATGTGAGTGTGTATGTATGAATGTGTGTGTATGTATGAGTGTGTGTGTGTATGTATTAGTGTGTATGTGTGTGTATGTATGAGTGTGTGTAGGTATGTATGAGTGTGTGTATGTATAAGTGTGTGTATGCATGAGTTTGTGTGTGCATATATAAGTTTGTGTGTGTATGAGTTTGTGTGTGTATGTATGAGTGTGTGTATGTAAGAGTTTGTGTGTGTGTGTATGTATGCGTTTGTGTGTGTATGTATGTATGAGTGTGTGTATGTATGAAAGTATGAATATGTTTATTTGTGTGTGTGTATGTATGAGTGTGTATGTATGAATGTGTGTATGTATGAGATTGTGTGTGTGTGTGTGTATGTATGAGTTTGTGTGTGTATGAATTTGTGTGTGTGTGTGTGTATGTATAACTTTTTGTGTGTGTGTGTATGAGGAGCTTGTGTGTGTGTATGTGTATACGTTTTTCTTTAATATGTTTTCATTTGTACGGTATTAGGAGTGGATAATCAATATTGTTTGCAGTCCACATCGGAGGTGGTTTCTCTTCTACATTTCCACTTGAGGCCTTTATATGTATCTATGATATATTAAAAGTAAAGACTTCTTAACTTCTTTCCTTTTTGTAAATCTGCCGTAAATTTATTTTGTGCTCTATCGCACGCTGAATAGCACTCATATTACAAGCTGAAAGTTATAGGCTGTGCTCCAGTGCAAGCCAAAACTGCACTAGAATATTTAGCAAGACTTGAAACTTGAAGTGTAAGGGTTAAAAATGTTTTATCACAAAACATATTACACTCATAAATACACTTTGTAATAAAAAAAAAAATCCAATTTCAATATTGATAAAAATGTAAAAGGGGATATGGTATATGGCAGGGTGTTTGACTGGAAATATGTTTCTAAATATGTGTACAGGTATATGTGTATACATGTATATTTATGTGTTTATAGTTGTAGATATGTATGTGCACATATACATACAGTACATATAAACACATGTATAAACATGTACACATATATATATATATATATATACACACATACATTCTATTTAGCCCTTCCCAGTCAAATATGTTAAAAACATACAATATCAATTTTATTCAAGTTTAATATGTTTTAATGTGTTTAGGAAAGAAATAGGTGAAATTACAATGTTCTTTACTTCACTCTTTTAAATATATATATATATATATATATATATATATATATATATATATATATATATATATATATACGTATATCTCTATAAACAATATATATATATATATACGTATATCTCTATAAACAATATATATATATATATCTGTATATATTAATATAGATAAATAGGTATAGATATATATTTTAAAAAAATATATTTTCTTCTAATTGGTTTAGCACAGTGTTAATTTACATTGAGAGATAAATAATAAGATTTTTTTCAGCGTGCCAGATAGGAGTCTGTAGGGAGAAGGAGTTAGCATGGTTGTGATATCCGAAGTCCAGAAGTTAGCACGACTGATTCTTTTTTTTCTTGCGATAACTTTTTACATTCAACTTGTTATACGTCCGCTAATCAGGCCGTGTTGATTTTTTACTTTGAGTGCAGGTAGTGTTCAAGCGAAAAACAATTTGTGTGCCACTTGTAATCTGGACTATAGTTAGCAAGGAATTTTAGTGCACAAAATAACTTTAAGAAAAACATCTAGTCTATTTCATAATGACATGCCTTGGGACCTCTGCTTTTTGTATGTTTGTTACCACTGTTTCCTAAAAAAAGAGGAACTCAATGTTTTGGGTTATGCAAAAATAAAAAAATACAATTTTTATTAAAGGAAAACAATAATTCTGGGTAAATGTGACAAAAATACACTATTTACCAATGTATTTTGAGGTTGTCACACACTCCATACATTCATTAGTGTAGTAAACAAATGTTCACATAAACATTTGATTATTGTGGAAAATCTCTCACTAGCAACAGGGGGAGTTGCCTGAACCCTCAGTGGTTATATGATACATTTTCTGCCAATAATCTGAGCCTAAATATAGCATAATGAAAATATGATAAAATTACGCATACTAAAGCTCTTTTATGCAGTTTCAGACAGGTATAGTCATCTAACATAAGATGGCATAATGTTGTTGAAAGCTGGAATTTTTAGATGTAACTCTCTGTAGCCAAAAGAGAGTAAACAATCCTTAATATATAATCTGACAGAGTGTTTCCTGGTTAAAGTTTCATAATATCCTGTTGGAAATGTATACGTGCAAAATTCAATATTGTTACAGGTGTAAATGTTGCAAGTTAGGGAGAGGAGTAAAAGGACACTAATCAAACTTTCGCAATCGCATTAACGTATTCCCCCATAGAAGTCAATGGAGCAAAACACTCTGCTCAAACGCAAACACGATCATATAGTCTCAAGTGCACTAACCCGACATGAAAATATGAATATTTCACATTCCAATGTTCTTCATAGCAGAACATGTTTTATTTATTCATAAATATATCATTCTACATATATATGATTTTTTGGTACATATATATATATATATATATATATATATATATATATATATATATATATATATGATAGGGAAAGTGGCACACACCCTCCATCCACCAGCCTGTCGCACTGCAGCAGAAGCAAATACAAGCAATGTCCAAAACACAAACCTGGCTAAGGGTATACTGTGTATCCGGAAAAAAGCAGGCAACTCAGAAAACTTTGTAACAACCCTTTAATCCACAAAGTGTAAACAGTAGGGCCTTAACCCATAACGTTTCGGTTCAGATGCGAACCTTTCTCAAATGGAGCCCATGAAAGACATACTGTAAATAACTCCCACACAAACCCACCTTATACACCCAGTGTAGTTACAATATCTAAGTGAATAATTACCCTGTTGTCTGCTTTCCCGCTCCACATCGGACCTCCTGTCACGCTACTGAAGCTCCATGAGTATGCGCGCATATTGACGTCATCCGTCATAGCCGACAATAGAGCAGGCTATGAGTGTGTTGTCAAAGCAACGGTAAACAACCGTTTATAGCAATGCAATGCGGGGAAATGGGGAACACAGACAGCAGGATTGTGTGCCCCTAAAGAAGATGTACACCTAAAACAAAAAATATAAATATATTCAGCAAGATGCCTGTACAGAGGATAAAAAGCAATAACTATATTGCATATATAAATATTGCAGTACGCTAATGACAACCCTAATACAGGTGAAAAATTATTATATTTTAAATTAATCTAGTGGTGCAAAATACATGAGTGTAGTAAAATATACTTAAAGGGGCACACAATTACTAATGAGCCCTAAAGAGACTTGACGGATGACGTCAATATGCGCGCATACGCATGGAGCTTCAGTAGCGTGACAGGAGGTCCGATGTGGAGCGGGAAAGCAGACAACAGGGTAATTATTCACTTAGATATTGTGACTACACTGGGTATATAAGGTGGGTTTGTGTGGGAGTTATTTATGTCTTCCATGGGCTCCAGTTGAGAAAGGTTCACATCTGAACCGAAACGTTATAGGTTAAGGCCCTACTGTTTACACTTTGTGGATTAAAGGCTTGTTACAAAGTTTCCTGCTTTTTGTGTTCTGGACATTGCTTATATATATATATAGGTATAGATAAAACTGTAATATGAAAAGAAACATATCTGTCGGTGCAATAATGATAATCAATCCTTGTGAGTCCCAGTAACAGCGATCAATGAGTACAGTCTCTGGTAATGAATAGAAAAGTCTGTCCCATGGTATCGCCAGAATAGGTGAAGTGTAGGTGTAACCCAAACAAAGGTAAATACCTATTGTAGAAAGAGCAAGTACAGTGGCGTCACTAGGGTTGGTGTGTGTCATCCGGTGCGGTAAGTTATGGCGCCCCCCCCCCCCCTCCCCTAGTAATGTTTTTTTTTCTACTGCAAGAAGAGAATTTCATAGAAAAGGCAAACCTCTCCAATGGACAGAAAGCAGACACACACAAACACAAAAACACAGACACACACACATACAAACACTCAGAAACACACTAAGACACACACACAAAAACACTGACACACACACACACAAAAACACTCTATAAAAACACAAAAACCACTCAGGCACACACACAAACACTTAGACACACACACATAAAAACACTCAGGCACACAAAAACACTCATGCACACACACACAAAAACACTCAGGCACACACACAAAAACACTCAAGCACACACACAAAAACACTCAGGCACACACACAAAAACAATCAGGCACACACACAAAAACAATCAGGCACACACAAAAACACTCAGACACACACACAAAAACTCAGACACACACACAAAAACTCAGACACACACACATACAAAATATGTAAACTGCACTGCATTAATTATAAAGCTCATGCCTAGAGCTGCTCCCTGGCTCAGCAGAGCATCAAATGAAAGATAAACAGTGCACTCTAAAAATAAATCACTAAAGAAAACGTTTAGGCTCGCGAACTTTGAAAATTCTGCTCTCTAACTCTGTTCCAAGTCTGTCATTGCACAGCCCCGGGCCGCATGCCTACCGCTTCTTATGGCCAATCACCTCTGCACTCTGCCCCCCCCCAGACCACCGCTGCTCGTTAAATACTGACTGCAGGTTCTCTTGTGAGAACCTGCAGTTGTAGGCAGGCGAAGTCTGCTGAAAGGGTTTGATAAATCCATTTTTGATAACTTTGTAAATGTATTAAAAAGAAAAAAGAAATATCCCATTGACTTAAGTATTCAGATCCTTTGCCATGGCACTACAAATTTAGCTCAGATGAATCCAATTTCTTTGGATCATCTTTGAGAGGTTTCTACACTTTGATTGGAGTCCTGTGGCAAATTCAACTGATTGGACATAATTTGGAAAGGCATTTACGTGTCTATGTAAGGTCTCAAAGCTGAAAATGCATATCAGAGCAAAAACCAAGCCATGAGGTCTATGGAACTGACTGCAGAGCTCAGAGACAGGAATGTGTTGAGGCACAAAGCTGGTGATCCCAGAGGCAGAACTTTTCTTCACTTCCTGCGATGAGATTTTTTTTTGAGAAAATATTTCTGCAGGTCATTTTCAAATAAAATTCAATTAGGCAATTACACTAAAGCACCAGCTCAATTGTAATGTGTTGATTAACTGGAGAGTAAAGCGAAAAAAAATGTAAATGCCTCAAATACATTTGTTTCCTTTTCTCTTAATCTACCATCACAAGATAGAAAAGGGGCATTACTTACAAGAACATCTTACATTCAGAAGTCACAGCTTTGCAGATCAGGAAAGGCTAGGGTTGAAAAAATCCCTGAGAGACAGTCAACAAACGCTCTGCAGCCCTGCTCCATATTTGACTGTTCTATTCAAACAGCACTTTGCTCTGGAATCTGGATGCATGTGCTAAGGAAAATATACACAGTACAGCCAGAGAAAAGCTCTGTTTGATGAGAGCAGTCTAATGTGGAGCAGTGCTGCAAAGTGAAAGTGCTAAGAGTTCATGCATGTGTCAATCTCTCTGCAGACATGCTGCATTTTCTGCAAAGACATCTCAGATCACTGCATGTTCTGCCTTGGGGCTGGTGATGGCTACAAAAATGTTTTGGTTGCATTGAAAGTTCCCAAGAGCACAGTGGCCTTTATAGTTCTTAAATGGAAGAAGGCAAAACTGAGCAATCAGGGGAAAAGGGCCTTGGTAAGAGAGGTGACCAAGAACCTAATGGTCATTCTGGTTGATCATGTGTCGAGACGGGAGAAACTTGTACAAGGACA
Organism: Bombina bombina; assembly: GCF_027579735.1. Taxonomy (NCBI): domain Eukaryota; kingdom Metazoa; phylum Chordata; class Amphibia; order Anura; family Bombinatoridae; genus Bombina; species Bombina bombina. Next base: position 989,527,652 of record NC_069503.1, read on the forward strand.
ACCATCACTGCAACACTAAACCAATCTGGACTTTATGGCAGAGTGGCCACACGGAAGCCTCTGCTAAGTGCAAGACACATGAAAGGCTACATGGAATTTGCAAATAAAAAAAGCACCTAAATGGCTCTCAGACTGTGAGAAACAAGATTCTCTGGTCTGATGAAAAGAAGATTGAACTGTTTGGCCTCATCCAAGTGACTTGTCTGGAAGAAACCAGGCACCGCTCATCACCTGCGCAATACCATCCCAAACAGGGCTGTGTTTATAATTAGGCTGCATAGGCATGTGCCTACAGACACCCTCCATAGAGGGGTGTCGTGCTGCTGCCTGTCACTAACATACCCAGGGTTGTGTAAATTGTATCCCGATGCCCGGAACATTACATTTTTGGCACCGGTAAGACAGTATTTTTTTAAATAGGCATATAGGGCTGCAGTCACAATTCTCTCTAAGCACATGCAAACACCTTTTTCTCTAGGGAGTGGAGTGCACAGCTAAAAAGAAAAAAACTAAATTTAAATTGCGCACAATTTTTTTCGGAACCACCTTGTCAGATGGGTCACTGGAAACAACTGAGTTGCAAAAAATTCTTAAACGGATGGAGGAGGTGTTGTTTGCCTTTGACATACAGCTCCCACCCACACTTCTACTTGACTGCCTATGCATAGTGCTGGTGTGTGCTGGGAGTGACTCGAGCAGGATGTGACAGGAGTGGACGTGGTGGAGTCCTGTAGCCCTGGGCCTTAATTATTAATAGGTAGACAGCCAATCACATGCTCCCTTATATTGTGGCATATCTGAGCCATTCAAGTCCTGGCTACGAGCAATGGGAGAGGCAGTTGCCGATAATAATAGGGAAGCCTTTTCAGCCAAGCGTATTGTGACTTTCATTGGCTGGTATACCCACAGAGATGGCATTAGCTGGTGCTGCCCCTTACTTGCTGTCAGTCACCCTGAGGCAGGAGGGAAGTTCCATGCATGTGCTCCTCTTAATTGCAAGTCTGCAGCACCTGTGTTTAGCATGGTTGACGTAAATGTACAGTGATGAGTTGTGGGATGTGAGCTTATGGAAACACTTCTCCTAGAAATGTCTTCCTAATAGCTTCACCAGCTCCTACTGGGCATTCTCAGAATATACATATATGAATTTGTGATTGGCTGATAGCTGTCACATGGTACAGGAGGGGTGGGAATAGACATTATACTACTCCTTTTATCATGCATTTGTTGATTATGCAACTACACTGTATTTACTGGTCTTTTAAAGTAACTCCTGCAGGTTTATAAGGAGCAATTCTATTAGCCAGTAAAATATAAATTTCACGCTTAATGCAGTCCTCATAATCACTGCAGCTAAAACACTCCCTAAATGATCATGCAAGACTGAAAATTGTAATACTCAAAATATTTACATTAGAGCAGGTATTAATAAGTAGCATATCATGAAGACATTGTTATGCCAGTGATATCATGACATGCTTTGTTGTCCACATCCTCATCCAATACCAACATTAATGGCCCTTAATGTCTCTTCACCCAGATAAGAAGAGGTAGAATTTAATTGCTTGTCGTAAGCCTGCAAAATTGACCAATTTACCAAACCAATAGCTAGGATTTTTATTCCAGCGCAGGGCCCCATTAGGGGGAAAGATCTCTTACTCATTCCTCCTAATCAACTTTCCTGCCATCAACTTTACCACAGCTCCTCAAGGCCATCTGGTCTAGTATAAGGATCTGGATAGGTAGAAGCCACCTATCTGTATTCAGCTGCCTTCAATAGCACAACCACTCAAGCTCCTCACTGACATCACAACTGCAGTAGAATTGGCTATATAGGCATTACATTAACACATTGTTATATTATATATTAGAAAATTTGTTTTTACACCCAACATCTACTTTTTTTAAATGTGAAAAGCCTAGAACACAGTGGGTATTTTAAACTTTGCATTTTTCTGTAACTGCCTTCATAAAACAAAATGACATGCAAAGTCTATTGTCATAGCATACATTTTCACTTCCTTTATTCAAATAAACTATTTTGTGTCAGATATTAAAGGGATTCACAGTTCATTACTAATATTGGTGAGGAGTAATTATGAATAGCTTTGGCACTTAGGACTTTAAAATCATTGTTTTCTTTATTTCATCTCAAAAGGATTGAAAGGTCAGCTTGAAAACGAAGCATTTTTGCAATATATTTATTTTAGCAAAAATGCTTCTAGTAAAAGGTATTACCGTTATTCAGAGCAACTCTAGGGCCGTCTCTGTGTAAAACTGATGTCTCTGTGTACACTGATTCCATGGCCACATACATACAAATCCCACATATCAGGGAGATTTTTACAATACTTGACTGACTACTGAGATAATTATATCATAGTACAGGAAACCAAAACAGGGACTGTCAAAAGAAAATTGTGACAGCTGGCAAGTATGGAGTTGGCACACATACAATAAAAGACACTTTTTTCCGCTGCTAAGATGACCACAGAATTTAAAACATGAGCAACCCTGGTGGCTCTGCCAATTTATAAAGGTATACAGCTATCTGCCACATAAAGCAATAATACTGGTGCTTCAGATATTGTATTGTGTGCTAATATTTATTATAACTTAAAGGGATATTATACACTAGATTTTTTGTGTATAAATGTTTTGTAGATGATCCATTTATATAGCCTATACAGGTTTTTTGTTTTGTTTTTTTAAACGTAGTTTTGCTTATTTTTAAAATAACATTGTGCTGATTTTCAGACTCATAGAAACAGAATTTGACGGTAGATAAGAACCAAAAAAGGCCCATCAAGTCTACCCATATTACATGTTACTTTTTCTTTGCATGTCCCAGGCATTTTTGAATTCCTTTACAGTCTTTGGCCTAGATTTGGAGTTCGGCGGTAGAAGGGCTGTTAACGCTCCGCGGGCTTTTTTCTGGCCGCACCATAAATTTAACTCTGGTATCGAGAGTTCAAACAAATGCTGTGTTAGGCTCCAAAAAAGGAGCGTAGAGCATTTTTACCGCAAATGCAACTCTCGATACCAGAGTTGCTTACGGACGCGGCCAGCCTCAAAAACGTGCTCGTGCACGATATCCCCATAGGAAACAATGGGGCTGTTTGAGCTGAAAAAAAACCTAACACCTGCAAAAAAGCAGCGTTCAGCTCCTAACGCAGCCCCATTGTTTCCTATGGGGAAACACTTCCTACGTCTGCACCTAACACTCTAACATGTACCCCGAGTCTAAACACCCCTAACCTTACACTTATTAACCCCTAATCTGCCGCCCCCGCTATCGCTGACCCCTGCATATTATTTTTAACCCCTAATCTGCCGCTCCGTAAACCGCCGCAACCTACGTTATCCCTATGTACCCCTAATCTGCTGCCCTAACATCGCCGACCCCTATATTATATTTATTAACCCCTAATCTGCCCCCCACAACGTCCCCGACACCTGCCTACACTTATTAACCCCTAATCTGCCGAGCGGACCTGAGCGCTACTATAATAAAGTTATTAACCCCTAATCCGCCTCACTAACCCTATCATAAATAGTATTAACCCCTAATCTGCCCTCCCTAACATCGCCGACACCTAACTTCAATTATTAACCCCTAATCTGACGAGCAGAGCTCACCGCTACTATAATAAATGGATTAACCCCTAAAGCTAAGTCTAACCCTAACACTAACACCCCCTAAGTTAAATATAATTTAAATCTAACGAAATAAATTAACTCTTATTAAATAAATTATTCCTATTTAAAGCTAAATACTTACCTGTAAAATAAATCCTAATATAGCTACAATATAAATTGAGCTCGCATTCTATTGGCTGTTCCGATCAGCCAATAGAATGCGAGCTCAATCTGATTGGCTGATTGGATCAGCCAATCGGATTGAACTTGATTCTGATTGGCTGATTCCATCAGCCAATCAGAAAATTCCTACCTTAATTCCGATTGGCTGATAGAATCCTATCAGCCAATCGGAATTCGAGGGACGCCATCTTGGATGACGTCCCTTAAAGGAACAGTCATTCGCCGTTCAGTCGTCGGGCCGGATGGATGTTCCGCGCTGGAGGTCTTCAGGATCCTGCCGCTTCGCTCCGGATGGATGCTGCTTGGATGAAGACTTCAATCGGATGGAAGATCCTCTTCTGCCCCGCTTGGATGAAGACTTTGACCGGATCATGGACCTCTTCAGCCCCCCGCTTGGGCTTGGATCAGGACATCGGAGAAGCTCTTCAGGACGGATCGGTGAACCTGGATGGTGAAGACAAGGTAGGAAGATCTTCAGGGGCTTAGTGTTAGGTTTATTTAAGGGGGGTTTGGGTTAGATTAGGGGTATGTGGGTGGTGGGTTGTAATGTTGGGGGGGTATTGTATGTTTTTTTTTTACAGGCAAAAGAGCTGAAATTCTTGGGGCATGCCCCGCAAAGGGCCCTGTTCAGGGCTGGTAAGGTAAAAGAGCTTTTACCTTTTTTAATTTAGAATAGGGTAGGGAATTTTTTATTTTGGGGGGCTTTGTTATTTTATTAGGGGGCTTAGAGTAGGTGTAATTAGTTTAAAATTGTTGTAATATTTTTCTTATGTTTGTAAATATTTTTTTATTTTTTGTAACTTAGTTCTTTTTTATTTTTTGTACTTTAGCTAGTTTATGTAATTGTATTTATTTGTAGCAATTGTGTTTAATTAATTTATTGATAGTGTAGTCTTAGGTTAATTGTAGGTAATTGTAGGTAGTTTATTTAATTAATTTATTGATAGGGTAGTGTTAGGTTTAATTATATCTTAGGTTAGGATTTATTTTACAGGTAAATTTGTTATTATTTTAACTAGGTAACTATTAAATAGCTATTGTACCTGGTTAAAATAATTACCAAGTTGCCTGTAAAATAAATATAAATCCTAAAATAGCTATAATATAATTATAATTTATATTGTAGCTATATTAGGATTTATTTTACAGGTAAGTATTTAGCTTTAAATAGGAATAATTTATTTAATAAGAGTTAATTTATTTCGTTAGATTTAAATTATATTTAACTTAGGGGGGTGTTAGTGTTAGGGTTAGACTTAGCTTTAGGGGTTAATCCATTTATTATAGTAGCGGTGAGCTCCGCTCGTCAGATTAGGGGTTAATAATTGAAGTTAGGTGTCGGCGATGTTAGGGAGGGCAGATTAGGGGTTAATACTATTTATGATAGGGTTAGTGAGGCGGATTAGGGGTTAATAACTTTTTTATAGTAGCGCTCAGGTCCGCTCGGCAGATTAGGGGTTAATAAGTGTAGGCAGGTGTCGGCGACGTTAAGGGGGGCAGATTAGGGGTTAATAAATATAATATAGGGGTCGGCGGTGTTAGGGGCAGCAGATTAGGGGTACATAGGGATAACGTAGGTGGCGGCGCTTTGCGGTCGGAAGATTAGGGGTTAATTATTTTAAGTAGCTAGCGGCGACGTTGTGGGGGGCAGGTTAGGGGTTAATAAATGTAATACAGGGGTCGGCGGTGTTAGGGGCAGCAGATTAGGGGTACATAAGTATAACGTAGGTGGCGGTCGGCAGATTAGGGGTTAAAAAAAAATTAATCGAGTTGCGGCGATGTGGGGGGACCTCGGTTTAGGGGTACATAGGTAGTTTATGGGTGTTAGTGTACTTTAGAGCACAGTAGTTAAGAGCTTTATGAACCGGCGTTAGCCCAGAAAGCTCTTAACTCCTGCTTTTTTCCTGCGGCTGGAGTTAACGCTCACTTCAGAAACGACTCTAAATACCGGCGTTAGGAAGATCCCATTGAAAAGATAGGATACGCAATTGACGTAAGGGGATCTGCGGTATGGAAAAGTCGCGGCTGAAAAGTGAGCGTTAGACCCTTTAATCACTGACTCCAAATACCAGCGGGCGGCCAAAACCAGCGTTAGGAGCCTCTAACGCTGGTTTTCACGGCTAACGCCAAACTCCAAATCTAGGCCTTTGTGTTTACCACCTCAAATGGAAGTTTATTCCATGAATCCACCACCCTTTCTGTAAAAAAATGCTTCCTCAAATTTCTCCTGAATCTGCTACCCTCTAACTTTAGATTGTGACCCCTTGCTTTGGCATTTATTTTTTTGTGAAAAATGCTTTCAGCTTCTATTTTATTAAGTCCCTTCATATAGGTGAAGGTTTCTATCATGTCACCTCTTTCCCTTCTATCCCTACACATATTAGATCATAGAGTCTTTCTTTATATGTTTTATATTTTAGACCATGTACCATTTTAGAAGCCCTCCTTTGGACAGGTTATAGGTTATTTATATCTTTCTGAAGATATGGTCTCCAGAACTGTACACAGTATTCCATATTTGGTCTAACAAATTATCTGTAAAGTGGCATAAGAACCTTGCTATTTCTACTACTAATACATCTTCCAATGCAACCAAGTATTTGACTGGCCTTACTGGCGGCACGGCTGCACTGTGTACCAAATTTGAAATCATCTGAAATCCTAACCAAGCCCATTAGAACTTGAAGTATACTGATGTATACCTACTCCAGCTTGCTCCTGTTTGTGTAAAGGATCTTTCCATATGCAGAGGAAGGGGGGGGGCTGCTTTTTTTTAGCTATAGAACCACTTGCAGTGGGCGTTCCAACTAACCTTTTTAACAAAGCTAAACTGGGAACTTCTAAGTAAGTTATTAAATGGTTTTATACTGGATTTTATATCAGCATCTGTTTACATTATTCTTTATAGTAGTGTCCATTACATGCAGTGATATGAAAATTGGAGTATACTGTCCCTTTAACGGATCTTTAACTATGAAAGTGACCATGCCCCTTCCACCTTTTTCATGATTTAGGTCTGTTTTTCACCAAGCTATGATCTAGTAACAAATTAAATGTACAACTGAGATGGCAGCCCTCACCTCCTTCCTCCATGATGCCTAACGCTTGCCTTAATAACAGTATAAGTTTATAATACGATTCTCTCCCTAGACCTTCAGTGGACTACACTTCTAATTTGTGCCGGTGCCCTTTGTCAGCTTTTCATTTGCTTTAAAGGGACAATCAACACCAAAATGGTTATTGTTTAAAAAAGATAGATAATCCCTTTATTACCCCTTCCACAACCAACATTGTTATATTAATATACTTTCTAACATTTAAACCTCTAAATTTCTGCCTGTATCAAAGCCACTACAGACAGCATTTTATCACATGCTTTTTATTAGCTTTTCACAAGAGACTGCAAGTTCATGTGAGCCATATTTAATAACATTGTGTTCACGCCTGGCCTGTGGGATGTGAATGAGACTTGACTGATTAGTTAAAATGCAAGCCAATAGGTAATAAATAGCCATGTGATCAGGGGCTGTCAAAAGAGGCTTAGAAACAAGATAATCACATAGATAACGGTTATGCAAAACTGGGGAATGAGTAATAAAGGGATTATCTATATTTTTAAAAAATAAAAGTTTTTGAGTTGACTGTACCTTTAAATATTTTTATTTTAATATGTGAGCATACGTGGTTTAGAGTGGTAACTTTTAATTTAATTAGAATCATTTATCCTTTGCTGCTATTTTCAGATTAGAAATTCTTAATAAGCAATCACAGTGAGACGTTCGTAATTGGACAAAAACCACTAAAGCAGTACTAAAAAAAGCGAATCAATTGTTTTACTTCCTCTTTGATTATGCCATTGCCTAGAGATTAGCAATACTTGGAATTTTAATATTTAGTACATTATTGTTCTTAGGGCATAAAAGCTTACAGGAAGAAAAAGAATACTGAGTTTTTGATGACCACCACCTTCTGCCTAACCTCAAAAGTTCCAAACCACAATACTAAGCTGCCCACTAACGTCTGTCCAGACTTGTCCTCTTCAGCTCCCAATGATTGACATTGTTTTCTTGTTTTTAACCCGCCCCTGTCATCACGTGCGTTAACGACAGCCCGCCCATCACTCAGTCGCCTCCTCTAATTGGCTGCTTACGACCGTGACATCAGAGGTCGATCAGCTGTTCGCAAAATCGGTTGTACAACAACAAAAGCTTCAGTTAGGAGGAAAGAAGAAGCCGACGGAAGAGAGCAGCAGAATAATTTAGCTCTCGTAAACAGCGTAATCACACAGAAGTTTATATTTACGCGAAGAGATCATATCTTTCTACCTCATTAACACTAAGGACATTACTTGAACTGGATATAAAGGGGCAAACTAAATAAAAAGTAAGTAACATTTTGATATCTAAATACTGTTGTGTGCGGGGCTTATTAGACATCTTATAGTTATTGACTATAGGTGTCTGTAATCTATCTTATTAATTCCTTTGTTTATTACATAAGAAAGCGTTGCTGGCCTGTGTGGCACGAAGGGGTTAAATAATGTGCCACTACAGGAGCTTTGCGAGTTTTGACACGGGAGCGCGCCGCATACCCGTAACTGTCTTTGTTTTTACTTTCCCCCTTTGTGTGAGTGTGACACACAAGGTGATGACGTATGCCGTTTGGGTGACGCGCTAAGATCCTCCCAGAGTGGGCGAGGCTTCTATATGTTTGTTGTGAAATTCTCCTTAGGTTAGCTGGAGTATCTCAACTGACGTTGTAGCCTGGGGTGTCAACAACATGAGAAGAAACCGGACCTATAACATGTTGCTTACACCTGGCTCTCTACTTTTTATAAGTATTTTGTATTTATATGGGGTGTAAACATGAGAAGAAACCGGACCTATACCATGTTACTTACACCTGGCTCTCTACTTTTTATAAGTATTTTGTAATTATATGGGGTGTAAACATGAGAAGAAACCGGACCTATAACATGTTGCTTACACCTGGCTCTCTACTTTTTATAAGTATTTTGTAATTATATGGGGTGTAAACATGAGAAGAAACCGGACCTATACCATGTTACTTACACCTGGCTCTCTACTTTTTTATGAGTATTTTGTATTTATATGAATGCGTGGCTTGGATATATCTATGTTGGAAGAAAGTTTGTAATATGTCCCATTGCATTCTATGTAACCCCTAACCGAGCTAGTTAATCTTAAAAACAGATTGAAACTTTTTTTTTTTTTTTAAATCACATAATTTGGCATACTCGATCATTATGCAAATCCCTTAGTGAGGTTGCCAATAATTTAATGTACCAATATTTGCTGAAGAGGTATGATGATAAATGTCATACAACGAATGTTAATTAACTCTAGATGCTATGTTTTCCTAGTTGTAACTGCTTGCATCTCATTACAAAGGCCCCTTTATTTAACCCTTTGATGACAGGGTTAATTTCTCTAAATCAGAACAACAATGATGGGGTCAGGGGGGTGTCCCTATGATGCTAGGCACGCGATCCCATCCTGGAAGCACCATTGGCTTCAGGACAACCAAACGGCTAGGACGTTCTATTCTGTCCTAACGGCGCTAAAGCACTGCGCGGTTAGGGCGGAATAGAACGTCATAATAGCTTTAAAAGTTTAACAAACTAATTATGATCCATGAACTATCTTTATAAATAAGTTCCTTAAATGGACATAAACCCACATTTTTTCTTTCAGCGAATCATGTCTGCCCGCCATTTGTTAATTCGACCCCATAGTGTTCATTGAGAAACATAATTTGAAAGTAGGTAATTCCCTTTCTTGTGTATTGTATGTTTTTATTATATGTTGTGTTTAGGGGATAATTACCACTTTTCCACTATACAGCAAATACGTTAAAGGGACAGTCTACACCCGTATTAACATTAGCCTATACCTTAGATCGTGTTCCGATTTTCAAAGCTCACCTCCTCTACCCTAATGAGTCTGCTTCACAAACGGAGGTATTCGAAATCAAAACTTTGCTTCTAATCGTTAAAAATGGCCAAAAAACTCCACCCATTCCCTTCTCCTCCTACTTTGAAATACCCTTCTCTTTGTATCTCATACTCGTTCACGTACAACCACCTACGTAATTACCGTGTAAACACGCATGCTCCTATTTACAGAAGTGATGTAGAGGAAGTCCGTCTGTGCTGCAGGAAAATAACTAAGCCGAGTGTTTTGGTTCCTCAGAAGGTGTGCATGCGCTAAACAACGAAAGCACAATCCTGTTTTTTAATCGGTGATCTAATTTTGATTGGAGTGTTTTAAAGTAGAGAGTCTATGATGTAGTTAATAGGCGGAGCTGGTCTGCCATTTATAACAATTAGAATCAGAGTTTTGATTACAAATAACTCTGTTTGTGAAGCAGACTCGTTACCGAAGAGGGGGTGAGTTAGGACAATCTGAACTTTATCTAACGTATTGGCTAATGTTAATATGGGTGTAGACTGTCCCTTTAAGCCCTGTTTCCTGTGGGGCATGTAATCACCTTTTTCCTTTGAAGCAAAACAGAATTTAAACCGTTGTTAGGATATTGTTGCTTTAACAGTGAACACCTGCATCTTAGAACATCTTGAGTCCTGTTGTTTGAAAGGCAGACACCCTTCTCTCGAATAAACCTTCTTGTGGTGCAGTGCTGAGATATGGCCTCTGGAAAGGTCCCCCCCCCTGTTCACACCATTAACAGCAAGGAATTGTCTTTGCTTCTAATCATTTCGTCGTTTCAGGTAACATTAAAGTGCCCACTGGAGGCTTCAGCCGGAGAGGTCCTTGAAAGTGTGAGTCTCTGACCTTCTGAAGAGAAGGACAAGCCAGTGTTGCTGCTATGAATTTCATGGGGGAATAATAATGAGTTAAAGGGACATGAAACCCACATTTTTTTTTTCTTTCATGTTTTAGAAAGCGCATGCAATTTTAAATAACTTTCCAATTTACATCTATTATCTAATTTGCTTCATCCTCTTGATATCTTTTGTTGAAAAGCATATCTAGATAGGCTTAGTAGCTGCTAATTGGTGGCTGCACATAGATGCCACATGTGATTGGCTCACCCATGTGCATTGCTATTTCTTAAACAAAGAATATCTGAAGAATGAAGCAAAATAATAGAAGTAAATTGGAATGTTTAAAATTGTATTCTCTATCTTAAAAATAAGACATTTTGGGGGTTTAATGTCCCTTTAATGCTATTATTCATTTTAGAGTATACAAATTTTGACAGTTATTGTGACAGGTGTCAAGTGATGTTTATCATTTTTGTTTTTTTTGTTTTTTGTTTACATTCTCTTGGGGGGGGGCTTGTGTAATTGCAGTTTAATTAGTATTAAATATCTAAAGCAGAGGCACATTGAACACCTCCTCCTTTTTTGGCTGTTCTGCCAGAAAACATTAATTATAGTCCTAGATATACTCAGGTACTATCCTATGGTCTTTCTTTTACACAGATGATTGTGTGCATTTAAAAATAATAACACTTTATTTAACAAATATGCGACAGAAAGGACAAAATACATTAATGAGGAATCTCAGAGATGGGTAAGATCACTATCACCTCTTAATCCATGAACTCCAAATTAAATGTCTGACAAATGTATTGAAAACAAAAAGGCCATGTGTGCAGGGGGGAAAGATAGTCTCGGTCTCAGGGGTCTATTTATACAGGTGCGGACAGACATGATCCGCTATACCGAACCATGTCTGCCGCACATCGATAAATGCCGACTGCATAAGCTGTCAGCATTTATCATTGCACCAGCAGTTCTTGTGAACTGCTGGTGCAAAACCGCCCCCTGCAGATTCGCGGCTAATCGGCTGCTAGCAGGCGGTGTCAATCAGCCCGATCGTACATGGACGGGCGAATTGCTATGCGCCGCCTCAGAGGCGGCGTATGAGTTTAGGAGCAGTGGTCTTAAGACTGCTGCTTCTTAACTCCTGTTTCCGGGGAGCCTGATAGACCCCTTAGTGTGTAGGGTTAATGAGAGACAGGGTTTATGTAAAACGGCACGCTTGCATCAAAATCTCATCAGAGTTCAGACATTCTATGCGCTCAAAGGCGACCTCCTGCCTGCGTACTGCTTTGATTCAACAAAATCAGACTATTTCTATCTCAATCCCTATGTTAAATATCATACACACATACCCATAGTTCACACTCCTAAGTCACACTTCAATTTTAGTTACTAGTCCTCCTACGGAGGTTATTCGGTATCAATAAATGTCTCACTACTTGTTAGTATGGAAACTCAGCAGAGGAATAGCATAATATAATCAGAAATGCTTATTCATGGTTCCTCACACAGAGGCTATTTTAGTATCAATAAGTCTTACATACAGAGATAAACTAGCGTACCAAGCCGAGACTATGTAACTGGAAGTCACAAATTAACTATGCAGTGTTACTATGTATCGTTAGCGGTATATTCTAACTGCAATTAGCCATTCGAGTACCACGCCAAACAATCCCCCCTGGCCATGCCCAACAACGCGTTTCTGTCACTAATACGTGACTGTTGTAATACTTTTTAATATTATAGCATTTTCTCTTGTTAAGTGTATCCAGTCCACGGATCATCCATTACTTATGGAATATATTCTCCTTCCCAACAGGAAGCTGCAAGAGTCCACCCACAGCAAAGCTGCTATATAGCTCCTCCCCTAACTGCCATATTCAGTCATTCTCTTGCAAGCCTCAACATAGATAGGAGGTCGTGAGAGTCTGTGGTGCTTTCTACTTAGTTTATTCTTCAATCAAAAGTTTGTTATTTTTAAATGGCACCGGAGTGTGCTGTTTATCTCAGGCAGTATTTGGAAGAAGAATCTGCCTGCGTTTTTCTATGATCTTAGCAGACGTAACTAAGATCCATTTGCTGTTCTCACACATTCTGAGGAGTGAGGTACTTCAGAGGGGGAATGGCGTGCAGGTTTTCCTGCAGATAAGGTATGTGCAGTAAAATATTTTTCTAGGAATGGAATTGACTAAGAAAATACTGCTGATACCGAAGTAATGTAAGTAAAGCCTTAAATGCAGCGATAGCGACTGGTATCAGGCTTATTAATAGAGATACATACTCTTATAAAAATGTGTTTTAAAACGTTTGCTGGCATGTTTAATCGTTTTTTAACGTACATTGGTGATAACACTGTAATGTTGGTATAGCCTTAAATGCAGTAAAAGCGACTGGTATCAGGCTTATTAATAGAGATACATACTCTTGTAAAAATGTGTTTTAAAACGTTTGCTGGCATGTTTAATCGTTTTTTAACATATGTTTCGTGATAAAACTTATTGGGGCCTAAGTTTTTTTCCACATGGCTGGCTTAAATTTTGCATAGAAACAGTTAACTGAAGCTTCCCACTGTTGGCTGTGGCAGTTTGTTGTGTCTGTTTTTAAAAACGTCTATGTCGTTTTTTTTAATTTTTTTATCTGTTTTTTGCATTAAGGGGTTAATCATCCATTTGCAAGTGGGTGCAATGCTCTGTTACCTTATTACATGTACTGTAAAAATTTCGTTTGTTTTACTGCCTTTTTTTTTTTTTTTCACTGTTTTTCAAATTTTGACAAAATTTGTTTCTCTTAAGGGCACAGTAACGTTTTATATATTTGCTTGTTAACTTGATTTAAAGTGTTTTCCAAGCTTACTAGTCTCATTATTAGTCTGTTCTAACATGTCTAACATAGAGGAAGCTTTGTGTTCATTATGTTTTAAAGCCATGGTGGAACCCCATCTTAGAATGTGTACCAGATGTACTGATTTCATGTTAAACAATAAAGATCATTTTTTGTCTTTAAAAACATTATCACCAGAGGATTCTATCGTGGGGGTAGTTATGCCGACTAACTCTCCCCACGTGTCAGACCTTTTGACTCCCGCTTTAGGGACTCGCGCTCAAATGGCGCCAAGTACATCAAGGGCACCCATAGCGTTTCTTTTACCAGGGGATTCTGTCGAGGGGAAAGTTATGCCGACTAACTCTCCCCACGTGTCAGACCCTTCGACTCCCGCTTCAGGGACTCACGCTTGAATGGCGCCAAGTACATCAAGGGCGCCCATAGCGTTTATTTTACAAGACATGGCAAAGGTGGTGAATAATATTCTGGCAGCAGTATTAGTCAGACTACCTGAAATTAAAGGAAAGCAGTTAGCTCTGGGGGTAGATACAGAGCATACAGACGCTTTAAGAACCATGTATGATACTACCTCACAATATGCTTAGTCTGTGGGTGATTTTTTTTTTTGACTCAGGGAAGATGATTTAACCTGATTCTGATATTTCTACATTTAAAATTTATGCTTGAGAACCTCCACTTGTTGCTCAGGGAGGCTTTGGCTGCTCTGAATGAATGTGTACAATCGCAGGGCCAGAGAAATTGTGTAGACTGGATAAATAATATGCAGTGCCGGTGTGTACTGATGTTTTTCCAATACCTAAAGAGGTTTACTAAAATGTTTTTTTAATAAGGAATGGGATAGACCAGGTATGCCGTTCTCTTCCCCTCCTATTTTTTAGAAGAATGTTTTCTAATAGTTACCACCACACGGGACTTCTGGCAGACAGTTCCTAAGGTGGAGAGAAGAGTTTCTACTCTAGCTAAGCGTACCACTACCTCTGACGAGGACAGTTGTGCTTTTTAGATCCAATGGATAAAAAATGTTTATTCAACAGGGTTTTATCCTGCAGCCCCTTGCATACATTGCTTCTGTCACTGCTGCTGCAGCGTTCTGGGTTGAGTCTCTTGATGAGGCTTTACAGTTAAGCGACTCCATTGGATGAATATATTTGACAAGCTTATGCTAGCCAATTCCTTTGTTTTCTGATGCCTTGTTCATTTGACTAGACTAACGGCTAAGAATTCTGTTTTTTACTATACTGGCGCGCAGAGCGCTATGGCTTATATCATGGTCAGCTGTCGTGACTTTAATAAATAAGCTACTTAACTTCCCTTCAAGGGGCAGACCCTATTCGGGCCTGGTTTGAAGGAGATTATTGCTTATATCACTGGAGGAAAAGGTCATGCCCTTCCTCAGGATAGGTCCAAATCAAGGGAAAAAAAGTCTAATTTTCGTGCCTTTTAAAAACTCCAGGGCAGGTGTGGCATCCTCTTCCTCTAAGGCAAAACAAGAGGGAATTTTTGCTCAGTCCAAGGCGGTCTGGAGACAATCGGACCTGGAACAAAGATAAGCAGGCCAAGGAGCCTGCTGCTGCCTCTAAGGCAGCATGAAGGAACGGACCCCTATCCGGTAACGGATCCTATAGGGGGCAGACTTTCATTCTTCGCCCAGGCGTGGGCAAGAGATGCCCAGGATCCCTAGGCATTGGAATTTATATCCCAGAGATATCTTCTGGATTTCAAAGATTCCCCCCCAAAAAAAGGGGAGATTTCGCCTTTCACAATTATCTGCAAACCAGATAAAGAAGGAGGCATTCTTACATTGTGTACGAGATCCATCCAGTTCCAAGAGAGGAACAGGGACAGAGTTTTTACTCAAATCTGTTTGTGGTTCCCAAGGAGAGGGAACCTTCAGACCTATTTTGAATCTAAAGATCTTAAACGAATTCCGTCATTTAAGATGGAAACTATTCGTACCATCTTAACTATGATCCAGGAGAGTCAATAGAGGACTACAATGGATTTGAATGATGCTTATCCTCACATTGTGATGCATAAAGATCATCATCGTTTTTCAGTTTTGCCTTTCTAGACAGGCATTACCAGTTTGTAGCTCTTTCCTTTGGGATATCTACAGCCCCAAGAATCTTTATGGAGGTTCTGGGGTCGCTTTGGCGGTCCTTAGACCGCGGAGCATAGAAGTGGCCCCTTATTTAGACGACATCCTGATACAGGCGTCAAACATCCAAATTGCCCAGTCTCATACGGACGTAGTACTGGCATTTCTGAGATCACATGGGTGGAAAGTGAACAAGGAAAGAGTTCTCTATCCCCAATCTCAAGGGTTTCCCTCCTAGGGACTCTGATAGATTCTGTAGAAATGAAAATTTACCTGACGGAGTCCAGGTTGTCAAAGTTTCTAAATTTCTGCCGTGTTTTTTCATCCCATCCGCGCCCTTCGGTGGCTCAGTACATGAATGAAATCGGCTTAATGGTAGCAGCAAGGGACATAGTACCGTTTGCACGTCTACATTTCAGACCGCTGCAACTATGCATGCTCAGTCAGAGGAACGGGGATTACACAGATTTGTCCCCCTGTTAAACCTGGACCAAGAGACCAGAGATTCTCTTCTCTGGTGACTATGTCGGGTCCATCTGTCCAAGGGTATGACCTTCCGCAGGTCAGATGGGACAATTGTTACAATAGATGCCAGCCTTTTAGGTTGGGATGCAGTCTGGAACTCCCTGAAGGCTCAGGGATAGTGGACTTAGGAGGAGACCCTCCTTCTAATAAATATTCTGGAAGTGGGAGTGATATTCCATGCTCTTCAGACTTGGCCTCAGTTAGCAACTCTGAGGTACATCATACTCAGTCGGACAATATACACGACTGTGGCTTACATCAGCCATCAAGGGGGAACAGAAGTTCCCTAGCGATGTTAGAAGTCTTACAATAATTCACTGGACAGAGACTCACTCTTGTCTATCAGCTATCCATATCCCAGGTGTTGAGAACTGGGAGGTGGATTTTCTAAGTCGTCAGACTTTTCTTCCGGGGGAGTGGGATTTCCTCCGGAGGTCAAGACCAAGCAGGAGAGGGCTTTGGTGTTTTTGACAGCGCCTGCGTAGCCACGCAGGACCTGGTATGCAGATCTGGTGGACATGTCATCCTTTCCATCACGGTCTCTGCTTCTGAGACAGGTCCCTCTACCTCAGGGTCCTTTCAACCATCTAAATAGAATCAATCTGAGATGGACTGCCTGGAGACTGAACGCTTGATGTTATCAAAGCATGGCTTCTCCGAGTCAGTCATTGATACCTTAATACAGACATGAAAGTCTGTCTCTAGGAAAATTGAACATAGATATGGTGTAAATATCTGATTGTTATGAATCCAAGGGTTACTCATGGAGTAAAGTCTGGATTCCCAGGATATTATCTTTTCTCCAAGATGTTTTTGAGAAAAGGGTTGTCAGCTAATTCCTTAAAAGGGGACAGATTTTTACTCTGTCTATTTTTTTGCATAAGCGTCTGGCAGGTATTCTAGACGTTCAGGCATTTGGTCAGGCTTTGGTTAGATCCAAGCCTGTGTTTAAAACTGTTGCTCCGCCATGGAGCTTAAACCTGATTCTTAAGGTTCTTCAAGAAGTTCCGTTTGAACCTTTTTTGTTCCATAGATATCAATCTTTATCTTGGAAAGTTCTTTTTGGGTAGCTAATTCCTCGACTCGTAGAGTCTCCAAGTTATCTGTGTTACAATGTGATTCTCCTTATCTGGTCCTTCGTACGGATAAGGTAGTCCTGCGTACCAACCTGGGTTTTTTCCTAAGGTGGTATCTAACAAGTACATCACTCAAGAGATAGTTGTTCCATGCTTGTATCCTAATCCTTCCTCAAAGAAGGAACGTCTATTACACAATATTGGACGTGGTTTGTGCTTTAAAGTTTTACTTACAAGCTACTATAGTTTTCATCAAACGTTCACCTTGTTTGTTGTCTATTCTGGACAGAGGAGAGGTCAAAAGACTTCAGCAGCCTCTCTGTCTTTTTGGTTAAAAAGCATAATTCATTTTGCTTATGAAACTGCTGGACAGCAGCCTCCTGAAGGGATTACAGCTCATTCTACTAGAGCTGTGGTTTTCACTTGGGCCTTTTTTAAATGTGGCTTCTGTTGAACAGATTTACAAGACGGAGTCTTGGTCTGCACTTCATACTTTTCAAATTTAACAAATTTGATACCTTGCTTCTTCGGAGGCTATTTTTGGGAGAAAGGGTTTTTTACAGGCAGTGGTAACTTCCGTTTAAGTACCTGCCTTGTCCCTCCCATCATCCGTGTACTTTAGCTTTGGTATTGGTATTCCATAAGTAATGGATGATCCGTGGACTGGATACACTTAACAAGAGAAAACATAATTTATGCTTACCTGATAAATTTATTTCTCTTGTAGTGTATCCAGTCCACGGCCCGCCCTGTCACTTTAAGGCAGGTAATTTTTTCATTTGAACTACAGTCACCACTGCACCCTATGGTTTTTCCTTTTTCTGCATGTTTTCGGTCGAATGACTGAATATGGCAGTTAGGGGAGGAGCTATATAGCAGCTTTGCTGTGGGTGGACTCTTGCAGCTTCCTGTTGGGAAGGAGAATATATTCCATAAGTAATGGATGATCCGTGGACTGGATACACTACAAGAGAAATAAATTTATCAGGTAAGCATAAATTATGTTTTCTTCTATCCAAATCACAAATTATTGTATAATTAGCATACATTTATTTAATGATAATTTGAGCAATAAACATATTTAAAAAAAAAAAAGTTAAAGGGATAGTCTAAACGATATTTACATGCATCTTAAAGGGACGGTTAACACCAGAATTTTTTTTGTTTTAAAAGATAGATAATCCCTTAATTACCAATTCCCCAGTTTTGCATAACCAACACAGTTTATTAATTATACACGTTTTACCTCTGTAATTACCTTGTATCTAAGCCTCAGCAGACTGCCCCCTTATTTCAGTTCGTTTGACAGACTTGCATTTTAGCCAATCAGAGCTGTCTCCATGGTAAAGTCACGTGCATGAGCTCAATGTTATCTATATGAAACACGTGAACTTATGCCCTCTAGTGGTGAAAAACTATCAAAATGCATTTAGATTAAGTAAATTGGAAAGTTGTTTAAAATTACATGCCCTATTTGAAATATGAAAGGTTTTTTTTTTGGACTTGACTGTACCTTTTAAATGAATTGTTGTACCAAATACACTGCACTCCATCCGGAACAACATAATGCAGGGCAAAAGTGAATAATGTATGGTAGGGAAACTCTTTATTCTGCTCTTTTAATATGGCCGCCAAACTCCTCCTCCCTCCTTGTGGGTCTGGTAGTAATCGCTCCCGGCAGTGCGGGTGACGTCAGAACTAATTAATTGCAGCTAAATGTTATACAGAGTGACTAGATTACATGAGACACGCGTTCAGACCCATTGTGCATGTGCAAAACTACGTGTCATCGATTTACAAGTGAGAGCCTTTTCATTGGACCAGGCGTGCCCCCTGATTGTCTAGGAGGAGTTATGCTGCCATCTTATAATGGCAGAATAACAAAGTATGGGGGTGTCCATGGTACAATAAATTAATATTTAATCCTGTGTAGACTGTCACTTTTTGTTATTTTAGCTTAATTTTGGTTAAAACATTAGCTGGGTGGTGAGTAAAAATCAGTAGGATGGTGCACCCATTAAAAAGTGCCAGAGGAGGACACTGGCTATTAATTTTGAAATATTTTTGTTTTATTGTTGAAGTTTAAACTGAATCTAACAGGAAGTATATGTTTGTGTACTACTGATTGGGACGAACAAGAAGGAAGACATCACAGTGCACGGCAGACCGCAAGTATACGCCCCCATTTGAGGCTGACCAGAATGGTGTGCTTGGAACGCATCTGTTGCTTAACACAGGAGGTTTTGAATGGTAGTGGGAGAGTGTTGGTAATAGAGGACTAAAGGGAATACTCGCTATACTATATAACAGGTGCCTACTTTGTTGCTTTGAATTGTGTACTACTGGTACTTAGCTATCTTTTGCTGATTGGCAGAAAGGGACAAAACCAACAGAAAAACATTGGTTTTGTCAGCACAGGAACAGCTATTTTAAAAAAAAAAAAAATTTTTATTTGTATATAATGGAGGAACATTTGGAGTACAATGCTCCTTAAAACACTGATTTATAAAAGAAAAGCATTGGTTAAATGAACGTGCTTGCTCATTACTTGTTCTTTAGCTCAGTGACCAAATGAATCCCCTGCTATATCTACTATCTCCATTTTCTGTCTGGTAATAATAAATCTTGGCATTGTTTTAGCTGGTTTGCTGTTGGAATATATTCTTCACTTGTTGGGTGGAAGTTATAAGATCATGTTACCCTGTTCCATCTTGCATGAACACCTTTAAAGTGAGCAGTACATTTGAAGGGAACAAGGTGAATTCTAGGATGACAGAGCTGGCATCATGATAATAGACTGATATTTTAGCAGTGTTTTCAATTTCAGGCATACTTGTGATTTTGAACAAAACCTTTTTTGACTATGTTATAAAGCAATTATCATTTTTCAGAAGTGCTAAAATTCTAGGTGCTTCCCAGGACTGTTGTGGCTGTGCCAAGTATAGCTGGTGGCAAAAGGTGGTCTTCTAATGTGGCAGTAAAGCGACCACTGTTCCTAGGTTTACATTTTAAATAACTATTAATTACTACTATTATTATTAAGTGTTACATTCTGTTTACAATGATGCTCTACCATCCAATTGCCAAAAAATGTGTTAAGGAACAAATTATTGTTGGTTGCGCAATGTAATATGCAGGAAAATGTGTTGCTATTAAGTCTTATTTCTTATGTATATATGTATATGCTAGTTGTAAATAACCATTTCTCCTTTTTTTCTCTTTCAGGTCTTGTTATAAAATTAATAAAAATTTTTGGCGTGTTACCTATTTTATTGAAGAACTCATTTATGCACTTTATCACTGCTTGTGCCACTTGGCTAAACCTGAGCCATCACTGTGACGTTTAAATCACATCTAAGGGACTGTGCCTTGCTCTAGAAATGTTCCAAAAGCTGAACAGTATGTTTTCTGGAAATGCCAGCAGTGTCTTGAGCCAAGAGCCTGAGTTCAGTGAAAAAGAAGATGACGATGAATGGGTTCTCATTGACTTTGTTGGTAAGAATTTAGTTTTAATAACCTACATTGTCTAAACATTTCCCATTGCAGGTGATTGAGGTAAAGTATTTTGCATAGTTTGTTCATTCTAAGTTTTGACAATTTAAATTAAACAAGTCTCCTGTGGCTCTGTGTTTGTCTAGTGAATGCTGGTTTCTGAGAGAGGTTTTTCTTTTTTTAAAGTCAATTCAGGTTAAGCTATATAACACAATCATGACTTTTTTTTTTTTTATTATTTGAAACCAGCCCAACATAGGGTTAGAATACAAGTAACATAGTAACATAGTAGATAAGGTTGAAAAAAGACTGAAGTCCATCGAGTTCAACCTATACAAATCTAAAATACTTACAAAAAGCTCCAGTTAAGCTTAAATAACCCCATTAAAATGTGACCCATTTAATACTAGCAATCATATCCATGAATTTTGTTTATATACAGAAATTTATCCAGACTATTTTTAAATGAATCTATGGTATTGGCATTCACTACCTCCTTTGGTAATGAGTTCCACAATTTTATTGCTCTTACAGTGAAAAAACGTTTCCGTTGCAGGAGATTAAATCTCCTTTCCTCCAACCTTAAATTATGACCTCTTGTCAGAAACAATTTTCTTGGAATAAAAAGAGCTTCTGCCATCTCTGTATATGGGCCTTGAATATATTTATATAAAGTAATCATGTCACCTCTCAAGCGCCTTTTTTCTAAAGAGAAAAGACCCAGTTTGGCTAGCCTCTCCTCATAGGTTAATTTCTCCAATCCCCTTGGAGTTAGCACGCTCATGATATTGCTAACTTGTGTGTGCATGACAAGTTGAAAGTAAACATGTATTGTTGAACTCAGCTCAATCTAAATTGCCATGAAGACCTCACATAAAGAGTTAGGGATAAAATTAAAATTGCACTAAACATAACATAAATTATTCATATGAATACTAAAAACTTTTTTATAAGGGTTAAGTTATGGTATAGGATAAGGTGTATATAACGTCTAAATATGTGTGTATTTATGTGCATTCAGACAATATGATAATGTTGAATGTATTGGTTAAAAACCAATGACACTCCTCTTAATATTAATTAAAGGAATTATATTTATTAATACACCTATTAGTAATTCACTAAGGTGCTGTGTAGTGAGGTAGAAATATATTTACTTTTATTTCCAGCACAAAAGTTGGACAGGATATTCCTTTAAGTACTAATTGGTATTAATAAATATTCATAAGACGGTTTCTGCCTTTTATAAATGTGCGAAACTGAATCCTACTTCTTGTATTATCATATACTGCCTATATGAATTGAGATGTTTATTCTCTTATTAATCTAAAACAAATTGTACTGCCTTTTATAAATGAGCAGATATGATTTGTGGGTCCAGATATCAACTAACCTAAATCATAGCAGATATAATTAAAGATACATTTCCTTTTCCTAAGAAAATATGATAAATAGAGCACCAGGAATACTATATACTACAACTATTCCTATAGGGTATATTGAGATGCTGGAATACAGAGGTACATATAATCCAATTGGTAGCATATCTAGGCAGTAAGATACGTTTTCCAATGTCCTACCAATTGGATATGTACCTCTATAAGTGTGTTGATCCTCCAGCAACTCAATATACTGTAGAGAGGTGGTTGTATTATTATTGCTTAAAAGGACATTAAACCCACATTTTTTCTTTCATGATCCAGATAGAAAATACAATTTTAAACAACATTCCAATTTACTTCTATTAGCCAATTTGCTTCATTCTTTAGATATCCTTTGTTGAAGAAATAGCAATGCACATGGGTCAGCCAATCACATGAGGCATCTATGTTCTGCCACCAATCAGCAGCTACTGAGCCTATCTCAAGTATATCAAGAGAATTAAGCAAATTAGATAATAGAAGTAATTTTGAATGTTTAAAATTATGTTTTCTATCTGAATCATGAAAGAAAAAAAATGGGTTTAATGTTCCTTTAAGCTCTATTTAACATATTTTCTTAGGAAAAGGAAATGTATATTTATTCCCTTCACCCAATCTGTGTGTGCGTGTGTATATATATATATATATTATACACATACATACATACATATCTTGTGGTAATTTGCTCATCGTATCGCTGGAAGGTATGGGGAGGTCCTACCCTGCAGAAAAAAATTAAAAAAACTTAATTTGGAAAAAAACTGTCTGCCAGTACTTAAGATGGTTGGGGAGGGATCAGGTAGGGATCCTGGGGTGGGAAGTGTCAGGTTGGAGGGTAATCTCTACACTAAAGCTAAAATTAACCTTACAAGCTACCTAATTAACCCCTTCACTGCCAGGAATAATAGAATTGTGGTGCGCAGCTGCAATTAGCGGCCTTCTAATTACCAAAAAGCAATGGCGAAGCCATATATGTCTGCTATTTCTGAACAAAGGGAATCCCAGTGAAGCTTTTACAATCATGTGTGCCGTGATTGCACAAGCAGTATCTAAATAATTTTACTGAGAAGCCCAAAGTTTGTAAAAAAGTTAACAATTTGTTTTATTTGATCGCATTTGGCGGTGAAATTGTGCCATGAAATATACCAAAATGGGCCTTGATCAATACCTTGGGTTGTTTATATAAATATATATATATATATATAGTTTTACGGTAAATAAAATAACCAAGGCTCTATTTCTGTTTAAATGAAGTGATAGCAAAAATGCTAGTGAATGTAAACTCAACAGTGTCGCTTATTGCCATATTATCACTCGCAACAATTTAGGTGGACCTTAATTCATCATTTTTTTGTGTGTGCTTGCTAATCCCAAATATATACCTTTTTTTTTCTCATTTTTGGAGCCGAGATTCCTCCACCAACCATTTTGTCCCTCTATTTGGAAATAATTGACAATAGCGATTGCCAATCCGTTTTTTTACCCTGTGGCGTTCAACCCCTTTTTTGCAACGTCTTGCACTTATTCTGCGCATGCGTTAGCTTCTAATACCCAGCTTCAGAAGTGATGCGTGTCCACGAGACGCAAATGCTCTATAAGACCCATTACTCTTGCAGGTACTGTATACCGCTAGTCACGGTGCCCCTGTCAGTACTGTATACCAATAATTGTATTCCCACTGCCTGCACTGTACACCACTGGTCGCGGTGGCCCTGTCAGCACTGTATGCCACTGCTCACGGTGCCCGTGAGATACATTCATTGAATACTATATTCTGCTTTGAGGAGGTCGGATGTTAACACATGCGCAGCCTGTCTATCCTATTTTCACGATTGCGCACAATAAGTATTTAGTTTTTTAAACGCATGCGCAGATTAAGTACAAATGTTTTTTCACGCATGCGCAAAGTAAGGGCATCACGGGTGCGCGCATCAGAGATACATATAGAGTAGGTGGGACCACTCTATACCTCACTCTCTGCAAAGCAAGGAAGTGCCTTATGGGAGGAGTTGTGGCTCAAAACGGAGAGAAGTTAGTGTATAAAATATATTATATATTTTTATTATTATTTTTTTTTAAAGTTGACGGTTTGAATCACCATGTATAATAGAAATATTAGGAGCCTTGAGTAGTTTGAAAATTGACATTCACTTTAATTATATCTGCTATGATTTAGGTTGGTTGATTTCTGGACCTAGAAATCATAGGCAGTATATGATAATACAAGAAGTAATTTTTAATTTTGGCTTCAGTTTTTGTTTTTAACAAGTGAATCACACAAGACACATCGATATATATGAAGGATATAAGTACTTAAAGGGGTATCCTGTCCAGCTTTTGTGCTGGAAATAAAAAGTATAATAATGTCACCATTGTACTCACCTCTTCCCTACAATCGGCTAGATTACGAGTTTTGCATTATAACGCTGCTTTTTCACTACCACTTGCAGATTTAGGAGCACCGCACACTTTTTTGGCCTTACCGCAAATCAACTTACGCAAATTACGTATAGTCTTTTTTCAATGGGATTGTAATAGCGCCGGTATTACAAGCTTGTCCTGGGATGACAAAAAGTGAGCGGTACACCCTATCCCGTCAAGATTCGTTACGCATTCTAAAGTCAGTAGTTATGAGTTTTACACTACAAAGCTATAGCATAAAACTCATAACTAAAGTGTTACAAAGTTCACTAACACCCATAAACTACCTATTAACCCCTAAAGGCCCTCCCGCATCACAAACACTAAAATCAAATTATTAACCCCTAATCTGCCGCTCCCGACATCGCTGCCACTAGAATAAAGATATTAACCCCTAAACCACTGCACTACCGCATCGCAAACACTAGTTAAATATTATTAACCCCTAATCTGCTGTCCCTAACATCGCCGTCACCTATCTACATTTATTAACCCCTAATCTGCCACCACCAAACGTCGCAGCCACTATACTAAAGTTATTAACCCCTAAGTCTAACCCTAACCCCCCCCAACTTAAATATAATTAAAATAAATCTAAATAAAACCTATTATCATTACCTAAATAATTTCTATTTAAAACTAAATACCTACCTGTAAAATAAACCCTAAGCTTGCTACAATATAACTAATAGTTACATTGTATCTAGCTTAGGGTTTATTTTTATTTTACAGGCAAGTTTGTATTTATTTTAACTACCGGTAGGTAGAATAGTTACTAAATAGTTATTAACTATTTAGTAACTACCTAGCTAAAATAAATACAAATTTACCTGTAGAATAAAACCTAACCTGCCTTACACTAACACCTAACCTTACACTACAATTAAATAAATTCACTAAATTAAATACAATTAACTAAATTCAATACAATTAGCTAAATTACAAAAAAAACAAAACACTAAATTACAGAAAATAAAAAACAAATTACAAGATCTTTAAACTAATTAAACCTAATCTAATAGCCCTATCAAAATAAAAAAGCCCACCCAAAATAAAAAAAACCTAGCCTAAACTAAACTACCAATAGCCCTTAAAGGGCCTTTTGCGGGGCATTGCCCCAAATAAATCATCTCTTTTACCTGAAAAAAAAATACAAGCAACCACCCCAACAGTAAAACCCATCACCCACACAACCAACCCCCCAAATAAAATCCTAACTAAAAAAAAAACTAATCTCCCCATTGCCCTGAAAAGGGCATTTGGGTGGGCATTGCCCTTAAGAGGGCATTTAGTTCTATTGCATCCCAAACCCCTAATCTAAAAATAAAAAACACCCAATACACCCTTAAAAAATCCTAACACTAACCCCCGAAGATCCACTTACAGTTTTGAAGAGCCGACATCCATCCTTAACAAAGCCGGGAGAAGTCTTTATCCAAGTGGCAAGAAGTACTCAACGAAGCCGGCAGAAGTGGTTCTCCAGACGGGCATAAGTTAATTTATTATTTTCTTTTTATTTCTGTAGTGTAGTGCCCCCCCCCTCCCTGTGATTGTAGGGACCCCACCCTCATTTATTTGTTTTCTGTAGTGTAGTGTCTCTTCCCTCCCTCCCTCTCCCTTCCAAACTTTTTTCTGCAGTGTAGGACCACTCCCACTCCCTCCCCCCTCCACCTCTGTGCCGCCCACCCGCCTCTCTTCTGCACCTCCCACCGCTACTGAAGGAGATTATTACAGACAGTGACCCAGGCCGTGTCACTATCTGTAACGATATGGCAATCTGCACTCATTTGGTAACGGAGCACCAATTGTGCTCCATTACCATATGAGGACAGATTGCCTGCATCTCAGGAACACCAGTCTCAGCTGTCACTTTACAGCTGAGGCTGCTGGAGCTTCCTGAAGCTGCTACTTGTATATATACGTTATGCAGTACGATGGGCTTCGTACTGCATGACGTATATATACGTTGTATTTGGTTAAGGGGTTAAGGAAACAAAACCACCAAAACAGTACAGCATTTTTATTTCATCCCATGTAAATCATTTCAGTTTAATGTTATAGACGTTATTATTAGTTGTGCTTGATATCCATTTATTATATAATGTTAATAAAATGTTCTTGTTTTTTTTTTTTATTGACTCCATTAAAGTGGATCCTTGCACTAGATTATCTGAAGAAGCCGCTATGTTTGAAGAGATACCTTCTGTTGATGAAACTCCGGTTCTGTCCTGCACAACTGCTTTTGAACGGTTGGGAAACCTCAGTGACTCCTGTTTTGTTCACTACAGCCCATACCAAATGGAGGAGAGCTGGTTCGTGACACCACCACCTTGTTTTACTGCAGGAGACTTGACTACTCTACAGGTGGAAACAAGCCCTTTAGAAAACCTCCTGATAGAGCATCCCAGCATGTCTGTATATGCTGTTCATAATCTCTGCCACAAAGAGGAGGCTGATTGTGAGTCTGAATTTCAGAGTTCTAATAGTTTAGGGTAAGTTTTGCTTCTTATCTTATTCATTCAAATGTAAACACATGTAATACTCTTGCTTGCATCAGAAAATATAAACGTCCTCCTGGTTGTGTAATTGGCATATGTCTGGCAAGATGATATGCACTTTTATACTAGTATGTTTCTATAGAGCTGTGGGAATTGCCCTTATCAGCTGGTGAGCCATATTTCCCTATAAATGAGTTGTGCACAAAGATGCACTTTCTGTTAGTTTCAAAAACAATTTCAATATCTTAAATTTAACCATTTGTGCAAACAAAAATGTAGTGCTCTTTTATATGCAAAATGTTGTTTTTGCTAGGTCTCCCTTTAATACAGTGTAGCAGCCATGTCCCTGTTGTAAGATTGGAGAAGAGTAGAGAATAATTTGTATGGAATAATGATCTAAGTAGACATCATGTGTTGCTCCTATTAAATTGTAGCAGATTTTCAGCATATTTATTATACAAATATACATTATACTGCCAAATTAATGTGGACCTATATGAGCTTCTTGGACATCCCATTCCAAAAGCATGGGAATTAATATGCAGCCCCCCCCCCCCCCCCTTTACAGCTACAACACTTACAAGATTTTAGAATCAGTCTTTGGGAATTTGTGGCCATTAAGCCAAAAGAACATTTGTGAGGTCAGGCACTGATGTTGGACAAGAAGGTCTGGCTCTTAAACTGTGTTCCCATTCATACTATAGGTATTCAGTAGGGTTGAGAGCAGAGTTCTGTAGAGGCCACTCTAGTTCCTCCACACCAAACTTGTCAAACCATGTCTTTATAGACCTCACTTGATCAGGGCCTTCACCAAACA
This sequence comes from Bombina bombina, assembly GCF_027579735.1. Taxonomy (NCBI): domain Eukaryota; kingdom Metazoa; phylum Chordata; class Amphibia; order Anura; family Bombinatoridae; genus Bombina; species Bombina bombina. Next base: position 989,555,474 of record NC_069503.1, read on the forward strand.
AAGTTGGAAGCACCCAATTGTCTAAAATGTATTTGTATCTTGTAACATTAAGATAACCCTTCACTAGAACTAAGGGGCCCAGTCCAAACCCTGAAAAACAGCCCCAGACTACTATCCCCCCTCAACCAAACTTTACTGTAGGCACTATGCATTTGGTAGGTAGTGTTCTCCTGGCATCTATTACACCCAGATTCTTACATCAGACTGTCAGATAGTGAAGCATGATTTATTACTCCAGAGAACACGTTTCCACTGCTCCAGAGTCCAGTGGCGGCATTCTTTACACCACTTCAGCCGGCGCTTGGCATTACACATGTTGATATGAGGCTTGCGTTCAACTGCTCATCCATGGAAACCCATATATTAGAGCTCCTGACGCACACTTTGTGTGTTGATGTTGCTTTTAGTGGCAGTTGGGAACTCTGCAGTGAGTGATGCAACAGATAATAAGTTTGCATGGTCTACCACTTTGTGGCTGGGGTGTTGTTGCTTCTAGACACTTCCACTTAAGAATAATAGCACTTACAGTTGACCAGGACAGATTGAGTATCGCAGGCATTTCACAAACTGACTTGTGGCAAAAGGTGACATTCTATAACAGCGCAACATTTAAAGCTATTCAGTAAGACCCATTCTATTGCCAATGTTTGCTAATGGAGATTTCATGTGCTGATTGTAAGCTAGGAATGTGGCTGAAACACCTTAATAACTCAATCATTAGTAGTGGTGTCCACATACGTTTGACCATATAGTGTATTTTTATATGCATTATGAAGAAAACTATAGCATTATGTGATTTGTGATTAGCACTTTTTTATTTTGATAACAAGGGAGCCACTGAATTACCTCTCTTGGGTCTTGCTACCGTTTTTCATCTGGTAACAAAAGGTCTATGTCAAAAAAACAAACAAAAGTATTTTCACCAGGAAGTAAAATTGACTGCTGTTGCATCATGGCCTTGCTTTACTTATGATTTTCAATGTATTGGTTAGTTTTGGAAAACTAATGAATTGTCCCAATCCTGGTCCTGCTTTAATTATTTCTTTTTATTGCAGTGAGATCTCCTGTTTTTTCATGTAGTGTTCTGGCAGCTGAGCGAGCATGTGTGGCATGGTTGGTCTGTACGTGTGTAACCCTCCTCTGTTACACTGGCAGGGATAAAGTACCACGACCACATGGTTTGACAAATACTGAGTGCCATAACTACTAACAAGTGGTAATGGCTCCAGGTAAAATGCTACTTAAAGCCCCTGGGATGGTCTAAGGAAAGGGGTAAAAGCATGGTCACTTTCCTTCTTGTGGCACGTGCTTGCACAGCTGCTTATTAAATGCATCGGCTGCCCGGTGCTCAAATGGAGGCCGGTGCTCTCCTTCCCATCCTTTCCTCTTACTTTAGCACATTAAAGCGATAGATACTGTATGGTATTTTTTACCCTTATTGTGTTTAAATGATTTGTTTTGCCAGCTGCAGAGTATTATATGTATTGGAAATTACTCTTTTATATTTACTATTGCAACTTAAATAGCTTATTTTACATATTGAAACCACTACCTAAAATTAACTTTAAAATACCTAAGTATTGCCTTTGTGTCTAGAAAGAGTGAGATAAAATAATGAGAGCTGCTCTTTCTGCCGACGCAGTCCATTTCTATAGTTTTTGAGAACAATGGGTGATTGTTTCAATAAGTAAAAACAGCTATTTCAAATATTTTGTACTAGTCCTCTCTCTCTCTCTCTCTCTCTCTCTCTCTCGTTTCATTTACAGAGGTGCGCGTGCGAGGTCGGGTGGGTGCGCGTGGGATCAGCTGTGCGCTTTCTAAGGCCAAGTGTTTGTCTCTACTGCGCATGACGGCTTCAGACAAACACTTGGCCTTTTATAATATAGGATTTTTTGGTCATGGGTTGGGACTTGACAATGTCCTGATATATTTCACTTGGCATCAAACACTACATTAACACATTTCCATGTCTTTTTGAGTGATAGCTGTTTGGTTTATAAGTTTGATAATTGTCACTCTATATATACTGATTTTATTGACTATTGTAAAATTAATCAAATAATATATTTTTAATTTAAGGTTGGATGCTCCAAAAGAAAAGACTGTTCAACACGCACATTGCTATATTGCTGCTTTAGCAGCTCACATTAACTTTATAGAACAGACCAAGACATATCTCTCCTCAAAGTTGTCAAAGCGTCAATTTGAACGAAACCAGCTTAACCGAAAGAGCCTTCGACGCCAAAACCTTGTTCGAGGATGCCATCCCCGCCAGATCAAGCACAGTGGATTAGTTGTTCACCAGCCTTGCCAGCGCCAGTACAATTATTGAGGAAATATTTTAACCAAATTTCCGCCCATTATTTTCAAGACCTTGGAACTTGCTGACTGGGGCATCATGTATCCTGGCTTTGTAGAAGCTCATATGAGATAAATGCAGATCTCTTAACAGTAAATTTACGTTTCAGTCAATGTTTTCTTCTGTATTTTACTAGTACAATGGTAAAATTACAAGAATGTGTAAGCTGTGTACATGGGTAAACCAGCTATCTGTTTTCTACTTAAAAATATGTAGGATGATATCCGTAACCCTTTTTCATAAGGACCTAATATTTACTATGGACAAAATGGTCATACATACAAAACGCATAACACAAGGTCAAAAGAACAAAGTAAACATTCATCCCAGTTCTATTATGTTGTCTATTTGGGATTCTTTTGGCTATTAAGTCAATCTGCTTGGCAGGTTTGGTAATTATTTTATATATATATTGCATGTATGACTATTTTATACTGTAGTTATAATTTTATAATCTTCTTCTTGTGCTTATTGATTCATGAATCTCATTTATTTTGAAGACCACCTTAAGTTAATATATATTCATGTAACATTGCTAGAGAATGTAAATGCACTTAATGACTTGAGTCTTTAAGTAACATCCTGGAGAGTTAATTTTTACTTTAGTTATGTATAGGGGCATTTTACCTCTATTCGCTACCTTACATCTATCTCCTTTATGTGCCACGTACCATTCCTGCAATGCATGTTGACAAGTATAGGCCCTTGTTAATGGTTAGTTTTGAGTGAGCATGTCTAATTGCTCATGTTCAGTTTGGTAAAGTATAATTCATTTGATGAAAAGGTATTCTGTGTTAGCATCAAGAAACATAAACTCATTACATGCAAGAAAGCAATATACTTTCATTTTTATTATTTATTATAGGTTTTTTTTGTCAACTTTTTTTAATATCTTTCTATCTATCTATATATACACATATACACACACACACACACGCTCTCATTATTATATTATATTGTCCTGGGGAGATTTGGGTATTAGAAACATTTGGCAGTAGTATGCTTGTTTTAGAGCTTAATTTAAAAAAATATTTAGGCGGAAGTTGTCACATTATATGCTTGTGTGTGATATACAAAATACATCTTTGTGTGAAAGATCTAGTCAAATGCTTTTATGAAATTCGTATATGACAATGATGGCGAACCAAGGCACTCCAGTTGTTTCAGAACTACATTTCCCATTATGCTCAACTGGACTCCAGAGTGCCTAAGCATCATGTGAAATATACAGTGTAGTTCTGAAACATCTGGAGTGCCAAGAATTGCAACACACTGGGTCTTGCCTTATTTTTATATATACGTGTGTGTGTGTATATATATATATGTATATATATATGTATATGTATATGTGTATATATATATATATATATATATATATATATACACACAAAGATATGTTTTTGTGTGTATATATATATATATATATATATATATATATATATATATATATTTGTGTGTGTATTCCTCTTTGCTAGAGGAATGATAACATTACTAAAAGCTTGGCTTCTTACTCCTGTATCATTTCAATTAATTTACCCTGCGTTTAAATTGTATGGGTTTTTTTTTAATGAGACGCCTTATTTAAGAAAGCTGTTGTTGGCCTTTTATACTCAACTTAGATTTTTATACATTGTGTATATTAAACATACATAAAATTTAAAAATTGTGTGTAGTTAGTGTAAACTGGTAACCATTATTATTAGTATTATTTTACTAATTTGTGTATTTTCTATTTTACTGTGTCAATAAGAATCTTTAGAAAAAGGCTACTGTAATTAGGCACTTGGCTGGTATCTGACTACCTGAATTAAGGGTTAATTCAGCAATATGTGCAGCTCTGAATGATGAGTACCATGATAGACTTACAGGATACACTTTAAAGTATTTCCTCATCAACATTAACTCAGTTAACTAGTGTATCTGCACAGACAGAAAAGCAAGAACTATTCTCAGGGTCAAAAAAAAATCTATATATATATATGTAAAAGCAAATCAGCCGAACATTTGAATAATGTAGTACTTGTGCATGTTTTATGCATTTTTTTTTGTTGCTTTTCCAGTTAATGGAGATTAATTCACTATTTTTTATCAATGCTTTTGTTTTGTTTTTTGTTTTTTATTGGGATTTTGTCTCATTAATCATAAATGATAAATGACAATTTCTGTTTATAAAACATTTTAAGGGAACATTAAAGGCAGGTTCCTTAAAGTGTACTTTTATCTAGAATAGTAATTTATAAAATACCACCATGTTCAGAGTGGTAATACTTTTTTCACAAATTTGCTTATGGTTTAAAAATTAAGATGCATAACTAGGCTCTTGGTTTCAGCTAATAAGTGCTGGTACAGTTTGATAAATGAATGAGAAAGTAGTATGGCTTCTCTAACCAATTACAAATAGTGCTTGTCTGCTCTTTCTAATATTTAGGCTTCAATAAAACTATTCTGTAAAAAAATAAATTCAATGTTAATGGAGTTATGTATAGTACAGATACATAAGCACTAACAAGTACTTATCAGTTGTGCTTGTGTGTAAATTGTCAAAACCCACGATACAGATGTTAATAATTAAACAGCCAGTTACAATGTCTGTTATTCTCTCCTCCTCGTTTTTAATGTTTAAAGATGGTTTCTAACTTAGTAAATGAAACAGCTTTTTCATATCTAGTGCAAGAAGGTAACAAAGTCTTTATTTCTACAGAAACCACCTTTTTAATGTTACATCTTTTATACCACTTTTATGAGTTCCGGTTCTTGGTGCTGTTTAACATATAGTCTTGACACTGCAGTGCCTTGCCTACCTTTTCTGTACTATAGGTTCAAGGGCTTTGGGTTTGTAAACTGGTTTGTATTTATGTTGTGGGTACCTTTTTAACTTTACACAGGTTATTTACGTTCTAATGTATAAAATGGTTATAGCTATCAATATCGCTTTTTGCAGCGGAGCATTATAAAGTAAAAAATAACAGTTGTTTCACCAGACCTGTAATTTCTAGTACCCTTGTTTTTATGTTAGTGTTTTTTTTTGGGGGGGGGGAGCATTGTGGTGTTTGCTTTTGCCTAGATATCTATGGGTAGATGTTTCATTCAGCGGATGCTGCAATCTACCCACGTAGTTTCCAGATTTCTGGAAACAGGAGTAAAGAAGCTGCTCATTAACTCATCCGTCACTTCTGAGGCGGCCATCAGCGATCAGCCCGATTAGCCGTAAATCTGCAGGGGGCGTCATTGCACAAGCATTTCACTAGAAATGCTTGCGCAATGATAAATGCAGACAGCGTATGCTATCGGCATTTATCTATGTGTGGCTGACATGATCCGCTACAGCGGATCATGTCCGTCCACACAATTATACTTCAGTCCCCTAGAATAAAAGCCAGATTTAAAGTCCCAGGGTAGTATTATTATTATTATTTTTATTTTTTTTAACAATACTGTATAATGATATTTATAAGAAGCCTTTAAAGGGACAGAAAAGTAAAAAATCAGATAAAGCATTCAACTTTAAACAACTTTCCAATTTATTTCTATGATCTAACTGGCCCATATGCCTCTTGTCTTTGACTCACTCAATTTGTTAAGAGAGCTGCCACTGTGGTGCTTCTCCTTTAACAAAGGATAGAAAGAGAATGAAGCAAATTTCATAATAGGAGTAAACTGGATAGTTGTTTAAAATTGTATGTTCTATGTGAATCATGAAAAAAAAACAGGGGTTTTATTTTCAGATAGAGCACGCAATTTTAAGTTTTAGTTTTCTTCTGTTATTAAATGTTACATTGTTCTCTTAGCATCCTTTGTTCTCCACAGAGAACTTTGCCAGCTGGGAGGCATTATGAAGTAACTGGTTGGGGGCAGTGTAATATTTTCTAAAATTATATCATTATCCAAAGCACAAAGTAATTGCATAATTTAGCATAAATGTAGTTAATGATAAATTGTGCAATAAAAGATTAGCTATTTTTAGCTTATTATTGAGTAAAATTTTAGCCAGATGGTTAGTAAAATCAGCCGGGTGGTGCACCCGCCGAAAAGGCCCTAGCAGATCAATTCCTAGGTAGGCTCATTAGCACCAATACACTACTGGGAGCTAGCTGGTGATTGATGGCTACACACATATGCATCTTATTGGCTCACCAGATGTGTTCAAGTCGCTCACAGTAATGCATTGCTGACTTTAAAATGATATGCAAGCAACTGAGCAATAATAAAATCTTCTTATAAAGTATTTTCATTTTGCACTTTTATGTATTTCTAAGCAGAGGTGTGTGTGTATATGTGTATGTGTGTGTGTGTATATATATATATATATATATATATATATATATATATATATATATATATATATATATATATATATATACACACAGTATATGGCATGATTAGATGGAAAAGTAAATGTTCATGAAGGTGATGAATGAAAGTGTTTTAAATCCTTAAACACCTTTATTGTTAAATTGAATTATGAATATAAATTAAACTATTTAGTATGTTTGTTTCAGGTTTAAAATACCAATTTATTAGAGGTATTGTATTTCCCAGTATCAGTTTAAATTTCCTAGGCCAGGGTTTATATTGCAAGCCAGTAAAACCTGAAATAATGCAGTGTCTTTAAGCATGTTTATTGTATGACAGAACATGAAAATAAAACCTATCACTCTTCAAATAATGATACCTAAATATAATTACTTCTGAAGGTAATTAAACCTTAGACATCTTGTGAAGATGGTATTATTTTTGGATCTTTATGTTATAAATTACTATCTGGCAGAAGTTATATTAATAACAAACTCTTTAAGCCAGTTTCCCTGGTTACTGACAGGTATGATGCTTTGTATTTGTCATGGTGAGACTATCTCAAAATGTAAATCAGACACAGAGATGAGGTTCACAAACATCCTGGTCATAAAGTAATGTATGGATCAGACTTCAACCTCTTAGGTCCCTTTAATGTTCACAAAAATGTTAGCAAACAATATATTATCCCTTTTGCTAATAAATATAACAATATAGTATTTTACCTATATAATCTAATGCATTTATCTGTGAATGAGTTCATTAGTATATTAATCTGTCTGAATATTTTCAAGCAGATGGTAGCAGGAAGGGACTGTGGACAATAAGCCATCTGTACTGAAACTGAAGCATTTAACCGGCTATTCATCATAAGGGTAAGCCATGTTTAGTTGCTGTTAGATACAATTGTCCTTCCCTGCATGCACCAGTGAAATCTGCATACACGGTATATATCATCTAATGGCAATATCCTATTTGATATATTTTATCATAATGTGCATTTATCAAGTTAGTTTTATCTAAAACTAACCACTTTTATTTCTATGTTTTAGTCCTTGGCTATCTTGGTTAAGGCGTTACAACATAAATTATGATTTGCAAGATTATCCACTTGCCTTATTGGATGTGACTCTCTCAGGGCAAGGCCTGCCTATTTCTCAGGGCAGCTTTTGGGATAGTGTTGGCTTCACCTTTTTCTGGACTTAGTTGTGTGTTGCACCTGCCAACTGTCTGTCAATACCATCTGAATTTGCAGATGAATAGAATATAAATAGCTAGTTTTACTGCTTGACGTGAAAGGCCAGCAGCTGTTTTTTAGCCAAACAGTGGCACTACACAATATGTTAAAACGTGTTTTTGTGTCATCAGATCATTTACTAAGATCTGTTATATGTAGTAGAATTTCCCTGACTCAATTTAGGTTCATTATTGAAATGGGAACCGCACATAATTCACCAAAAATAAATGTAAATATACTGTATTTTTTTCTACTAGTAGTTTTATACCCTTGGCTGTCAGAGAAGTGCATCACTTTTACTATTCAAAGCATAGCAGCCCACTCTGGCAACCATTGGGCTCAATTCTTTAAAGCTCTCTCGTTTGGGGAGATTATAAGGTCTCATCAGTATTGTGAGGGTCCTTCAAACAATTTTAGAAAGGGGGATTTTAGAAGGAGAGCTGTTTTACCTCACTATGCTGGGCTCTGTATGAGGAGAATAAAAAAACTTACCATATAACACACAAACAAAAAAAAACATTTTTGAGTTATTTCTAAATGTAAAACCGAACATGGAACATGGTTGGTGCAATTTCTGCATGTACTTGCTTCTGTATCATCATACTGCTTATAAAGGCATTAATGGCTTATGCAGTCATGAGCCTATGTTGCGAATTAGTCATAATTTGGATATTTTGATTACTTATACGTGTACCACATCTGTTCTCATATTTCTGCTTTATCTAAAAATGTAACACTTTAAATAAAATGAATTAAAGGGAAAAAAATTCAACCAATTAGAAAAAATCTATATTTGTTTACCTTTGTAATGTGTGTGGTACTCCTTTGGTTTGTATTGTCTGCATGCTTTGTGTCTAATCTGAAACATTACATACATACAGGTCTTGTTAGATGTTTGTAGTGAAATATGAGGGTAAAACTTGTGCTTAGACAATTAAATTAGGAGACACATAAACAAAGCAAAATGAATGTGTAGACTAAGAGGCCTATTTATAAAATGTCTGTCGGACCTGATCCAACAGTGCGGATCAGGTCCGACAGACATCGCTGTATGCAGAGAGCAATGCGCTTCCTCCGTATTCAGCATTGCACCAGCAGCTCTTGCACCGCCGCCCCCTGCAGATTTGCAGGGGGGGGTGTCAATCAGCCCGATCGTACTCGATCGGGTTGAATTGTGGCGATCTCAGCAGCGGGCAGGTTATGGAGCAGCGGTCTTTAGACCGCCGCTTCATAACTGCTGTTTCTGGCGAGTCTGCAGGCTTGCCAAAAACACAGACCCTCAAGCACCATCCGGAGCTTGATAAATGGGCCTCTAAGAGTACAAATAGCAGAACGTACTATGGAAGAAATTTCAAATCTAAAATATTCACCATTTTTAATGTTTTTATTAAATTAGTGTGTTGTACAAGCAGTTCTTTTTAGCTTTCACATATATGTATGTATATATTTTTTATGTGAAGCATTCAGTGTAGTATAGGGTTTTACTGCAGGGGATGTGTAAAGGTATGGAATAAATGGGCTTCTTAACAAAAACAGCTAAACTGTGTTAGCATAGGATTTTTTTTTTTAATTTTGTACATTTTTTTGTAGCATTTACATTTTTCTTTTTTAATTTAGGGTGAGTTATGTAAATTCCTGTTAATATGTTCCTCGGATATAATTTTGTTTGTTACACCGGTTTAGCATGTGTGTGTTGTTATCTATGAAAAGAATAGGAACTTTTGGTTAAATCTTACTGTTACAATGTATTTGGTAATTTGCTATGCCACATCCTTGTATCATAGTATCAGCCACGTGCTACTAAATACTTTGCAAGGAACTATTAATGGTGATATATGTAGAATAATATGCCTTTTATTCGTTTTGCGTAATCCATATAGAGTACTTTTTATGCTGCATAATTTATGTGTGCACATCCACACATTATATTTCAAGTGAAATATAAAAAAAAATAGAATTTCTCAGTCTTGCAAAAATGTCAAAGCCTGTGGCAAACTCTTGCCAAAAATGTAGTTTGTTAGATACGGCAGTACATACCATTCTGTATATGCTTTGAAAGCTCAGCTCTCAAGAGAATGTAATACTTTGTAAACTAATTATACATAAAATTATCTGTCAATAGTTATAAACAAAGTCTTAAAAAAATACCTGCTGCCTGGGAACCAATTGTGGTCCAAATAGCAGTGGCTATCACAAAGGTAGCAAATTATCTATACCGTCCATCACCTGGGGGTTGACACCTCCATAACTTTTTATTTTGTGTGTAAAAGAAGTGTGGGTACAAGTTTATCAAGAAGGTAAATACATTTCTATCTGAGTGGATATGTTGCATGCTCCTTGGTCCATTGTTACGGATTGTGTGCATTGTTGAATGGAATATATATATTCAGGTTTTTATATCAACTTGTTGTCTTTGCCTGTGAAGAACTTGAAACTTTTAAAGGGACATTTCCAGTACAATTTTATTGGAACTCTCAGCCTTGACATTGTAAGACTATTTTTATACAAGGATAAAACTTGTAATTGTATTTAAGAGCATTATACGTCTGAAATTTGCTCTTTTTTCTAATGTTTAGTTTGTTGTTTTCCTTTGGCTACATTTATGTTCTCAATCTGAAAATGAATTTATTCTTGTAAGTTCAAGTGTAAATATTACCACTACATTTATAGTATATTGACCAATTAACTAATTTACGAAGTACCAAAACGTATTTAAGAATGTATGATTTTATTTGTTACATGGTCTTGCAATGTTATGTATCTGCGTTCCTTTAAAATACCAAAAACTATGCATAGATGGCAGCTTATTTTTGAGCCAACATCCTCTTGTGAAGCATTTCTGATAAATTGTGTTTGTGAGAAGATGAGTAATGCATGGATCAGTTGTATGAATATGTAAGGAAAATGGTTAAATAATTAAAATACAGCACTTTGCCAAAAAGTGTAGCATTATTTAAACTAACACAATATGTTTATTGTGCAGATTTGTATGTTTAAACCTGCATATGGTCCTTTTTTATTTTATGTAACAGTATGTATCTCCTTAAATAAAATATTGATCAATAAAACAAGTTTGTAGTTTCTTATTTTTTTAATCTTACTATTTTTGAAAAAGTGTTTTTTATTCTAACACTCACTCTTGGCAATACATAAATGATTGCATTCTATGCTAATCAATAGATGACAAATCAGATTATTTTTCTCCAACATTGGTGTGTCCGGTCCACGGCGTCATCCATAACTTGTGGGAATATTCTCTTCCCCAACAGGAAATGGCAAAGAGCACAGCAAAAGCTGTCCATATAGTCCCTCCCAGGCTCCGCCCCCCCAGTCATTCTCTTTGCCGCTCTGAACAAGTAGCATCTCCACGGAGATGGTGAAGAGTATGTGGTGTTTAGTTGTAGTTTTTTATTCTTCTATCAAGAGTTTGTTATTTTAAAATAGTGCTGGTATGTACTATTTACTCTGAAACAGAAAGAGATGAAGATTTCTGTTTAAAAGAGGAGTATGATTTTAGCAGCAGTAACTAAAATCGATTGCTGTTCCCACACAGGACTGTTGAGCTGAGAGAACTTCAGTTGGGGGGAACAGTTTGCAGACTTTTCTGCTTAAGGTATGACTAGCCATTTTTCTAACAAGACTGTGTAATGCTGGAAGGCTGTCATTTTTCCCTCATGGGGATCGGTAAGCCATTTTCTTAGTCTCAAACAGAATAAAGGGCTTATTATGGGCTATAAACTGGTAGACACTTTTAGGGGCTAAATCGATTGCTTTATTTAAGGATTATATGCAGTTTGAAGTTGAATTTCACACTTTTATATCATTGGGGAACGTTTTTAGCGCCAGGCACTTGTTAAGACACCTTCCCAGTCAGGAAGGGCCTTTCTCTGTAGTAGGCAGAGCCTCATTTTCGCGCCATTACTGCACAGTTACTTTTGAGAACAGTACATGCAGCTGCATGTGTGAGGGTCTGGAATCCACTGAAAACGTTCCTAGAAGGCTTCATTTGGTATCGTATACCCCCCTGGGATTGGTGAAGTCGCAGCAAAGGCTGTGGCTGGGACTGTAAGGGGGTTAAAATTGTAAACGGCTCCGGTTTCCTCATTTTAAGGGTTAACAGCTTGAAAATTGGGGTGCAATACTTTGAATGCATTAAGACACTGTGGTAAAGATTGGATAATTCCTTCATAGTTTTTCACATATTCAGTAATAAAGTGTGCCCTGTTTAACATTTAAAGAGACAGTAACGGTTTTGTTTTAAAACGGTTTTTGTGCTTTATGAACCAGTTTAAGCCTGTTTAACATGTCTGTGCCTTCAGATAGATCATGTTCTGTATGTATGGAAGCCAATGTGGTTCCCCCTTCAAATATGTGTGATAATTGTGCCACAGCGTCCAAACAAAGTAAGGACAGTACTGTCACAAATAGTAAAGTTGCCCAGGATGATTCCTCAGATGAATAGTTCTACATCATCTCCTTCTGTGTCTATACCAGTTATGCCCGCGCAGGCGACCCCTAGTACTTCTAGCGCGCCAATGCTTGTTACTATGCAACAATTGACGGCAGTAATGGATAACTCCATAGCAAATATTTTATCCAAAATGCCAGCATTTCAGAGAAAGCGCGATTGCTCTGTTTTAAACACTGTAGAGCAGGAGGGCGCTGATGATAATTTTTCTGTCATACCCTCACACCAATCTGAAGTGGCAGTGAGGGAGGGTTTGTCAGATGGGGAAATTTCTGATACAGGAAGAATTTCTCAGCAGGCAGAACCTGATGTTGTGACATTTAAATTTAAATTAGAGCATCTCCGCGCATTACTTAAGGAGGTGCTATCTACTCTGGATGATTGTGACAATCTGGTCATCCCAGAAAAATTGTGCAAGATGGACAAGTTCCTTGAGGTCCCGGTGCACCCTGATGCTTTTCCGATACCTAAACGGGTGGCGGACATAGTGAATAAGGAGTGAGAGAAGCCAGGCATACCTTTTGTCCCTCCTCCTATATTTAAGAAATTGGCAAACAGTCCCTAAGGTCGAAGGGGCGGTTTCTACACTAGCCAAATGCACGACCATTCCTATTGAGGAGGACAATTGTGCTTTCAAAGATCCTATGGATAAAAAATTGGAGGGTTTACTTAAAAAGATTTTTGTACAGCAAGGTTACCTCCTTCAACCTATTTCGTGCATTATTCCTGTCACTACAGCGGCGTGGTTCTGGTTCGAGGAACTGGAAAAGTCGCTCAGTAGGGAGACTCCGTATGAGGAAGTCATGGACAGAATTCACGCACTTAAGTTAGCTAATTCCTTTATTTTAGACGCCGCTTTGCAGTTAGCGAGGTTAGCGGCGAAAAATTCAGGGTTTGCAATTGTGGCGCGCAGAGCGCTCTGGCTAAAGTCTTGGTCGGCGGATGAATCCTCCAAGACAAAATTGCTTAATATTCCTTTCAAAGGTAAGACCCTTTTCGGGCCAGAATTGAAAGAGATTATTTCAGACATCACTGGGGGAAAGGGCCATGCCCTCCCACAAGATAAACCTTTCAAGGCTAAGAATAAGTCCAATTTTCGTTCCTTTCGCAATTTCAGGAACGGACCGGCTTCCAACTCGGCAGCCGCTAGAAAAGAGGGTAACGCTTCCCAGACTAAACCAGCTTGGAAACCAATGCAAGGCTGGAACAAAGGTAAACAGGCCAAGAAGCCTGCTGCTGCTACCAAAACAGCATGAAGGGGTAGCCCCCAATCCGGGACCGGATCTAGTAGGGGGCAGACTCTCTCTCTTCGCTCAGGCCTGGGCAAGAGATGTTCAGGATCCCTGGACACTAGAAATAGTCTCTCAGGGTTATCTTCTGGAATTCAAGGACCTACCCCCAAGGGGAAGGTTCCACATGTCTCACTTATCTTCAAACCAAATAAAGAGACAGGCATTCTTACATTGTGTAGAAGACCTGTTAAAGATGGGAGTGATACACCCAGTTCCAACTGTGGAACAAGGTCAGGGGTTCTACTCAAATCTGTTTGTAGTTCCCAAAAAAGAGGGAACTTTCAGACCAATTCTGGATTTAAAAATTCTAAACAAATTTCTCAGAGTTCCATCGTTCAAAATGGAAACCATTCAAACAATTTTACCTACAATCCAGGAGGGTCAATTTATGACTACCGTGGATTTAAAGGATGCGTATCTACATATCCCTATCCACAAAGATCATCATCAGTTCCTAAGGTTTGCCTTTCTGGACAAGCATTTCCAGTTCGTGGCTCTCCCATTCGGGCTAGCCACTGCTCCAAGGATTTTCACAAAGGTACTAGGGTCCCTTCTAGCGGTTTTAAGACCAAGGGGTATTGCAGTGGCAGTCTGGACGACATTCTAATCCAAGCGTCGTCTCTTTCCAAAGCAAAGGCTCATACAGACATTGTTCTAGCCTTTCTCAGATCTCACGGGTGGAAGGTGAACGTAGAAAAGAGTTCCCTGTCTCCGTCGACAAGAGTTCCCTTCTTGGGAACAATAATAGATTCTTTAGAAATGAAGATCTTCCTGACAGAAGTCAGAAAGTCAAAGCTTCTAAACGCTTGTCAAGTTCTTCACTCTATTCTGCAGCCTTCCATAGCTCAGTGCATGGAAGTAGTAGGGTTGATGGTTGCAGCAATGGACATAGTTCCTTTTGCTCGAATTCATCTAAGGCCATTACAACTGTGCATGCTCAAGCAGTGGAATGGAGACTATACAGACTTGTCTCCAATGATTCAAGTAGACCAGATGACCAGAGACTCACTCCGTTGTTGGTTGACCCAGGATCACCTGTCCCAGGGAATGAGTTTCCGCAGACCAGAGTGGGTCATTGTGACGACCGACGCTAGTCTATTAGGCTGGGGCGCGGTCTGGGATTTCTTGAAAGCTCAGGGTCTATGGTCTCGGGAAGAGTCTCTTCTCCCGATAAACATTCTGGAACTGAGAGCGATATTCAATGCTCTCCGGGCTTGGCCTCAACTAGCGAAGGCCGGATTCATAAGATTCCAGTCAGACAACATGATGACTGTTGCTTACATCAACCATCAGGGGGGAACAAGGAGTTCCTTGGCGATGAGAGAGGTGTCCAAAATCATCAAATGGGCGGAGGATCACTCCTGCCACCTATCTGCAATCCACATCCCAGGAGTAGACAACTGGGAGGCGGATTATCTGAGTCGTCAGACTTTCCATCTGGGGGAGTGGGAACTTCACCCGGAGGTGTTTGCCCAGTTGACTCAATTATGGGGCATTCCAGACATGGATCTGATGGCGTCTCGTCAGAACTTCAAGGTTTCTTGCTACGGGTCCAGATCCAGGGATCCCAAGGCGACTCTAGTGGATGCATTAGTGGCGCCTTGGTTGTTCAACCTAGCTTATGCGTTTCCACCGTTCCCTCTCCTTCCCAGGCTTGTAGCCAGGATCAAACAGGAGAAGGCCTCGGTGATTCTGATAGCCCCTGCGTGGCCACGCAGGACTTGGTATGCAGACCTGGTGAATATGTCATCGGCTCCACCATGGAAGCTACCTTTGAGACAGGATCTTCTAGTACAAGGTCCATTCGAACATCCAAATCTAGTTTCTCTCCAGCTGACTGCTTGGAAATTGAACGCTTGATTTTATCCAAGCGCAGGTTTTCAGATTCAGTGATAGATACTCTGGTCCAAGCCAGAAAACCTGTGTCTAGAAAGATTTACCATAAAATATGGAAAAGATATATCTGTTGGTGTGAATCCAAGGGATTCTCCTGGAGTAAGATTAAAATTCCCAGGATCCTCTCCTTTCTCCAAGAAGGTTTGGATAAGGGATTGTCAGCGAGTTCTCTAAAAGGACAGATTTCTGCTCTATCTGTCTTGTTACACAAACGACTGGCAGCTGTGCCAGATGTACAAGCTTTTGTACAGGCTTTGGTCAGGATCAAGCCTGTTTACAGACCCTTGACTCCTCCCTGGAGTCTAAATTTAGTTCTTTCAGTTCTTCAAGGGGTTCCGTTTGAACCCTTACATTCCATAGATATCAAGTTACTATCTTGGAAAGTTTTGTTTTTGGTTGCTATTTCTTCTGCTAGAAGAGTTTCCTAATTATATGCTTTGCAGTGTGATCCACCCTATCTGGTGTTCCATTCAGATAAGGTTGTTTTGCGTACCAAGCCTGGTTTTCTTCCAAAAGTTGTTTCCAACAAGAATATTAACCAGGAAATAGTTGTTCCTTCTTTGTGTCTGAATCCAGTTTCAAAGAAGGAACGTTTGTTACACAATTTAGATGTAGTCCGTGCTTTAAAGTTCTATTTAGAAGCAACAAAGGATTTCAGACAAACTTCTTCTTTGTTTGTCGTTTATTCTGGTAAGAGGAGAGGACAAAAAGCTACTGCTACCTCTCTTTCTTTCTGGCTGAAAAGCATCATCCGATTTGCTTATGAGACTGCCGGACGGCAGCCTCCTGAACGAATCACAGCCCACTCTACTAGGGCTGTGGCTTCCACATGGGCCTTTAAGAACGAGGCTTCTGTTGATCAGATATGTAAGGCAGCGACTTGGTCTTCTCTGCACACTTTTGCCAAATTCTACAAATTTGATACTTTTGCTTCTTCGGAGGCTATTTTTGGGAGAAAGGTTTTGCAAGCCGTGGTGCCTTCTGTTTAGGTAACCTGATTTGCTCCCTCCCTTCATCCGTGTCCTAAAGCTTTGGTATTGGTTCCCACAAGTTATGGATGACGCCGTGGACCGGACACACCAATGTTGGAGAAAACAGAATTTATGCTTACCTGATAAATTACTTTCTCCAACGGTGTGTCCGGTCCACGGCCCGCCCTGGTTTTTTAATCAGGTTTGAAAAATTTCTTTCTCTATACACTACAGTCACCACGGCACCCTATAGTTTCTCCTTTTTTTCTCCTAACCGTCGGTCGAATGACTGGGGGGGCGGAGCCTGGGAGGGACTATATGGACAGCTTTTGCTGTGCTCTTTGCCATTTCCTGTTGGGGAAGAGAATATTCCCACAAGTTATGGATGACGCCGTGGACCGGACACACCGTTGGAGAAAGTAATTTATCAGGTAAGCATAAATTCTGTTTTTTTTATAGTTTATTTTTCTGAGTAACTACAAAAGATAATTTCTTTCTCTTTAATTACTATTTTATTGAGAACTTAAAAATGAGTAAAAGCAACACATGACAATATCCGTGTTGTGTGAATCAATATTACTTTTTTATAAATAAACACAAAAATTCAGCAAGTATAATGCACAGTTCGTTCTCAGAGAGAGAGAGAATACGATAAATGTAATTATTCATCTGGCTTCCTACACTTAACATCTGTTTAACACATATAAATGCACAAATATAGTATCTAATGCAGATATTCTATGCTTATTTCTTTCCTATTATGGTGAAAGTCAGTGTTTCACCATGTGGTATATTTGCTGGCCCCTAAGAGGAGGCAAAACATCATTGTAGAGCATTGCTGCACCCCATCTCTCAGCATTCCTCTGACACAATTGGATACGTTTTGCCTCCAAAGATGGAGTAAGTAAAAATGAAGTGCTTTATTTTCAAGTTGTTTAACCCCTTAAGGACCGGGCATTTCAGACAAAAACTTCCCCAAAAGACCAGAGCATTTTTAGCCTTTTTGCCATCACTACATTTAAACAGAAATAGAGCCTTTTTTATATTGACCTATCAAAACTATATATTTTTTTAGTAGACAACCCAAAGTATTGATCTAGGCCCATTTTGGTATATTTCATGCCACCATTTCACTGCCATATGCGATCAAATAAACAAAATTGTTAACTTTTTCACAAACTTTAGGTTTCGCACTGAAATGATTTACAAACATCTTGTACAATTATGACACAAATGGTTGTAAATGCCTCTCTGGGATCCCCTTTGTTCAGAAATAGCAGACATATATGGCTTTGGTATTGCTTTTTGGTAATTAGAAGGCCGCTAAATGCAGCTGCGCACCACACTTGTATTATGCCCAGCAGTGAAGAGGTTAATTAGGTAGCTTGTAGGGTTAATTTTAGCTTTAAGGTATAGACTACCCTCCCACCTGACACATCCCACCCCCTGATCCCTCCCTAATCCCTCTCAAACAGCTCTCTTCACTGCCCCACCCCACAATGGTTACCCCCATCTTAAAGGGACATTAAACACTTTGAGATGGTAATATAAAATGATACATTTTATATATAAAACAACTCTGCAATATACTTTCATTATTTATTTTGTCCTCTTTGCCTGTAATTCCATTTTGAAATTGTGAGCTTTTCAGATCCTGTTAGAAATGGAAGTGCAGAACACTGTTCTATTCCACACAGCCATTGGCTGCACACTCTAGTGACCTATTTATAACTGTCCCTAATTGGACACAGCAGAGAAGGTAACACAAGTTACAACATGGCAGCTCCCAGTGTTTTATAGACACTAAAACTTTACACTTATTTTGTCACTTTTTAAACAACTAATGAAACTTTAAAAAATACATCTACATGTTACTCATGGACTAATCTTTTCTTTGAGTGCATCATTCTATCTAGCGTGTATTTAGTGTTTAATGTCCCTTTTAAGTACTGGCAAAAAGTATGCCAGTACTAAAATTAAAGGCTTTTTTTTTTAATACATTTTTTTAAAAATATTTTCTGCAGTGTAGGACCCTCCCTTACCCCCCAACCTCCATGATCCCTCAAACAGCTGTCTAACCCCCCCCCCCCTCTGCCTATTTGCCGCCATCCTAGGTATTGGCAGCCAGTACCCAGTATGCTGCAAATTAGGCTATTTTTTTTAATTTATTTTTAAAAAATAAAAATTTCCAATTTCTCTTGCAAGGTGTATCCAGTCCACGGATTCATCCTTTACTTCTGGGATATTCTCATTCCCTAAAGGAAGTAGCAAAGAGAGCACACAGCAAAGCTGTCCATATAGCTCCCCCTCTAGCTCCACCCCCCAGTCATTCTCTTTGCTGGCTCTAAGCACTAGGGTCTCTCTCGGGAGTGTAAAGTGAATGTGGTGTAAGAATTGTAGATTTATTATCTTCAAACAAAAGTTTGTTATTTTAAATGCTACCGGTTTGTACTATTTACTCTCTAGCAGAAAAGTGATGAAGATTTCTGCTGAGAGGAAAATGATTTTAGCATGTTGTAACTAAAATCCACTGCTGTTCGCACACAGGACTGAGGAGTACCAGAAAACTTCAGTTGGGGGGAACAGTTTGCAGGGTGATCTGCAATAAGGTATGTTCAGTCATTTATTTCTAGACAAGACTGAGATAATGCTAGAAGGACTGACAATATCCCCATGAGGGGAGGATAAGCTATGTTCACAGACTTAGTAAGGAATTGAATGCTTACATAATAGGGCTAATATACTGGTTGACACTTATTCAGGGCAATCGATTGTTTGGCTAAGGAAAAATCGTTTTGCAAGACACTTTTTTTCTGGGGTTATTACCACATGGCTGTTTTTTAGTCACTTAGGAGTGATTTACTAGGCCTCACAGCTCCGGAGTAGAGTGGGAGGGCCCTAATTGCCTCAGATGCACAGTTAGAATTACAGAGAAGTTCATGCTGTTTCACATGGAGGGTCCTGCTGATGTTTGAGGGCCTAAAAGAAGCTATATTCCCCCAAATCTGATCCCTAAGGGAAGGTAGGGCCACAGCAAGGCTGTGGCAAGGTGCTGTAGTGATTTAACCAGGTGTTGGCTTTAGGCTGCTCCGGTTTGGGCATTAAGGGGTTAATCGTTTTGAAACTTGGGGTGCAATCTTATTAAGTCTTTAGCTACATACTGTGAAAATTTCAGAAAGATTGCTGCATTTTTCACCGTTTTGTAAAATTGTGTGCTCTTTTTATCTCTTAAAGGCACAGTAACGTTTTTTTCAAATTGTGTTTTTTATTTGATTAAAGTGATTCCAAGCCTGTTTGTGTACTCTACTAGTCTGTTAAACATGTCTGACACTAAGGAAAATCCTTGTTCAATGTGTTTAGAAGCCATGGTGGAACCCCCTCTGATATGTCTATACACTTTAAAGATCATATTGTTGCACTTAAGAATGTGGCCCAAGATGATTATCAGACTGAAGGTATCGAGGGTAGCCCATCTGCCTCTCCCCAAGTGTCACAGCCAGTTACGCCCGCGCAAGCGACGCCTAGTACCTCTAGTGCGTCTAACTCTTTTACATTACAAGACTTAGCGGCAGTCATGGATAATTCTCTTACAGCCTTCTTATCTAAACTGCCCGTGTTACCTGCAAAGCGTGATAGCTCCATTTTAAGAACAGATTATGAGCATTCTGACGCTTTGGTAGCCGTATCCGATATACCCTCACAACGCTCTGAAGTGGGAGCGAGGGATTTGATGTCTGAGGAAGAAGTCTCTGATTCAGGAAGGGTTCCTCCCCAGACAGATTCAGATACATTGGCTTTTAAATTTAAACTAGAACACCTCCGTGTTTTACTTAGGGAGGTATTAGCTACTCTTGATGACTGTGACCCTTTGGTGATCCCAGAGAAATTGTGTAAAATGGACAAGTACCTAGAGGTCCCTGTTTACACGGATGCGTTTCCGGTCCCTAAGAGGATTGCGGATATCGTTACTAGGGAGTGGGATAGGCCAGGTGTCCCTTTTGTCCCCCCTCCTGTTTTTAAGAAAATGTTCCCCATATCTGACCCCATGCGGGACTCGTGGCAGACGGTCCCTAAGGTGGAGGGGGCTGTTTCTACACTAGCTAAACGCACAACCATACCAATTGAAGACAGTTGTGCTTTTAAAGACCCTATGGATAAAAAAATTAGAGGGTTTACTTAAGAAAATTTTTGTTCAACAAGGTTTTCTTCTCCAACCTATTGCCTGCATTATTCCTGTAACTACTGCAGCTGCTTTCTGGTTTGAGGCGCTGGAAGACTCGCTCCAGACGGAGACCTCATATGAGGAAATTATGGATAGAATTAAGGCTCTAAAGCTAGCTAATTCTTTTATCACTGACGCCGCTTTCCAAATAGCTAAGTTAGCGGCGAAAAATTCAGGTTTCGTCAATTTGGCACGCAGGGCGCTATGGGTAAAGTCCTGGTCGGCCGATGTGTCGTCTAAATCCAAGCTTTTGAACATTCCTTTCAAAGGGAAGACCCTATTCTGGCCTGAATTGAAAGAGATTATTTCAGATATCACCGGGGGAAAAGGCCATGCTCTCCCTCAGGACAAAGCCTTTAAAACAAAGAACAAAGCTAATTTTCGTTCCTTTCGCAATTTTCAGGAACGGCCCCGCTTCATCCTCTCCGGCTGCAAAGCAAGAGGGTAATGCTTCACAGCCCAAGGCAAACTGGAAACCTTACCAGGGCTGGAATAAGGGTAAACAGGCCAAAAAGCCTGCAGCTGCCACCAAGACAGCATGAAGGGGTAGCCCCCGATCCGGGACCGGATCTAGTAGGGGGCAGACTCTCTGCGCATTTCAAGATGGAGACCATTCGGACAATCTTTCCTATGATCCAGGAGGGTCAATATATGACTACCGTGGATCTAAAGGATGCGTATCTGCACATTCCTATCCACAAAGATAATCACCAGTTTCTCAGGTTCGCCTTTCTGGACAAGCATTTTCAGTTTGTGGCTCTTCCTTTCGGGTTGGCCACTGCTCCCAGAATTTTCACAAAGGTGCTAGGGTCCCTCCTGGCGGTTCTAAGACCGTGGGGCATAGCAGTGGCGCCTTACCTAGACGACATCTTAATTCAGGCGTCAAATTTCCAAAGAACCAAGTCTCACACAGAGATTGTATTGGCCTTTCTGAGGTCTCATGGGTGGAAGGTGAACATCAAAAAGAGTTCTCTCTCCCCCCTCACAAGAGTTCCATTCCTAGGAACCCTGATAGACTCGGTAGAAATGAAAATATTTCTGACAGAGGTCAGAAAGCTAAAACTCTTAACTACTTGCCGAGCTCTTTATTCCATTCCTCTGCCATCTGTGGCTCAGTGCATGGAGACAATCGGACTAATGGTTGCGGCAATGGACATAGTCCCTTTTGCTCGGATACACCTCAGACCACTGCAACTATGCATGCTCAAACAGTGGAATGGGGATTATGCAGATTTGTCTCCTCAAATTCAGTTGGACCAGGAGACCAGAGATTCTCTTCTCTGGTGGTTGTCTCAGGATCACCTGTCTCAAGGAATATGTTTCTGCAGGCCAGAGTGGATCATCGTAACGACCGACGCCAGTCTGTTAGGCTGGGTTGCGGTCTGGGACTCCCTGAAAGCTCAGGGCTTATGGTCTCGGGAAGAAACTCTTCTCCCGATAAACATTCTGGAACTGAGGGCGATATTC
Source organism: Bombina bombina (assembly GCF_027579735.1). Taxonomy (NCBI): domain Eukaryota; kingdom Metazoa; phylum Chordata; class Amphibia; order Anura; family Bombinatoridae; genus Bombina; species Bombina bombina. The sequence continues at coordinate 989,577,679 of NC_069503.1, forward strand.
AACGCTCTTCAGGCAGGGCCTCAACTAGCGGCAGCCAAATTCATCAGATTTCAGTCGGACAACATCACGACTGTAGCTTACGTCAATCATCAGGGGGGAACAAAGAGTTCCCTAGCGATGACGGAAGTAACCAAAATAATTAGGTGGGCGGAGGATCACTCCTGCCATCTCTCAGCAATTCACATCCCAGGAGTAGACAACTGGGAGGCGGATTTTCTAAGTCGTCAGACTTTTCACCCGGGGGAGTGGGAACTCCACCCGGAGGTATTTGCCCAGCTGACTCAGCTATGGGGCACCCCAGAGTTGGATCTGATGGCGTCCCGTCAGAACACCAAACTTCCTCTCTACGGGTCCAGGTCCCGGGATCCCAAGGCGGTATTGATAGATGCTCTAGCAGCGCCTTGGTCCTTCAATCTGGCTTATGTTTTTCCACCGTTTCCTCTCCTCCCGCGTCTGGTTGCCAGAATCAAGCAGGAGAAGGCTTTGGTGATTCTGATAGCGCCTGCGTGGCCACGCAGGACTTGGTATGCAGACCTAGTGGACATGTCATCTGTCCCACCATGGACACTGCCAATGAGGCAGGATCTTCTAATACAGGGTCCGTTGAAGCATCCAAATTTAGTTTCTCTACGTCTGACTGCTTGGAGATTGAACGCTTAATTTTATCAAAGCGTGGGTTCTCTGAGTCAGTTATAGATACTCTGATTCAGGCTAGAAAGCCTGTCACCAGGAAAATCTACCATAAGATATGGCGGAAATATCTTTGTTGGTGTGAATCCAAGGGTTACTCATGGAGTAAGATTAGGATTCCCAGGATATTGTCCTTTCTCCAAGAAGGACTGGAGAAAGGATTGTCAGCTAGTTCCTTAAAAGGACAAATATCTGCTTTGTCTATCCTGTTACACAAGCGTCTGGCAGAGGTACCAGACGTTCAAGCGTTTGCTCAGGCTTTAGTCAGAATCAAGCCTGTCTATAAACCTGTGGCCCGCCATGGAGTTTGAATCTAGTTCTTTCAGTTCTTCAAGGGGTTCCGTTTGAACCTTTACATTCCATAGACATTAAGTTGTTATCTTGGAAAGTTTTGTTTTTGATAGCTATCTCTTCTGCTCGAAGAGTTTCAGAATTATCTGCCTTACAGTGTGATTCACCTTACCTGGTGTTCCACGCAGATAAGGTAGTTTTGCGTACCAAGCCTGGTTTTCTTCCTAAAGTTGTTTCTAACAAGAATATTAACCAGGAAATAGTTGTTCCTTCTCTGTGTCCTAATCCATCTTCGAAGAAGGAACGTCTATTACACAATCTTGATGTAGTTCGTGCTTTAAAGTTCTATTTAGGAACAAATAGAATGATAAACCACTCTACAGAGGTGCGCTACAACAATCACAGTCCTTTTACTTGATAGCAATCGGATATCCAAGGCTGCTCTCTCAAGGAAAACGATATCAGACGGAAAATCCTATAGCAGGAAAGAAGAGGCGCCAATAGGGTAATAACGAAACTTTAATGGTGAATTCAACAAAAACAAAGTCGAAGTACTCACAAACGGAGCGGCACTTACGAGTGCCAAGATCAGCAAACCGGGACCTGTCAGTCGCCCGGTAGACCACACACGGCAGAGAACCCCTTGGAGTCTTTCTCCCAATCATTTGGCCTTTTAACGTTCAAATTCTGTTCCTGTTTGGACATTTACCGCCTGTGCCGTAATTACCTATCCCCTGCTGTGTAATCCTGCTGGTTGGAGCTTCGGGAGGAGGGTGTGAGCCGCGGTGCGTTCCTGATTGGCGAACAGATCCTTAGGAGAAAGGTGTGGACGTTGGTTCTTCCCGGATTGGCTGAGGATTCACGTGACTGGTTGGCGTTCTCTGCCGTGTGGGGTCTACCGGGCGACTGACAGGTCCCGGTTTGCTGATCTTGGCACTCGTAAGTGCCGCTCCATTTGGGAGTACTTCGACTTTGTTTTTGTTGAATTCACCATTAACGTTTCGTTATTACCCTTTTGGCGCCTCTTCTTTCCTGCTATAGGATTTTCCGTCCAAAGTTCTATTTACAAGCAACTAAGGATTTCACACAAACATCTTCCTTGTTTGTTAGCTATTCTGGTAAGAGGAGAGGTCAGAAAGCGACTGCTACCTCTCTTTCCTTTTGGCTAAAAAGCATAATCCGTTTGGCCTATGAGACTACTGGCCAGCAGCCTACTGAAAGAATTACTGCTCATTCTACCAGAGCAGTGGCTTCCACATGGGCTTTCAAAAATGAGGCTTCTGTTGAACAGATTTGTAAGGCAGCGACTTGGTCTTCACTGCATATTTTTGCCAAATTTTCCAAATTCGATACTTTTGCTTCTTCGGAGGCTATTTTTGGGAGAAAGGTTTTGCAAGCAGTGGTGCCTTCCGTTTAAGGTACCTGTCTTGTTCCCTCCCTTCATCCGTGTCCTAAAGCTTTGGTATTGGTATCCCACAAGTAAAGGATGAATCCGTGGACTGGATACACCTTGCAAGAGAAAACAGAATTTATGCTTACCTGATAAATTACTTTCTCTTGCGGTGTATCCAGTCCACGGCCTGCCCTGGCATTTAAGTCAGGTAAAAAAAAATTTGTTTAAACTACAGTCACCACTGCACCCTATGGTTTCTCCTTTTTCTTCCTAACCTTTGGTCGAATGACTGGGGGGTGGAGCTAGAGGGGGAGCTATATGGACAGCTTTGCTGTGTGCTCTCTTTGCTACTTCCTGTAGGGAATGAGAATATCCCACAAGTAAAGGATGAATCCGTGGACTGGATACACCGCAAGAGAAAGTAATTTATCAGGTAAGCATAAATTCTGTTTTTTTTCTGTAGTGTAGCTGCCCCCCTCAACACCCTACTCCCCTCCCAGATCGATTTCCCAACCTCATCCCATCCCTCAGTAAGATCCTCTTACCCACTCCCTCCTTTCCCCTCCCTGCCGCTCACAGTGGGTTTTTTTCTGTAGCCTTAGCGCTCCTGCCCATCTCTCGCCCCCCTGTGCAGCAATGGGCCGCCTCCCTCCTTACCCTCCCAGCAGGGCTGGACTGGGAATAAAAAGCAGCCCTGGAAAAATATGAAGACCAGCCCTATTTTCCGTTGAGTCGATAGAATGCACATGCCCTATTTTCCTCAAAGGGGATTACTGGGACACTCCTTCCCCAATATTTTTTCAGAATTAAATTATATTACTTTGTATTAAATACAAATGTCAGATTGATGTTATATAGCAGCCCTACAGCCCAATTTGCAACCATTAATCACCCCTTTCAATTGTAGCTTTCCAGCCCCAGCTGCTGCAGCCCACCGGGAAATCTCCTGGTATCCTGGTAGGCCAATCCGGCCCTGCCTCCCAGCCACCAACGATCGGCACCACTGCTGCCCGATGCATCGGTACCTCTGCCCGTCTATTTCTGCACTGCCCCACTCGTGGGATGTGCAGAAATAGCGCAGGGAGGGGCCCAGTGCTGGTTCTAAAGGGCTTAAAGACCAGCGTCGTACAGGGTACGGCGCTGGTCGTTAAGGGGTTAATAGTGGCTCTATAACTATGAGACCCATTTTCCCTTTCAAAAGTGCTCCTGGACAGAAGCGCTGACCAGAGTTTAGACCAGGAATGGGACACCTTGGCACTCCTGATGTTTCAGAACTACATTACCCATGGTGTTTAGGCACTCTGAAGTCCAGTTGAGCATCATGGAAAATGTAGTTCTGAAACATCTGGAGGGAGAAGGTTCCCCATCCCTGGTTTAGACAGACAGTCGGAAATCTCCCAGTGTGATGATGTCACAGACCCCTACCCCCAGGTGAAATACAGATTTATCTACCAATCCACTGGTCTACAGTGTGTTGCTGCCTTAAGGTCATTGAAACTCTTGCTTAGATGACTTTTCTCCTAAATGCAGTACTCCTGTTTTCATGATGAAGAAGGTAAATACAGAGGAAATTTCTACTAGTAAATAAAGTAACCTTCCATGGCCCACTGGCAATTCAATGAATATCTACACTTAGGGCCAGATGATCTAAAGCCTTTCTCTCTGGTAAGACTATCTAAGAAGTCTTGTCAGTAGTATTAGGTGCCTCAAACAATTTTATAAAGAGAATTGTTACCTTATGAGTTGCTTAACTATGTATGCAGGGTTCTGGATATAAAGGAGATTTTGCATTACTTCTCTCAATGCTGGCAAGTATTTGATCATCAGGCCCATAGTGTTCACATGACCTGAGGGTAATTACACACTAATTTCTAAGCTTTGACAAGTTTAAAGGCACTTTGAGAATAATGATTATTGTCTCTTTAAGAGGCTCACAGTTACATTTGCATGCACATCCTTATTGTTATCCACCCTGCAGGCTCACTCAAGGCTCGTTTCCATTGAGCCATAATTAGGTTTGCGTGCAGTGAGGTTAGCAAACCAATAAATATGCTGTTGGAAGCTATTTTGTTTATCGACTGCTTCCGATGACGTGTTATACCTCAGTAATCAGCAGCTAGGTTTCGGCTGCAAAAAATGTCTTCACGTCCCATATAAAGTAGTAGATGCCGTCGGAGGCTGTCGATACATTGAACAAAATTACACCCAGCTCAACTAGGTGAAAAATGATTTTTTTTTTGTGACCTATTTCCCATTAAAATTTTAAAACTTTTGAATATGTAATATTTATTGATGTCCCATGTATAGGAATAGTTGCACTTATGTTCTTATGGACATATCAGTATGTATTTAAATCTAAAAATATATGCAAGCATATATCTACAAAATTCAAACTAGATCTATGCCTAGGACAGCAATACATATTACATATATTAATAAAATGGAAAATATAATAATAATAAAAAATAGTATTTGCTTAAAGGGACTGTCAACACCAGAATTATTGTTGTTTAAAAAAGAAAGATAATCCCTTTATTACCAATTCCCCAGTTTTGCATAACCAACAGTTATATTAATACACTTTCTTTCTAATGACACGGTGAGTCCACGGATCATCATCAACTACTGTTGGGAATATCACTCCTGGCCAGCAGGAGGAGGCAAAGAGCACCACAACAAAGCTGCTAAGTATCACCTCCCTACCCACAATCCCCCAGTCATTCTCTTTGCCTGTAGTGCAAGGAGGTGGTAAAGTTTAGGTGTCTGATGAGAAGTTTTCTTCAATCAAGATTTTATTATTTCTCTTGTAAGGTGTATCCAGTCCACGGATTCATCCATTACTTGTGGGATATTCTCCTTCCGAACAGGAAGCTGCAAGAGGATCACCCACAGCAGAGCTGTCTATATAGCTCCTCCCCTAACTGCCACCTCCAGTCATTCTCTTGCAGCTCTCGACAAGGGAAGTAGCTAGAGAGATGTGGTGAATTAGTGTAGTTTATCTTCAATCAAAAGTTTGTTATTTTTAAACGGTGCCGGCGTTGTACTGTTTTTTTACCTCAGGCAGAAATTAGAAGAAGAACTTGCCTGAGGTTTTTGATGATCTTAGCAGGTTGTAACTAAGGTCCACTGCTGTTCTCACACATAACTGAAGAGTATGGGGAAACTTCAGCTGGGAGAACGGCCTGCAGAATTAACTGCCCTGAGGTATGTTCAGTATATTTTTTTCTAGAGGATGATAAGAACTAGAAAATGCTGACAGTGCCTGATATAGTTAAGGTAAGCCTGATTGCAGTGATTTAATAACGACTGGCATCATGCTTGCAGTAAAGGGTAATTTTCATATTACTTTCTATTATGGCTTAGTATGTAAAACGTTATATATATAAAGAACGTTTTTTACTGAGGTGATAAATCTTTATTTGGGGCCTAGTTTTCCACATGGCTGTTATTTTACTCCTAGGAATAGTTTTTTAAGGCCCTCTGCCTTTGAGTGCATGGTGGGAAGGGCCTATTTTCACGCTCCAATTGCGCAGTTGTTTTTTACATTCTGAGACATCCAGCTTCCCTGAAGGAGTCCCCTGACATATTGGACCTCTGTAAAGGGTTTTTGTGCCTACAAAAGTCGTTTTATGGGAAGGTAGGAGAAACAGTAGAGCTGTGGCAGTTTGCTTGTGACTGTTATAACTTTTTTTTACCGTTTTTTTGCTTCGTTTTTGAACCTGAGGGGTTAATCATCCATTTGCAAGTGGGTGCAATGCTATTTTAGTCTATTATATACACTGTAAAAAATTCATAGAGTTAACTGCTTTTTTCACTGTTTTGCAGTTTTTGTGTTTGTTTTTTTTCCCTTAAAGGCACAGTATCGTTTTTTATATTCTAGGGAGGATGATAGAGTGGCGCACAAGGCTAAGTTCATAAATCTAATATGTAATGGAAAAAGGCCAATATCCTTACCAAAAAATTAAATATATATATATACAATATAACAACTGCTGATAAAGTACTAAATGGACGTAATGTCAGTCAGATAATTTATTAATCAATTCACAAGCTCTAAATAAAACAAATAAGTAGAATCACAAGCTCTAAATGAAACAAATAAGTTGAATAAATATACATATGATAAATATTAATACTCAATAGATCAATGGGGGCAGTAAAAATAATAAGTATTGGATCTAAAATAATCTATAGGATGTGGCCACATCGTCTAAAATCTAATCATAAATACTAAAAACCAAATAATTAATGAGGCATTTGATCATAGATATACAATGAACAGTAAAAAACGTACTTGGAGGATGTTAATACTCTAAAGAAACAACCGCTAAATATAAGACAAGAAATCTCACAGATGTGATGAATATATATAAAGTTCTATTTCTGCTTATACTTTAATATTAAAAGATAGAAATCCGGTAAAATGGTTTGTGAAATTCAAGTCTCACTTTTTGTGCGCAAGAAAACAAATTATGGCAAACACAAAAGTCACTAGAAACAAATGTGATAGTTGGTAGCTCATATATCATAGAATCTTAGAAATGTAAGTCTCTTCCAAGTGCTTATAAGTGAAATGCTGACCGGTCAGACAAATGTTCACTCCAAAAACGGTAAAGTGGGGTTGAAATTGTATTCCACGTACCTGACAGACTTGCGGCTAAGAGTGGCTCCGAAGTTGCTTCCAGGCTCACAGTGGAGTGAGCAGCGAAGAGCACTACACGCTGAGCTTGTTTCCTGCTCCCAAGCGTGACTCCAGCGTCTTCACTGTCTGCGTGCGTGCTGTGTCACCTGATGGTTAGAGTCCAATGGGGTTTCTCCAAAAGCGGTCCAGTTTCGAATGTCACTTTCAACATACAAAGTGAAAATTTTCCAGTGTGGTGTCCAAACGTTTAGTAAGTCTCTTCTACGCGTTTCGGCACGTTGTGCCTTTATCAAGATGACTTACTGGATGCCTAGTACTTGTTTTTATAGGGTTATTCCGGATGCCATTTTTTGTATTAACTGTTTAGTGGCTTTATCAATAAACTTTATTCAATGCACATTGTCCATTATTTATCTAAAGATCTATGATCATGACAATCTCTTATTTCTTAGGATACAACACCTATACAAATAGATAAAATAACCTCAAAAAAAAATATATGTTATTTATAATTTTAGGATGGTTCATAGTCGAAGTAAGAATAAAATATTGGAATAAATAGTATCAATAGATTAGTCTAATACCTAGTATAAATAAATAAATAAATCACTAACTCGAATATAGTTTGTCTTAAAATCTTACAAAAAGTCCAAAGAAATGGATGAAACTAATGCATGAAATTGGCCATAAAACCGTATACAAAAACTTAAAAATACATGTAGGCAAAATATTTAATTAAAGGGATTGAGATCAAGTTCAGCATTCAATCCACCAGGGGTCAGGGTGGCAAAATTAAAAATAAGCTCAGCTTCTGTCCTTAAAAGTTGTTTTAATATATTTCCTCCTCTATGTTGTTTTACTTTTTTTACACCCCAATACAACAGGCCATCAGTCTTCTGGCCATGACACTCTTTAAAATGTTTAGAAAGGAGGTGGTCTTCATATCCCCACTCTATATTAAGGAGGTGCTGTCTTATTCTGTCCCTTACAGGTCTGCTTGTTTGTCCAAAATATTGTTTTTTGCACGGACACTGTATCATATAAACCACATTTTTATCACAGCATCTAATAGTGTCTCTAATTTTGATTTTACAATCTGAATTACTGGCCTCTATTAGTTTGCACTTGTTACTGAAACTACAGGCTTTACACTGATGGCATGGAAAGAAGCCTTCCAATTTATTACCTTGTATATCTGAATCTTGTTTTTTCTTTTTCTTAAACTCACTGGGGGCTAAGATGGATTTGATTGTTTTGGCTTTCCTATAGACAATCTTGGGTTTGTTCTCAGTAATGTCAGATAGAAAGGGATCTTTCTGGACTAAATGCCAGTGTTTATGTATGATTCTCATTATTAATTTAAAATCTGCACTGTATTGCGTGATAAACGTAGTTTCTAGTTCTTTGGAATTTGTATGTTTTTTCTCTTTTTTCTTTAAAAGTGAAGTTCTATCTGTTTTCTCTACACTTTGTATGGACTGTTCTATTAGTTCTTCATTATATCCTTTTTCCCTGAATCTTTCTTTTAATATGTTCGATTGGTCCTTAAAGTCCTCTAAGGTGGAACAGTTTTTTCGCAACCTTAAAAACTGGCCTTTCGGAATATTTAATTTCCATTGGTCAAGATGGCAACTATTAAAATGTATATAATTGTTCGTATCTACTTTTTTAAAAAATGTTTTAGTTTGGACTTTATTATCTAAAATTTCAATGGTAAGGTCTAAAAAATCAATAGATGTATTGTTAAAATCATGAGTAAAAGAAATTCCCCATTCATTGTTGTTAATGTCTTCCATAAATAATTTAAGTAGATCTTCTCCCCCTTTCCAAATAAAAAACAGATCATCTATATAACGTTTGATGAGTACGAGGTTTGCGCTCCAAGGGCTAGTTAAAATGTTTGCATGTTCAAATCTGCCCATAAAAAGATTTGCATAACTGGGCGCAAACCCATCGCTGTACCTTTCTTTTGTAGAAAAAATTCACCATTGAAATTAAAATAATTATTATTGAGTATAAAATGGATGCATTGTAGGATAAAATCAGCTTGATTGTACGTTTTTTACTGTTCATTGTATATCTATGATCAAATGCCTCATTAATTGTTTGGTTTTTAGTATTTATGATTAGATTTTAGACGATGTGGCCACATCCTATAGATTATTTTAGATCCAATACTTATTATTTTTACTGCCCCCATTGATCTATTGAGTATTAATATTTATCATATGTATATTTATTCAACTTATTTGTTTCATTTAGAGCTTGTGATTCTACTTATTTGTTTTATTTAGAGCTTGTGAATTGATTAATAAATTATCTGACTGACATTACGTCCATTTAGTACTTTATCAGCAGTTGTTATATTGTATATATATATATTTAATTTTTTGGTAAGGATATTGGCCTTTTTCCATTACATATTAGATTTATGAACTTAGCCTTGTGCGCCACTCTATCATCCTCCCTAGACTTACTTGACCTTTCACCGAACTGTGTTTGAGAGATCACAGTTCTTTTAGAGTTGGCCCGAGTTCTTGATAGTATCTGTCCAGACTTACTCCCCACTACCCGTAAGTTTCTTATCTCTCTCAGTCTGTTGACGGTACTTTGGTCACTAGTATTAGAATTATTATTTTTTTTAGCTCTTCTTTAATTACTAAATTATTATTTCCAAATGGATATTTTCAATTTAAGAACTAGTATTTTGGATAGTATGGATAGACGTCCTAACTTCACTCCAACTATTACTTCTAAAAATTGTGAAGAACTATTAAGGGAATTGGAGGAAAGCATGATTAAGGAAATAAAATTAAAAGCAGAGCTGACTTTTACACAAAAATACCTAGATAAAAAAATGGTCCCTAGAGGACTGCGTTTAAAAAAGAACTGCACATTCACTTTGGATGACGACCATAACACTGAATGGTACGACATCCTAGAAAAAGCTTCTACCAACCTGCTTAAAGTCCTAATTAAATCTAGAACTAGGTCCTTAGAAAATATTGATAAAAATATCAGTCATTTTAAAGAAAAACTTATTGAATATAATGAGGATTCTACATTCAAAGAGAAACAGAAAGAACTCATCACCAATATAACTAATTTGAAAAATCAAATATTAGAAAACAAATGGAAGAAATTTACTAGGGACGAGATAGATTACTCTAGTAATAATATAGAAGAAAATTCCCCTAATGATAGCCCCCCAAATCAAAATAAACCCCAACAATCATGTACAGAAGACAATAGAAATGAAAACCTATTCAGAAAAAGTAACAGACTAAATTCTATTAGACAACCAGAAATGAGAAACTATAGAAATCAAGAGAGAGATAGAATCGCAAATCCTCACAACACATATTATACTTATAATAACAGAAGGCATACTGCAAATAACCATTTTAGACATTACAAAAATAATGGCTACTCTAACACATCAGAATATACAAGTGGTAACGGGACTCACTCCAGAAACTATACTTATGATTGGAACCCAAATTAGAACCATGGAAATTACCCTAGGGAACACACAAAATCAGCCTCTTTTTATAATTATAATGGACAATCCAGGGATAATAGAGACCATTATGGAAATCATTATAATAATAGGAATAACTATGATAGTTATAGAGATAACTCAAGAGATAATTGGAGAAAGCCTGATTCACATAAACAATATGGAGGCAACTACTATAATGATAAGTTTTTACCCAACTCCAGGCAATATGGAGGGAACTATCACAATGAGAGCAATGCTGCACACAATAGACAACATATAGGAAGACAATATGAGAGTAATACATATACCCCTAATGATAGAACACATACCAAACCAAAAGAAATCACAACTCAAAATATATTCTTACCATTAGAAGAAATAAGAGAAGATCAGAATATTACTAGACCTTTTTTAGGGCCAGGCACACCAACAGAAGGGACATCTTGGGATACACTACAAGAAAGAAATGTAGAAAGGGAATGGATACAGAAATGAAAAAGAAGATTAGAGGTAAGAGAGGGAGAAGACGAACACGAAACAAAAAGATTGAGGTAATCAACACCAGCGGGATCTTTAATTTGAGTAAACTGACTCTAAGCAAGGAACAATAAAAAGTATTGAGTAAAGGTCTGTCATTTGCCCCTACTTGCCGTATGAATAAGTTCAATACTATGATTAATGTTAATCAGTATATAAGGAAATTAACACTTAAACGTTATTTTCTTAAAAACCCTATAGAGCGTGCATCTAACAGTATGACCACTAGTCAGAAACAAACACAGGATTATTATAATCATACAAATCTAAAAAACAAGTCCTCATTTTATCCTACTCAAGAAAAGGGCAAATACTTAGAGATGTTTGAGAAGTCAGTAAAAGAAGATTTAAGTAAAATTAATATTAAAAGCAAACAAAGACAAAAATACAACTTAACCAAGAAAGAAAATGAAATTTTAAGAGATCTTAAAAATAACCCAGAGATAATCATTAAAGCAGCGGATAAGGGGGGGGGGGTTTAGTGTTAATGGATACAGAAGATTACCTGATAGAAGCATATCGTTTACTAGGTGATATTGACACATACAGCAAATTAAAGGCTAATCCAGTGCAGAAATTCAGTCTTGAACTTGACAAACTACTGTTCTATGCTAAAAAAGAGAAGATTTTAAATGAGAAAGAACTAAGTTTTCTAAAAACGGACTATCCGATTACCCCCATTTTTTATTACCTGCCAAAAACACACAAATCCCTAATCAAACCCCCAGGGAAACCAATTATCTCAGGGATTAATTCCCTCACTGCCAATTTATCACAATATGTAGATACATTTCTACAACCCTATGTAACCACTTTACCCTCTTATCTTAAAGATTCCACCGCATTACTTCATGAGTTAGAAAATATAACATGGCAAAAGGACTTTCTTCTTGTCACATGCGATGTCAATGCACTTTATACTAACATTACACATAGTATAGGATTAGATGCAACGAAATTTTATTTATATGAGGACAAAGATATGCCCCTCAATCAAGCTGATTTTATCCTACAATGCATCCATTTTATACTCAATAATAATTATTTTAATTTCAATGGTGAATTTTTTCTACAAAAGAAAGGTACAGCGATGGGTACGAGGTTTGCGCCCAGTTATGCAAATCTTTTTATGGGCAGATTTGAACATGCAAACATTTTAACTAGCCCTTGGAGCGCAAACCTCGTACTCATCAAACGTTATATAGATGATCTGTTTTTTATTTGGAAAGGGGGAGAAGATCTACTTAAATTATTTATGGAAGACATTAACAACAATGAATGGGGAATTTCTTTTACTCATGATTTTAACAATACATCTATTGATTTTTTAGACCTTACCATTGAAATTTTAGATAATAAAGTCCAAACTAAAACATTTTTTAAAAAAGTAGATACGAACAATTATATACATTTTAATAGTTGCCATCTTGACCAATGGAAATTAAATATTCCGAAAGGCCAGTTTTTAAGGTTGCGAAAAAACTGTTCCACCTTAGAGGACTTTAAGGACCAATCGAACATATTAAAAGAAAGATTCAGGGGAAAAGGATATAATGAAGAACTAATAGAACAGTCCATACAAAGTGTAGAGAAAACAGATAGAACTTCACTTTTAAAGAAAAAAGAGAAAAAACATACAAATTCCAAAGAACTAGAAACTACGTTTATCACGCAATACAGTGCAGATTTTAAATTAATAAAGAGAATCATACATAAACACTGGCATTTAGTCCAGAAAGATCCCTTTCTATCTGACATTACTGAGAACAAACCCAAGATTGTCTATAGGAAAGCCAAAACAATCAAATCCATCTTAGCCCCCAGTGAGTTTAAGAAAAAGAAAAAACAAGATTCAGATATACAAGGTAATAAATTGGAAGGCTTCTTTCCATGCCATCAGTGTAAAGCCTGTAGTTTCAGTAACAAGTGCAAACTAATAGAGGCCAGTAATTCAGATTGTAAAATCAAAATTAGAGACACTATTAGATGCTGTGATAAAAATGTGGTTTATATGATACAGTGTCCGTGCAAAAAACAATATTTTGGACAAACAAGCAGACCTGTAAGGGACAGAATAAGACAGCACCTCCTTAATATAGAGTGGGGATATGAAGACCACCTCCTTTCTAAACATTTTAAAGAGTGTCATGGCCAGAAGACTGATGGCCTGTTGTATTGGGGTGTAAAAAAAGTAAAACAACATAGAGGAGGAAATATATTAAAACAACTTTTAAGGACAGAAGCTGAGCTTATTTTTAATTTTGCCACCCTGACCCCTGGTGGATTGAATGCTGAACTTGATCTCAATCCCTTTAATTAAATATTTTGCCTACATGTATTTTTAAGTTTTTGTATACGGTTTTATGGCCAATTTCATGCATTAGTTTCATCCATTTCTTTGGACTTTTTGTAAGATTTTAAGACAAACTATATTCGAGTTAGTGATTTATTTATTTATTTATACTAGGTATTAGACTAATCTATTGATACTATTTATTCCAATATTTTATTCTTACTTCGACTATGAACCATCCTAAAATTATAAATAACATATATTTTTTTTTGAGGTTATTTTATCTATTTGTATAGGTGTTGTATCCTAAGAAATAAGAGATTGTCATGATCATAGATCTTTAGATAAATAATGGACAATGTGCATTGAATAAAGTTTATTGATAAAGCCACTAAACAGTTAATACAAAAAATGGCATCCGGAATAACCCTATAAAAACAAGTACTAGGCATCCAGTAAGTCATCTTGATAAAGGCACAACGTGCTGAAACGCGTAGAAGAGACTTACTAAACGTTTGGACACCACACTGGAAAATTTTCACTTTGTATGTTGAAAGTGACATTCGAAACTGGACCGCTTTTAGAGAAACCCCATTGGACTCTAACCATCAGGTGACACAGCACGCACGCAGACAGTGAAGACGCTGGAGTCACGCTTGGGAGCAGGAAACAAGCTCAGCGTGTAGTGCTCTTCGCTGCTCACTCCACTGTGAGCCTGGAAGCAACTTCGGAGCCACTCTTAGCCGCAAGTCTGTCAGGTACGTGGAATACAATTTCAACCCCACTTTACCGTTTTTGGAGTGAACATTTGTCTGACCGGTCAGCATTTCACTTATAAGCACTTGGAAGAGACTTACATTTCTAAGATTCTATGATATATGAGCTACCAACTATCACATTTGTTTCTAGTGACTTTTGTGTTTGCCATAATTTGTTTTCTTGCGCACAAAAAGTGAGACTTGAATTTCACAAACCATTTTACCGGATTTCTATCTTTTAATATTAAAGTATAAGCAGAAATAGAACTTTATATATATTCATCACATCTGTGAGATTTCTTGTCTTATATTTAGCGGTTGTTTCTTTAGAGTATTAACATCCTCCAAGTACGTTTTTACTGTTCATTGTATATCTATGATCAAATGCCTCATTAATTGTTTGGTTTTTAGTATTTATGATTAGATTTTAGACGATGTGGCCACATCCTATAGATTATTTTAGATCCAATACTTATTATTTTTACTGCCCCCATTGATCTATTGAGTATTAATATTTATCATATGTATATTTATTCAACTTATTTGTTTCATTTAGAGCTTGTGATTCTACTTATTTGTTTTATTTAGAGCTTGTGAATTGATTAATAAATTATCTGACTGACATTACGTCCATTTAGTACTTTATCAGCAGTTGTTATATTGTATATATATATATTTAATTTTTTGGTAAGGATATTGGCCTTTTTCCATTACATATTAGATTTATGAACTTAGCCTTGTGCGCCACTCTATCATCCTCCCTAGACTTACTTGACCTTTCACCGAACTGTGTTTGAGAGATCACAGTTCTTTTAGAGTTGGCCCGAGTTCTTGATAGTATCTGTCCAGACTTACTCCCCACTACCCGTTTTTTATATTCTGCTTTTTCACATTAATTAAAATGTTTTCAAAGCTTGCTGGTCTCATTACTAGTCTGTTAAACATGTCTGACATAGAGGAAACTCTTTGTTCATTATGTTTAGAAGCCATTGTGGAACCCCCTCTTAGAATGTGTACCAAATGCACTGATCATACTATAAGTTATAAAGACCATATTCTGGCTTTAAAAGATTTATCACCAGAGGAAATTGACAAGGGGGAAGTTATGCCGACTAACTCTCCCCACGTGTCAGAGCCTTTAACTCCCGCTCAAGGGGCGCCAAGTACATCTAGCTCGCCCATTGCGTATACTTTACAAGACATGGCGGCAGTTATGAATCATACTCTTACAGAAGTATTGTCCAAACTGCCAGGGTTACAAGGAAAGCGAGACAGCTCTGGGGCTAGAACAAATACAGAGCTCTCTGACGCTTTAGTAGCTATGTCCGATATACCCTCACAATGTGCAGAAGCCGAAGGAGAGCTTCTATCTGACTTTTTTCTGACTCAGGGAAGACACTTCAACCTGATTCTGATATGTCTACATTTAAATTTATGCTTGAACACCTCCGCATGTTGCTCAGGGAGGTTTTAGCAACTCTGGATGACTGTGACGCCATTGTAGTCCCAGAGAAATTGTGTAAATTGGATAAATACTATGCAGTGCCTGTTTACACTGATGTTTTTCCAATACCTAAGAGGTTTTCAGAAATTATTACTAAGGAATGGGATAGACCAGGTGTACCGTTCTCTCCCCCTCCTGTTTTTAAAAAGATGTTTCCCATAAATGCCGCTACACGGGACTTGTAGCAAACGGTCCCTAAGGACTGAAGGAGATCATTTCTGATATTACTGGAGGAAAAGGTCACACCCTTCCTCAGGATAGGGCCAACAAATTAAGCACCAAACAGCCTAATTTTCGTGCCTTTCGAAACTTCAAGAGTGGCGCAGCTTCAACTTCCTCTAATACAAAACAAGAGGGAAATTTTGCCCAGTCCAAGCCGGTCTGGAGACCTAACCAGGCTTGGAACAAAGGAAAGCAGGCCAAAAAACCTGCTGCTGCCTCTAAGACAGCATGAACGATCAGCCCCCGATCCGGTAACGGATCTAGTAGGGGGTAGACTTTCTCTCTTCGCCCAGGCTTGGGCAAGAGATGTCCAGGATCCCTGGGCGTTGGAAATTGTGTCCCAGGGATATCTTCTGGACTTCAAAGCTTCTTCCC
Organism: Bombina bombina; assembly: GCF_027579735.1. Taxonomy (NCBI): domain Eukaryota; kingdom Metazoa; phylum Chordata; class Amphibia; order Anura; family Bombinatoridae; genus Bombina; species Bombina bombina. The sequence goes on from NC_069503.1 coordinate 989,593,886, forward strand.
CAAAAGGAAGATTTCATCTCTCACATTTATCTGCAAACCAGATAAAGAAAGAGGCATTCTTACATTGTGTTCAAGACCTCCTAGTTATGGGAGTGATCCACCCAGTTCTAAAGGAGGAACAGGGGAAAGGCTTCTATTCAAATCTGTTTGTGGTTCCCAAGAAAGAGGGAACCTTCAGACCAATCTTAGATCTCAAGATCCTAAACAAATTTCTCAGGGTCCCATCCTTCAAGATGGAGACTATTCGAACCATCCTACCTATGATCCAGGAGGGTCAATATATGACTATCGTGGACTTAAAGGATGCTTATCTGCACATTCAGATACACAGAGATCATCATCGGTTTCTCAGGTTCGCCTTCCTAGACAGGCATTACCAGTTTGTGGCTCTTCCCTTTGGGTTAGCTACGGCACCAAGAATCTTTGCGAAGGTTCTGGGGTCACTCCTAGAGGTCCTAAGGCCGCGGGGTATAGCAGTAGCCCCTTACCTAGACGACATTCTAATACAGGCGTCGAATTTTCAAATCGCCAGGTCCCATACAGACATTGTTCTGGCATTTCTGAGGTCACATGGGTGGAAAGTGAATGAAGAAAAAAGTTCTCTATCCCCTCTCACAAGAGTTTCCTTCCTAGGAACTCTGATAGATTCTGTAGAAATGAAGATTTACCTGACAGAGGCCAGGTTGTCAAAACTTCTAAATTCCTGCCGTGTTCTTTATTCTACTTCTCTCCCTTCAGTGGCTCAGTGTATGGAAGTAATCGGCTTAATGGTAGCGGCAATGGACATAGTGCCGTTTGCCCGCCTACATCTCAGACCGCTGCAACTCTGGATGCTCAGTCAGTGGAATGCGGATTACACAGATTTGTCCCCTCTACTAAATCTGGATCAAGAGACCAGGGATTCTCTTCTCTGGTGGTTATCTCGGGTCCATCTGTTCAAGGGTATGACCTTCCTCAGGCCAGATTGGACAATAGTAACGACAGATGCCAGTCTTCTGGGCTGGGGTGCAGTCTGGAACTCCCTGAAGGCTCAGGGCTTGTGGACTCAGGAGGAGACACTCCTTCCGATAAACATTCTGGAACTAAGAGCGATATTCAATGCTCTTCAGGCTTGGCCTCAGCTAGCTGCGGTCAGGTTCATCAGATTTCAGTCGGACAACATCACAACTGTAGCCTACATCAACCATCAAGGGGGAACAAGGAGTTCCCTAGCAATGTTGGAGGTTTCAAAAATAATTCTTTGGGCAGAGGTTCACTCTTGCCATCTATCAGCTATCCATATCCCAGGAGTAGAGAACTGGGAGGCGGATTTTCTAAGTCAACAGACTTTTCATCCGGGGGAGTGGGAACTCCATCCGGAGGTGTTTGCACAGTTGATTCAACTTTGGGGCAAACCAGAACTGGATCTCATGGCGTCTCGTCAGAACGCCAAGCTTCCTTGTTACGGATCCAGGTCCAGGGATCCCAAGGCAGCGCTGATAGATGCTCTAGCAGCGCCTTGGTCTTTCAACCTGGCTTATGTGCTTCCACTGTTTCCTCTGCTCCCTCGTCTGATTGCCAAGATCAAGCAGGAGAGAGCTTCGGTGATTTTGATAGCACCTGCATGGCCACGCAGGACTTGGTATGCAGATCTGGTGGACATGTCATCCCTTCCACCATGGACTCTACCACTGAGGCAGGACCTTCTACTTCAGGGTCCTTTCAACCATCCAAATCTAATTTCTCTGCGTCTGACTGCTTGATTTTATCAAAACATGGTTTCTCCGAATCGGTCATTGATACCTTAATTCAGGCTCGAAAGCCTGTCACCAGGAAAATCTATCATAAGATATGGTGTAAATATCTTCATTGGTGTGAATCCAAGGGTTACTCATGGAGTCTGGGATTGTCAGCTAGTTCCTTAAAGGGACAGATTTCTGCTCTGTCTATTCTTTTGCACAAGCGTCTGGCGGATGTTCCAGACGTTCAGGCGTTTTGTCAGGCTTTAGTTAGAATCAAGCCTGTGTTTAAACCTGTTGCTCCGCCATGGAGTTTAACTTTAGTTCTTAAAGTTCTTCAAGGGTTTCCGTTTGAACCTCTGTATTCCATAGATATCAAGCTTTTATCTTGGAAAGTTCTGTATTTGGTAGCTATCTCTTCGGCTCGAAGAGTTTCAGAGTTATCTGCCTTGCAGTGTGATTCCCCTTATCTGATCTTCCATGCAGATAAGGTAGTTTTGCGTACCAAACCTGGGTTTCTTCCTAATGTGGTATCTAATAAGAATATCAATCAGGAGATTGTTGTTCCGTCACTGTGTCCTAATCCTTCTTCAAAGAAGGAACGTCTATTACACAATCTTGACGTGGTTCGTGCTTTAAAGTTTTATTTACAAGCTACTAAAGATTTTCGTCAAACATCTGCATTGTTTGTTGTCTACTCTGGACAGAGGAAAGGCCAAAAGGCTTCGGCAACTTCTCTTTCCTTTTGGTTAAGAAGTATAATCCGCTTAGCTTATGAGACTGCTGGCCAGCAGCCTCCTGAAATAATTACAGCTCATTCCACTAGAGCGGTGGCTTCCACATGGGCTTTTAAAAATGAGGCTTCTGTTGAACAGATTTGTAAGGCGGCGACTTGGTCTTCGCTTCATACTTTTTCTAAATTCTACAAATTTGATACTTTTGCTTCTTCGGAGGCTATTTTTGGGAGAAAGGTCTTACAGGCAGTGGTGCCTTCCGTTTAAGCGCCTGTCTTGTCCCTCCCTTCATCCGTGTCCTATAGCTTTGGTATTGGTATCCACAAGTAATGGATGAATCCGTGGACTGGATACACCTTACAAGAGAAAACAAAATTTATGCTTACCTGATAAATTTATTTCTCTTGTGGTGTATCCAGTCCACGGCCCGCCCTGTCATTTTAAGGCAGGCGTTTTTTATTTTTAAACTACAGTCACCACTGCACCCTATAGTTTCTCTTGCTTGTCTTCGGTCGAATGACTGGAGATGGCAGTTAGGGGAGGAGCTATATAGACAGCTCTGCTGTGGGTGATCCTCTTGCAGCTTCCTGTTGGGAAGGAGAATATCCCACAAGTAATGGATGAATCCGTGGACTGGATACACCACAAGAGAAATACATTTATCAGGTAAGCATAAATTTTGTTTTTTAAGCAGAGTAAACTTACTCTGATCTTTTTTTGGGGTCTAGCCTTAGTCCACGTCAGTCTCTTCAGTAGGGCAGTGGTGGCTTTTGAGCACTTGAGAACTTGTGGGGTACAATCCTCACTGCATTTTCTCAAGAATCTGCTGCCCTATCCAGAAAGCCTGAGTAGGTTTACTCAGTTTCTTTCTTTTTTCACAGGTCCATGTGAGGTGCTGCACCCGCTCAAACCAGGTGAGCTGTCCTGCTGCCGGACAGCATTTTCAGGTAAGTGCCATTTTAATTTTCCTTTACAAAGGAGAATACTGGCACTTGTTACAGCTAAGGGCTGTCTTATAAAAAATGGGACTTTATTTTTAAGACCTTCATGTTTGGGGTTTATTTAAGGCAGTTTTGGGCATTGAGACTGTGTGGAGAGGTATCATGGTGGCTCAGTGAGTTATGTCTGTTCCTACGGACTTTAACTTTGGGTCATAAAAATGGCACTGTTTTAAGCCGTTTTTCAGCAGTTAAGGCTCTGTAACCGCTAGGACCACTCCATAATTGAAAGGGGAGGGTCCTTTTTTAAGAGGTTTCCTTTTGGCGTGCTTTCAGTGCGACTGTACAGAGCTGCGTATCTGTGATGTTGTAGTCGGTTGCTCCATTCTTCGTTTTCTCTGTGCTGCTGTTTTTCAAGTCCGGATTGTCTTTTCTGTGAGGGAAGCCACTCCGTGAGCTGCAGGATAGGTAGGCACCTCAGTAAAGCTACTTAGGTGTATAGGTAGCCTGAGGTCTGTTACACTAACACACAATTTTATTTAAATACACAGTACACTTTTTTTTTTAAATACATTTTTTTTTCACTTTATCCTTATTTATTACATATGATGGATCAAGCGGCCTTTAAAATCATTATCCCAGGTGAAGTTGCTGCTTGTCAGTTATGCTTTGATGCTCAGGTGGAACACCCAGTTCCTTTTTGTTCCTCATGCATTGAGAGAAGTTATAGAGATAAAACATTTGACCATGAGCCACCATTATCCCAGGCAAATGCTGTTCAGGTGTCTCCTGTAGTAGATATGCCGCAGCTTTCTCCTCAAGCATCCCAACCTTTTCAGTTTCCACATACAGTGCCCTGTGTTTCCTCTGGCAATCCGGTAGGATTTTCTTTACAGGACATTGCCTCCCAGGTATCCTCTGCGGTATCTGAGGCTTTGTCAGCTTTCCCCATGCTGCAGGGAAGGCATAAAAGGAAACTCAAGGAATCAGTTAGTAAGGTTTCTAATCAAGTTGTGGCTATCCAGAGTGTCCCTTCTCATAATGCTGAGGAAGAAGACATGTCAGTAGCGTCTGAGGGAGAAATCTCAAACTCAGATAGTGTAATTCCTTCTTCTGATGCTGAAGAGGTATCCTTCAGATTTAAGCTAGAACACCTTCGATTATTACTTAAGGATGTTTTGGCTACTTTGGACGACTCCGACACCACTATCGTAGTCAACCCTAAAAATTCTAGTAAATTGAACTGAAGTACTTTGATGTTCCCTCAGCGGTGGAGTTTTTTCTGGTTCCAGACCGTGCTACGGAGATTATTGCTCGAGAATGGGAAAGACCTGGTATTCCCTTTTCTCCATCTCCTATTTTTAAGAAGATGTTTCCTATAGCGGATTCCATTAAGGAGTCGTTGCAGATGGTTCCTAAGGTAGAAGGAGCGATCTCCACTTTGGGTAAGAGGACTACTATTCCCATAGAGGATAGCTGTTCTTTTAAGGATCCAATGGATAAAAAATTGGAGGCTTTAGTAAAGAAGATGCATGTCCACCAGGGTCTACAATGGAAACCTGCGGTGTGTATCGCCACTGTTACCAGCGCTGCGGCTTACAGGTTTGATGCGTTGTCTGAATCTCTTAAGACGGACACTCCTCTTGAGGAGATCCAGGACAGTATTAAGGCTCTTAAGTTAGGCAATTCCTTCATTACAGATGCTTCCTTACAGGTTATCAAACTGGTAGCCAAAGTTCTGGCTTTGCTGTCCTTGCCCGCAGAGCCTTGTGGTTGAAGTCCTGGTCTGCGGATGTTTCATCTAAATCTAAGCTCATGACTATTCCTTACAAGGGTAAGACCTTGTTTAGACCTGGTTTGGTGGAAATTATCTCAGATATTACTGGAGGGAAAGGTTCTTTTCTTCCTCAAGATAAAAAGCAAAAAGGACGTCAGAGTAACTGTCATTCCTTTCGTAACTTTAAAGGCAAGTCTTCCTCCCCTTCCTCCAAGCAAGATCAAGCCAAGACTTCCTGGAAGCCCAACCAGTCCTGGAATAAGGGAAAACAATCTAAAAAGCTTTCAGCTGATTCCAAATCAGCATTAAGGGTTGGCCCCCGATCTGGGAGCGGATCTTGTAGGGGGCAGACTCTCTCTTTTTTCCCAGGCTTGGATAAGAGATGTACCGGATCCCTGAGCGGTGGACATTGTCTCCCAGGGATACAAAATAGACTTCAAATCTTTTCCTCCCAGAGGCAGGTTTCTCCTCTCCAGATTATCTGTAGACCAGATAAAAAGAGAGGCGTTCCTACACTGTGTCAAGGACCTTGCCGCCCTGGGGGTAATAGTTCCAGTTCCCTTTCAGAAAAGGGGTCTGGGATTTTACTCGAATCTGTTCGTAGTTCACAAAAAGGAGGGAACTTTTCGGCTAATCCTAGATCTAAAATGTTTAAACAAGTTTCTCAGAGTTCCATCAATCAAGATGGAGACTATATGCTCCATTCTTCCCTTGGTACAAGAGGGTCAGTTTATGACAACCATAGACCTAAAGGATGCATACCTTCATGTTCTCATTCACAGGGACCATCACAAGTTTCTGAGATTCGCCTTCTTGGACAATCATTTCCAGTTCGTGGCCCTTCCATTCTGCCTTGCCACAGCTCCCAGAATTTTTTCAAAAGTTCTGGGGGCTCTTTTAGCTGTGCTTCGATCTCGGGCATTCCAGTGGCACCTTATCTGGATGACATTCTGGTTCAGGTGCCATCTTTTCAACAAGCATAATCTCATACGGAGATCTTGTTGTCTTTTCTTCTATCCCACGGATGGAAGGTGAATCTGGAAAAAAGTTCTCTGGTTCCAGCTACAAGGGTCGTATTTTTGGGGACTATAATAGACTCCCTGTTAATGAAGATTTTTCTGATGAAGGTCAGAAAAAAGATTTTCGACTCTTGTCTTGCCCTTCAGTCCTCTCCTCGGCCGTCATTGGCTCAATGTATGGAGGTAATCGGTCTGATGGTGGCGTCAATGGACATCATTCTGTTTGCTCGCTTCCATCTCAGACCTCTGCAGTTATGCATGCTCAGACAATGGAACGGAGACTATATGGATCTGTCTCCATGTGTAGATCTAGATCAGGTGTCAATAGACTCTCTTCCGTGGTGGCTTTCTCAGGACCATCTCTCCCAGGGTACTTGCTTCCGCAGATTCTCCTGGGTGATTGTGACCATGGATGCCAGCCTTCTTGATTGGGGAGCAGTATGGGGCTTGTTGAAGGCTCAGGGCTTATGGACCCGGGAGGAGTCTGTTCTGCCTATAAACATCTTGGAGCTGAGAGCAATCTTCAATGCTCTTCTGGCCTGGCCTCAGTTAACCTCAGCCCAGTTTATCAGATTCCAGTCGGATAACATAACTTCGGTGGCCTACATCAACCACCAGTGGGGAAATCGGAGTTCCTTGGCCATGACAGAGGTGGCCCGAATTATTCAGTGGGCGGAGTTCCACAATTGCTGTCAGGAGTGGACAATTGGGAAGCGGATTTTCTAAGCAAACAGATTTTTCATCCCGGGGAGTGGGAACTTCATCCAGATGTGTTTTCCAGCTTGACCCTCAAGTGGGGGCAGCCGCAGTTGCATCTCATGGCTTCTCGTCAGAATGCCAAACTTCTGAGATACGGCTCGAAATCAAGGGATCCGCAGGCAATTCTGATAGATGCTCTGGCAGTTCCTTGGAACTTCAGTCTAGCATACCTGTTTCCTCCATTAACTCTCCTTCCAAGAGTCATTGCTCGAATCAAGCAGGAGAAGGTGTCTGTAATTCTAATAGCCCTGGCGTGGCCTCACAGGATTTGGTATGCAGACCTAGTGGAAATGTCATCTCTACCACCTTGGAGACTTCCGCTGAGGAAGGACCTTCTACTTCAGGGTCCCTTCCTTTATCCAAATTTTGTTTCTCTGAAATTGACTGCTTGGAGATTGAATCGGTCATTGAGACCTTGATTCAGGCTCGTAAGCCTGTGACTAGAAGGATTTACCATAAAATATGGCATAAATATCTGTACTGGTGTGAATCCAAAGGTTTTTCGTGGAGTAAAGTCTGGATTCCCAGGATTTTGTCCTTTCTCCAGGAGGGTCTGGAGAAAGGGTTGTCAGCAAGTACCTTGAAGGGTCAAATATCTGCCTTGTCTATTTTATTGCATAAGCATCTGGCAGATGTACCAGATGTACAATCCTTTTGTCAGGGCTTGGTCAGAATCAGGCCTGTGTTTAAACCTGTTACTCCTCCCTGGAGTCTTAACCTTGTTCTTAAAGTCCTTCAGCAGGCTCCGTTTGAGCCTATGCACTCCTTAGATATTAAGATGTTATCTTGGAAGGTTTTGTTTCTTGATGCCATTTCTTCTGCTCGGAGAGTTTATGCGCTCTCGGCGTTACAATATGATTCCCCTTACCTTATATTTCATTCTGATAAGGTGGTTCTACGTACTAAGTTAGGTTTCCTTCCTAAGGTTGTTTCGGATAGGAATATATTTTGCCTCGGCTGAGCTTCCTTTGGGAGAAAGTTTTTTCAAGCAGTGGTGCCTTCTGTTTAGGTTACCTGTCTTGTCCCTCCCTAATCATCTGTGTCCTTTAACTTGGGTATTGATTCCCAACTGTAATTGATGATGATCCGTGTACTCACTGTGTCATTAGAAAGAAACCAAAATGTATACTTACCTGATAAATGTATTTATTTCTTGACAGGGTGAGTGCCCAGCCCGCCCTGTTTTTCAGACAGTTTTTGTTATATAAACCTCAGGCACCTCTGCACCTTGTGTTGCTTCCTTTTTCTCCTTTCCCTTTGGTTGAATGACTGGGGGATTGTGGGTAGGGAGGTAACATTTAGCAGCTTTGCTGTGGTGCTCTTTGCCTCCTCCTGCTGGCCAGCAGTGATATTCCCAACAGTAATTGATGATGATCTGTGGACTCACTGTGTCAAGAAAGAAAGAAATTTATCAGGTAAGCATACATTTTGTTTTTTACCTCTGTGATTACCTTGTATCTAAACCTCTGCAAACTGCCCCCTTGTTTCAGTTGTTTTGACAGACTTGCTTTTTAGCCAATCAGTGCTCACTCCAGGGCAACTTCACGTGCATGAGCTCAATGTTATCTATATGAAACACATGAACTAAAGCCCTCTAGTGGTCAAAATGCATTCAGATTAGAGGCAGTCTTTAAGGTCTAAGAAATTAGCATATGAGCCTACCTAGGTTTAGCTTTCAACTAAGAATACCAAGAGAACAAAGCAAAATTGGTGATAAAAGTAAATTGGAAAGTTGTTTAAAATTACATTCCCTATTTAAATCATGACGTTTTTTTTGGATTTGACTGTCCCTTTAAAGTAAAAAATATGTATTATAAAGTGTATCTTTGTTTTCTTTCCTAAGATATGGTGAGTCCACGGCTTGAGTAATTTCTGTTGTGAATATCATTCCTGGCCAGCAGGAGGAGGCAAAAAGCACCACAGTTAAACTGTTAAGCATCACTCCCTTACCCACAACCCCCAGCTATTCTCTTTGCCATCAGTGCATGGAGGAGGTGAAGTTTAGGTGTCTGAAGAAAATTTTTGATTTAATCTACAAGCAAGTTTTGGGGTATAGCCATATTCCACGTCATTCCTTGCAGTCGGGTAGTGGTGGCTTTAAAGTAATTAGGAACTTGTAAAGAGGTACTTATTGAGTTTTCCTAACAATTGCTGTCCTAGTTTAGAAAGCCAGAGTTGTCTACTCTGTTCTTTCTTTTTTTTCAAAGGTCTCTGTGAAGAACTGTGTCTTCTCATACCTGTCTACATGCCGGACAGCGGAGCAAGTAAGCGCTTTTTCTTCCAGTTGGGAGAACATGCACTTAACAAATTAAAAGACACTGCTTTCTCCTACATTGGTGTATCCGGTCCACGGCTTCATCCTTACTTGTGGGATATTCTCATTCCCTACAGGAAGTGGCAAAGAGAGCACACAGCAGAGCTGTCCATATAGATCCCCCTCTGGCTCCGCCCCCCAGTCATTCTCTTTGCCGCTCTGAACAAGTAGCATCTCCACGGGGGTGGTAAAGAGTATGTGGTGTTAGTTGTAGTTTTTTATTTCTTCTATCAAAGAAAGTTTGTTATTTTAAAATAGTGCCGGTTTGTACTATTTACTCTACAACAGAAAATGAAGATTTCTGTTAAAAGAGGAGTATGATTTTAGCACCAGTAACTAAAATCCATTGCTGTTCCCACGCAGGACTGTTGAAACCAGAGAACATCAGTTGGGGGGAACAGTTTGCAGGCTTAACTGCTTCAGGTATGATCAGTCATTTTTCTAACAAGACCATGTAATGCTAGAAGACTGTCAGAAATTCCCTCTGGGATAGGTAAGCCATTTTTTCTTAGACTCTGTATAAAATGATGGCTTATATTTAGGGCTCTATGCTGGTTGACTCTATTGTGGGCTTTAAAATCGATTGCTTTTTAGCATGTTTTTCTCTATAAATAAGGTGTTTTTTCAGATTAAAACACTTTTGGGGTTTAATTTCGGCCTGGCACTTATTTGGACACCTAAATTTAGTCAGAAAGGATCCTCCACTCTGGAATGAAGAGGGAGGAGGCCTCATTTGCAGGCCTCAATTGCGCAGTTGTTTTTGCCTAGGCAGTCCATGCAGCTTCATGTGGGGCATCACAAAAGACTCCAGAGAGGCTTATTTCCTACTAAAATAATCCCTAAGGAAGGTAATAGGCTACAGGAGAAGCTGTGGCTAGTACTGTAGTGTGTTAACCTGTTAATAACTGTTATTAGCTCCGGTTTGGGCATTAAGGGGTTAATTGGTCATTAAAATCGGATGTTTATTTCATGGTTTTTTTGATGTTTCAGTAATAAAGTGTGCACTTTTATTATTTAAAGCTCCGGTTTGGGCATTAAGGGGTTAATTGGTCTGAAAATTTGTGTGCAATCTTTTCTAAGCATTAAGGCTCTGTGGTGAAAATTTCATTAAAATCGGATGTTTATTTCATGGTTTTTTGATGCTTCAATAATAAAGTGTGCTCATTTATTATTTAAAGAGACAGTAACGTTTTTGTCAAAAATAATTTTTATTGCATTGTAGAGGGGGCAGTTTCAACGCTAACTAAGCGCACAACTATACCATTAGAAGACAGTTGCGCTTTCAAAGAATAACAAATTAGAAGGTTTACTTAAGAGAATATTTGTTCTACAAGTTTTCCTTCTTCGACCAATTTCCTGCATTATTCCTGTAATTACTGCAGCGGCTTTTAGTTTGAGGAACTGGAAAAACCGCTCCAGAAGGAGACTGCTTATGTCGAAGTCATGGATAGAATTCACGCCCTAAAGCTGGCTAATTCTTTCATCACAGATGCCGCTTTGCAAGTAGCTAAACTAGCTGCGAAAAATTCTGGTTTTGCCATCGTGGCGCGCAGAGCGCTTTGGCTAAAATCATGTTCGGCTGATGTATCGTCCAAAGCAAAATTGCTTAATATTCCTTTCAAGGGTAAGTCCCTATTAGGGCCAGAGTTGAAAGAGATTATTTCAGATATCACTGGGAAAGGGCCATGCCCTTCCACAAGGTAGAGCCTTCAAGGCTAAAAAACAAGGCCAATTTTCGTTCCTTTCGCAACTTCAGGAACGGACCTGCTTCAACCTCTACAGCTACTAAGCAATAGGGTAAAGCTTACCAGCCCTAGCCAACATGGAAACCTTTGCAGGGCTGGAACAAGGGTAAACAGGCCAAGAAGCCTGATGCTGCTGCCAAGACAGCATGAAAGGGTAGCCCCCGATCCGGGACCGGATCTAGTAGGGGGCAGACTTTCTCTCTTTGCTCAGGCTTGGGCAAGAGATGTTCCGGACCCCTTGGCACTAGAAATTGTCTCTCAGGGGTACCTTCTAGAGTTCAAAGACCTTTCCCCAAGGGGAAGGTTCCACATGTCTCACTTATCTTTAGACAGATAAGGAGACAGGCATTCTTACTTTGCGTACAGGACCTTTTAAAAATGGGAGTGATACACCCAGTTCCGACAGCAGAGCAAGGACTGGGTTTTTACTCAAACCTGTTTGTAGTTCCCAAAAAAGAAGGAACTTTCAGGCCAACTCTGGACTTAAATTTTTTTAGAAAAAATACAAAATGGAACCATTCGGACAATTTTAAGAATGTTCCAGGAGGGTCAATATATGACTACCGTGGACTTAAAGGATGCGTATCTGCATGTTCCGATCCACAAAGATCACCTTCAGTTCCTGAGGTTCGCCTCTCTGGACAAGCATTATCAGACATTGTCCTAGCCTTTCTAAGGTCTCACGGGTGGAAGGTGAACATAGAAAAAAGTTCTCTGTCCCCGTTCACAAGGGTTCCCTTCCTGGTAACAATAATAGACTGAAGATCTTTCTGACAGAGGTCAGGAAGTTAAAACTTCTGAACACTTGTCGAGTTCTTCAAACCATTCCTCAACCCTCCATAGCTCCATGAATGGAGGTAATAGGACTCATGGTCGCAGCAATGGACGAGGTTCCAATTGCTCGAAATCATTTAAGACCATTGCAACTGTGCATGCTCAAACAGTGGAATGGGGATTATGCAGATTTGTCTCCCCAGATTCAAATGGACCAGAAAACCAGAGACTCACTCCTCTGGTGGTTGTCTCTGGATCACCTGTCTCAGGGAATGAGTTTCCGCAGACCGGAGTGGATCATTGTCACGACCGACGCCAGCCTCCTAGGCTGGGGCGCGGTCTGGGAGTCCCTGAAGGCTCAGGATCTATGGTCTCAGGAAGAATCTCTTCTCCCCATAAACATTTTGGAATTGAGAGCGATATTCAATGCGCTCCAGGCATGGCCTCAACTAGCGGAGGACAACATGACGACTGTAGCTTACATCAATCATCTGGGGGGAACAAAGAGTTCCCTGGCGATGAGGGAGGTATCCAAATTCATCAAATGGGCAGAGGATCATTCCTGCCATCTATCAGCAATTCACATCCCAGGAGTGGACAACTGGGAAGCGGATTATCTGAGTAGTCAGACTTTCCATCCGGGGGAGTGGGAACTCCACCCGGAAGTTTTTGCCCAGTTAGCTCAACTAGGGGGCATTCCAGATCTGGATCTGATGGCGTCACGTCAGAACTCCAAAGTTCCACTTTACGGGTCCAGATCCAGGGATCCCAAGGCGACATTGGTAGATGCCTTAGTAGCGCCTTGGTCGTTCAATCTAGCTTTTATGCAGACATGGTGAATATGTCATCGGTTCCACAATGGAAGCTATCTTTGAGGCAGGACATTCTAATTCAAGGTCCATTCGAACAGGGTTTTCGGATTCAGTATAGATACCCTGATCCAGGCTAGAAAGCCTGTCACCAGGAAAATTTACCATAAGATATGGCGGAAATAGCTTTGTTGGTGCGAATCCAAGGGTTACTCATGGAGTAAGATTAGGATTCCAAGGATATTGTCTTTTCTCCAAGAAGGATTGGAGAAAGGTTTGTCAGCTGGTTCCTTAAAAGGACAGATATCTGCTCTGTCTATCCTGTTACACAAGCGTCTGGCAGAAGTACCAGACGTTCAAGCGTTTGCACAGGCTTTAGTCAGAATCAAGCCTGTCTATAGACCTGTGGCTCCTCCATGGAGTCTCAATTTAGTTCTTTCAGTTCTTCAAGGGGTTCCGTTTGAACCTTTACATTCCATAGATATTAAGTTATTATCTTGGAAAGTTTTGTTTTTGGTAGCTATATCTTCTGCTCGAAGAGTTTCTGAGTTGTTTCTGAGTTGCTTTGCAGTGTACCTCACCCTATCTGGTGTTCCATACAGATAAGGTTGTTTTGCGTACCAAACCTGGTTTCCTTCCAAAAGTGTTTTCCAATAAGAATATTAACCAGGAAATAGTTGTTCCTTCTCTGTGTCCTAATCCAGTTTCTAAGAAGGAACGGCTGTTACACAATCTTGATGTGGTTCGTGCTTTAAAATTCTATTTAAAAGCAACTAAGATTTCAGACAAACATCGCCCTTGTTTGTTGTCTATTCTGGTAAGAGGAGAGGTCAGAAAGCGACTGCTACCTCTCTTTCCTTCTGGCTGAAAAGCATCATCCGATTGGCATATGAGACTGCTGGACAGCAGCCTCCAGAACGAATTACAGCTCATTCCACTAGAGCTGTGGCTTCCACATGGGCTTTCAAGAATGAGGCTTCTATTGAACAAGATTTGTAAGGCAGCGACTTGGTCTTCACTGCATCCATTTGCCAAATTTTACAAATTCGATACTTTTGCTTCTTCTGAGGCTATTTTTGGGAGAAAGGTTTTGCAAGCAGTGGTGCCTTCCGTTTAGGTTACCTGACTTGTTCCCTCCCTTCATCCGTGTCCTAAAGCTTTGGTATTGGTTCCCACAAGTAAGGATGAAGCCGTGGACCGGATACACCAATGTAGGAGAAAACAGTATTTATGTTTACCTGATAAATTTCTTTCTCCTACGGTGTATCCGGTCCACGGCCCGCCCTGGCATTTGGTCAGGTTTAAATTTTTATTTTTGTACACTACAGTCACCACTGCACCCTATGGTTCTCCTTTTTTCTCCTAACCGTCGGTCGAATGACTGGGGGCGGAGCCAGAGGGGGAGCTATATGGACAGCTCTGCTGTGTGCTCTCTTTGCCACTTCCTGTAGGGAATGAGAATATCCCACAAGTAAGGATGAAGCCGTGGACCGGATACACAGTAAGAGAAAGAAATTTATCAGGTAAACATAAATTCAGTTTTTTTATTGGGACATAGATAATCCTGTTGTATGGGTTACACTGGGGCATGAAGCAGGCACTGTAGCATGTGTGAGACTAACATTTAGGATTTTTCCTACCTTAATTCCGATTGGCTGATAGGATTGGGTGGGTTTTAGAGTAGGGTTAGGTGTGTGGGTGGTGGGCTTTAATGTTGGGGGGGTATTGTATTTTTTTTTACAGGTGAAAGAGCTGATTATTTTGGGGCAATGCCCCACAAAAGGCCCTTTTAAGGGCTATATGTAATTTAGTATAGGGTAGAGAATTTTATTATTTTGGGGGGCTTTTTTATTTTATTAGGTGGATTAGATTAGGTGTAATTAATTTAAAAATCTTGTAATTCTTTTTTTATTTTCTGTAATTTAGTGGCGATGTTGGGGGCAGTAGATTAGGGGTTCATAAGTATAATGTAGGTGGCGGTGGTGTCTGGAGTGGCAGATTAGGGGTTAATAATATAATGTAGGTGTCAGCGATATCAGGGACGGCAGATTAGGGGTTAATAAGTGTAAGATTAGGGGTGTTTAGACTCGGGGTTCATGTTAGGGTGTTAGGTGCAGACATAAAATTCATTTCCCCATAGGAAACAATGGGGCTTCGTTAGGAGCTGAACACTGCTTTTTTGCAGGTGTTAGGTTTTTTTTCAGCCAGCTCAGCCCCATTGTTTCCTATGGGGAAATCGTGCACAAGCACGTTTAGCCAGCTTACCACTACTATAAGCAACGCTGGTATTACAGTGAGATGTGGAGCTAAATTTTGCTCAACGGTCACTTTTCTGAGGCTGATGCCGGCTTGCAGAAAACCTGTAATACCAGCATTGGCTTAAGTGAGCACAGCCTTACCGACAAAAACTCATAATCTAGGCGTTTGAAACTTATCTGTACAAGTTTATTTACTGTTTCACAACATGTCTGATATGGAGCAAGAGCCTGCTCTCATAAATTCATGCTTATTATGTTAGGATGCACAAATTGCAGCTCCTATGCAATTTTGTTCTTCATGTGTCAAGAAAACCTTGCAAAATAATGGTAACCTTTCTGAGCATAATGTCTCTCAGGATAATGCTGTTAAAATAATACCTCGGTTTTCTCCTGCTACGTCCCAAGCCTCAATGGCGTCACATGCAGTGCCCTGCGGTTCCTCTATAACTCCTAGTGGAGTTTATTTAAAAGCAGAAATTGCTGCCCAGTTATCTTCAGCGGTATCTTCGGCATTAGCTGCCATTCCCAGATTAAAGGGAAAACTAGAAACTAGAAATTCAAATCTAGAAATTCAGAAAGTAAGGTGCCTGTCTTCAGTTCTGCTTCCCAAGTTGCCCTTTCTCATAAGTCTGATGAGGAATATACATCAGGACTTTCTGAGGGTGAAATCTCAGATTCGGACAGTATAATTCCTTCTTCTGAGAATGAGGTGGTATCCTTCAGATTTAAGCTTGTGTATTGTTAAAGGAGGTTTTAGCTACTTTAGATGATTCCGATACCCCTATCATTGTCACTCCTAAGAAATCTAGTAAACTTAATAGTTTCTTTAATGAACCTTCTACTTCAGAGGGGTTTTTTTTTTGTGCCAGACCGTGTTGGGCAGATTATCTTACAGGAATGGGAGAAACCAGGGGTGTCTTTTTCCCCGTCTCCCATTTTTAGGAACATGTTTCCTGGCGAGGACTCCATTAAAGACCCTTGGTATACTGTACTTAAAGTTGAAGGGGGCATTTCCACTCTGGCTAAGAGAACCACTATTCCTATTGAGGATAGCTGCTCTTTTAAGGTTCCGATGGACAAGAAGCTGGAGGCGTTTTTAAAAAAGATTTATGTTCATCAAGGTCTCCAATGGCAACCTGCGGTGTGTATTGCCACTGTGACTAGTGCGGCATCTTATTGGTTCGACGCCTTGTCTGATTCTCTTCAAGTAGAGATTCCTTGGATGAAATTCAAGATAGGATTAAAGCTCTTAAGTTGGCCAATTTCTTTATTGCAGATGCCATTTTACAGGTTGTTAAACTAGGAGCTAAAACTTCTAGCTTCTCTGTCCTAGCCTGCAGGGCGTTATGGTTGAAATCCTGGTCTGCGGACGTTTCCTCTAAAGTCAAGCTTCTGGCGATTCCTTACAAGGGCAAAACCTTGTTTAGACACGGTTTGGCAGGTTCCTTGGGTTTTCAGGTTGGCGTACCTGTTTCCTCTGTTTGCTCTCCTTCCACGAGCCATTGCTCGTATCAAATAGGAGAGGGCGTCAGTGATTCTAATTGCCCCTGCGTGGCCTCGCAGGAT
Source organism: Bombina bombina (assembly GCF_027579735.1). Lineage (NCBI taxonomy): Eukaryota > Metazoa > Chordata > Amphibia > Anura > Bombinatoridae > Bombina > Bombina bombina. The sequence continues at coordinate 989,610,297 of NC_069503.1, forward strand.
GTGGTTTGCAGACCTAGTGGAGATGTCATCTCTCCCATCTTGGAGACTACCTCTGAGGAAGAATCCCTTCCTTCATCCAAATCTTGTTTCTCTAAAGCTGACTGCTTCAAGATTGAATGCTTAATTCTGTCTAAGCGTGGTTTTTCTGAGTTGGTCATTGAGACCATGATTCAGGCTGTTACTAGAAAGATTTACTATAAGATATGGCGTAAATATCTTTATTGGTGTGAATCCAAGGGCTACTCTTGGAGTAGAATTAGAATTCCTAGAATTGTATATTGTCTTCAGGAAGGCCTGGTGAAGGGATTGTCAGTCAGTACTCTGAAGGGTCAGATTTCTGCTTTATCAGTTTTACTACATAAACGTTTGACGGATGTGCCAGATGTGCAAACTTTTTGTCAGGCCTTGGTCAAAATCAGGCCTGTCTTTAAGTCTGTTGCTCCTCCTTGGAGCCTTAACCTTGTTCTTAAAGTTTTACAGCTGGCTCCATTTAAGCCGTTGCATTCCATAGACATTAAGTTGTTATCTTGGAAGGTTTTGTTTCTTGTTGCTATCTCTTCTGCTCGAAGAGTCTTGGAACTCTCAGCTCTGCAGTGTGATTCCCCTTATCTTATTTTTCATGCCGATAAGGCGGTTCTTCATACTAAGTTAGGTTTCCTTCCTAAAGTTGTTTCTAATAGAAATATCAATCAGGAAATTGTTGTTCCCTCTCTGTGTCCTAATCCTTCTTCTTCCAAAGAACATTTGTTACACAATTTGGATGTTGTACGTGCTCTTAAATTCTACTTACAGGCAACTAAGGATTTTCGCCAGTCCTCTGCCCTCTTTGTCTGTTTCTCTGGGAAACGGAAACGTCAGAAAGCTACTGCTACTACTCTTTCTTTTTGGTTACAAATTATAATTTGTTTGGCTTATGAGACTGCTGGACAGCAGCCTCCTGAGAGAATTACGGCTCATTCCACAAGAGCTTTTCCTTTTCTTGGGCTTTCAAAAATGAAGCTTCTGTTGAACAAATTTGCAAGGCTGCAACTTGGTCTTCTCTACATACCTTTTTCATAATTTTACAAATTTGATACTTTTGCCTTGGCTGAAGCTTCTTTTGGGAGAAAGGTTCTTCAAGCGGTGGTGTCTTCTGTTTAGGACTGCCTGTCTTGTCCCTCCCTATTTATCCGTGTCCTCTAGCTTGGGTATTGGTTCCCAACAGTAATTACTAAAGCTGTGGACTCACCATATCTTAGGAAAGAAAAACAAAATGTATGCTTACCTAATACATTTATTTCCGGATATGGTGAGTGCAGGGCCCCAACCTTTATTTTAAGACAGGTCTTTTGACTATAACCTCAGGCACCTCTACGCCTTGTGTTACTCCTTTTTCTCCATTTCCCTTTGGTCGAATGACTGGGGATTGTGGGTAAGGGAATGATACTTAACAGTTTAACTGTGGTGCTCTTTGCCTCCTCCTGCTGGCCAGGAGTGATATTCCCAACAGTAATTACTCAAGCCGTGGACTCACCATATCCGGAATTAAATAAATTTATCAGGTAAGCATAAATTTTGTTTTTTGTTTTTTCTTTAAAAGGTGATCAAAGGTAAGGAGCATAGACATTAAACATACATTTTGTAGTGTAAGGTCGGGTTGCCATAGCAACTAATTGATTTTCAAGAAATCCAACGTTGGATGGAAACATTAACACAACGTTAACTTACATCTACACGAAAAGAGTGACTGCACCCAATGCACAAAATATTTCAATGGAAACCTGGTACTAAAATGGAACCGTAAACCTCAGAATAAATACATATCCCTAGCATCTCTTTTATGAAAGCTGTATGCCTAAACAGCCCCCATATAAGGAGCATGCCCTCAGCAAAACTTTTTTTTGCCAGCTGTATGCCCACTTATGTCCCTTGTCTAAAGGAGGAGGATAGTCAAAACTGTTTCAAGAGCAATCCTCCTATTTGTTGCCCCTACGGTCTACAGGCTGAGTACAATCTGGTAACAGATTGGGTTCTGGTTTACGGTTGGTAAGTTTGATAAGTGTGCACTGATGTTGTGGCTTCATGTTGGGTTAGGGTTAATGAAGCATCACAACCAATTTTCCAAGGCAACAACTTTATTTCTTTCATACAGGTGGTGAGATTCCATGATCCATTACTCTTTGGAATTACCCAAACCCCAAGAACTCTATAAAATCTCTCACATATACCTTAGTCTTTACTTTGCCTCTGCTGGTGGTGGTTGAAGAATGAAGATGTGCATTTGACTATTCAGAAAGAGGGGTTTTCAGTCTATATTGAGGCCCGGTTTCCCTTTAGAGTACAGTGCTTGTCGGAGGGATGTATATGGGATATGGTTTGTAATTCTTTTTTCACCTCATAAGGGAATTTTTCAGAAACCGTCTATAATTGGTTGCAGGGATTTGTCTTCTGCCTCCCTTTATGATTCTACAATAAACTCCTATTCCATAACCTCTGCTGATATGTTTTAGTACTGTTTTGGCTGTCTGTAGCTTGTTTGCTAGTGGCTGAGTGTCTATAGGTAAGTATCTTTTATTAACATCTAGAGACTCTTATAGCTATGTTTAAATAACATGTGGCTAGATTACGAGTTTTGCGGTATGAGTGAAAAAGCATAGTTATGGCTCTTTTTCACTACCGCTGGTATTACGAGTTTTGCAGGTATAGGTGCACCAAACACTTTTTTGGCCGTAACGCAACGTAACTACCGCAGCTTTTAAAAAGTCCTTTTTCAATGGGACTTCCATAGCACCGGTATTACGAGTTTGCCTGTCCGGCCAAAAAGTGAGCGGTACAGCCTATACCGTCAAGATCCATGCGGTAAACTGAAAGTCAGTAGTTATGGGTTTTACACTACAAAGCTGTAACATAAAATTCATAACTAAAGTGCTAAAAAGTACACTAACACCCATAAACTACCTATTAACCCCTAAACAGAGGCCCTCCGCATCGCAAACACTAAAATAAAATTATTAACCCCTAATCTGCCGCTCCGGACATTGCTGCCACTATATTAAACATATGAACCCCTAAACCGCTGCACTCCCGCATCGTAAACACTAGTTAAATATTATTAACCCCTAATCTGCCCCCAATGTCGTCGCTACCTACCTACATTTATTAACCCCTAATCTGCCGCCCCCAACGTCGCCGCCACTATACTAAAGTTATTAACCCCTAAACCTAACCCTAAGTCTAACCCTAACACCCCTAACTTTAATATAATTAAAAGAAATCTAAATAAATATTACTATCATTAACTAAATAATTCCTATTTAAAACTAAATACTTACCTGTAAAATAAAACCTAAGCTAGCTACAATATAACTAATAGTTATATTGTATCTAGCTTAGGTTTTATTTTTATTTCACAGGCAAGTTTGTATTTATTTTAACTAGGTAGACTAGTTAGAAAATAGTTAAAATAAATACAAATTTACCTGTAAAATAAAACCTAACCTTAGTTACACTAACACCTAACCTTACACTACAATTAAATAAATTACATTAATTAAATACAATAAATAAATTACAAATAAAAAACTAAATTACACAAAATAAATAAGAAATTTAACAAATATTTAAACTAATTACACCTAATCTAATAGCTATATCAAAATATTAAAGCCCCCCCCCAAAATAAAAAAAAACCCTAGCCTACAATAAATTACCAATGGCCCATCTAAAAAAACCTAAGCTCCCCATTGCCCTGAAAAGGGCATTTGGATGGGCATTGCCATTAAAAGGGCGTTTAGCTCTTTTTCTGCCAAAACCCTAATCTAAAAATAAAACCCACCCAATACACCCTTAAAAAAACCTAACACTAACCACCGAAGATCCACTTACAGTTTCTGAAGACCGGACATCCATCCTCAACAAAGCGAAGACATTGTGATATAGCTTTAAGCTATATCCCACCCACTTAGGGTTCCTCCCTATTTATAGCATCCCTTTTCATTCATTCCTTGCCTGAATATTAAAGTCAAACCTTCTAACCCCTTTTTTGTGCAAGGCTACGTTCTTTCAGGTCCTCTTCAAGAAAATCAAAAGTAACTACAGCTCTTGTAACTGCTACTTTGTCCGTGCAGTTACCTTGTATCCAGTTCAACATTGTATCCAGTCTCCTACGAAATCCTTGCTCCACCGGAACTTCTTCCTAACAGCGTTCCGGAAGTAAGCCGCATTCACATACAGAGGTTGTCGGCACAGACGCGGATCTTAGCACCGCTCTCTCTCGGTACTCTGGGGGTAAAGTACTAAACAATTGAGTCTGCTGTTCCGTTAATTGTGCTAATTATATGATCCCAATCCTAATGTTATTGGCATATCAGCATAACCTCAGTTGAAGCTCTCACTTGGAAATCAGTGTGTCTGTTGTTTGCCTGGACCTGTATATATTTTAGTATGTGTGTGAATGCGTGAAGCCAAGATTGCCTATAACCCTGAAAATCCTGTTATATAATATTGGATATCATCTTTACGAATTGTATATTGAGTACAAAGTTACATTATTGTTTCTCCATCACTCTGAACACTTTTGTTTTCTAAATTCAAGTGTTATTTCCTTATACATCAGTTGACTCACATTGCCTATTCAGGTTACATAGAAGTTGTAATCTGCTTAGTGTAAAAAGGAGCAACAAGCTCTATTTAAAGGCTGATTTTTGATAAATGAAACACTGAGATTTCTGTGTATATATAAACTCTCATAAAAGAAATACCATACCACATAATATTCAGGCCTATAAAGGATATAACAAAGGTAACATTGTTATATAAAGTATGGACACAAAAGCACAACAGAACAATCCCTGTGTTTATATATATTTCCGTCCCTGAACAAGTTAAAACGATTCAGACAAAGTTCAGTGTAAAGTTTCTTGTTAGTTCTCAGGTAGTAAGATTATTGATTGCTTACCCTCTGTCTTTCGGTAAATTTCTGCGGTGAAGGGTACCGGTCTCACTGGGCTAGCTATTTCTTGTATTTACCCGCTCCAGCATTGATTCCTCTCACCGGTTTACCAAAAAAAAACTTTTCCGCCGTTATACACTGATCCGTCTGCTTGGGCGTCTGTGCAGCTCACGTGACCTTGGTGTCGAACCGGAAGTCCTCTTGGTTCTACTCCGTTCATTGGTCCGCTCCACAACTTGCCTCAGGATTGGATGAAAGTCGTCCCTCGGACACTCCGCGAAGCTGTCAGCTCGTATGCTCACGGAGCAAGGTATGGGGAGAAAGCTTCAGCTGTGCTACACTTGAGATAGTCAGTCTATAGCCAATCAAAACAGGAAGAAAGGAGCACCAGCCAGGAGCCTCGTATAAAAGTTGATTAATTTATTTTCCACAAAATAAGAACAAGCCTGTCACACAGGCCATATTAGCAATAACATTGAAAATGAAGTCAGCATTAGAAGCACAAGCTGACGCGTTTCGGCTGTTGCCATAGTCGTAGCTGCTGGCTTCTAATCCTGAGACTCAACCTTTTAAAATAAACATGCTGCTTCTGATTGGTTGTCAGTTAATTGTATGATTAATGACATATTCTGCAATTAACTATTGCTAGCCCTCTGATCTGCCTGCCTGCAGCAGTGTTCTACTTAACCAAGGATGAAAAATTACTTATGTAATTAGATGAATGCACTTATGTTGGTGAAGTGTCTAAATACTTACATCTTAAGCATTCATAAAATACAATATAAAATAAATACATACTGTTACCTCTTACTTCACATCTCTTCCCTAGTAAATGTTATACTGTATTTAAATATTACATACCCTGACTGAGCAGAAGCTATTGTTTGGTGTTAATATTTCACCTGGGGTAGTAACATGTATACTCATAAACAATATATGTCAACTATGAACCTTATATTAGAATTCATTAATTAGTAAAAATTTGTATTGAACAAACTAATTACCAATAACTTGGGGTTTTGTTCAATACAAATTTTGAACAAATGGGTCCCTCATAATGTTAGTAAAGTATATCTCTTGCTGAAGGCTTAAGATACTACACATGGGATTTATACATTTGTCCAAATGTAAATAAATAAGATAAGATAATACAAGTACTCCTCATCTATATACAGCATAACCTTTTTAGTAATTAATGAATTCTAACATAGTTGACACCAAACAATAGCTTCTGCTCAGTCAGGGTATGTAATATTTAAATACAGTATAACATTTACTAGGGAAGAGATGTGAAGTAAGAGGTAACAGTATGTATTTATTTTATATTGTATTTTATGAATGCTTAAGATGTAAGTATTTAGACACTTCACCAACATAAGTGCATTCATCTAATTACATAAGTAATTTTTCATCCTTGGTTAAGTAGAACACTGCTGCAGGCAGGCAGATCAGAGGGCTAGCAATAGTTAATTGCAGAATATGTCATTAATCATGCAATTAACTGACAACCAATCAGAAGCATTAGGCAGCTAAGGGGTTACTATAGCACTCACTCTCACTCATATCGGTCAAAAGAATATACTAAAATACATACTTTATTATTTGTGTTTAAAATCTGGGATAAAAATCCCTAGGAACCTTTAAATTACCCACAACCATGTATTAAACTAAAACTAAAATATGGCCGCCAAACACTCCTCTGTTTCCTGGCCGAGAGCTGGATACATCGGCTTCAGGTGGCTGGAGTGAGTGGTCGACCTATAGTCAAAAGTGCGGAACAAACGCGTTTCGGCTCTAATATCGCCTTTCTCAATGTTACACTTTCTTTAGAAAAATGAGTAAGCAGAGGCTTCGGAGTGCAGGACTTAAATATTCATAGAACAATTTCTCTCTACCAATCCGGTACACTTCCGGGACCTCCACCTCCGCAACAACCAATCAGCTCGTTTTTCGGCACACGCCTATCAAAAGTAGTGATGTGATTGGAGGAATATCGAGTGGTATTGAGCTTATCCATGAAATGCCTGCACTTTGAATTGAATAATATAATGTAAGCTTATTAGAAACATAAAGGATTCTACACTGATGTGATAACATATATTTATGCTCAAATACTGTAAACGTAGTGAGTACAAGTATCGTATGGAAAATATTCTTAGAAGACTTACACACGCTATAGTAAATATACAATTAGATTATTATGGAGCGCACAATAACTATAAGATGCCTTTTATGGTACTATAAGGTGCTGGTTTAGTGGTATATAGTTATGTCCTCATTATGTTTGTGTATGTAGTAATGATTCCAAATCCAAACTTGTACATATTTTCAATTTACAGACCAGGACTTTCCACCACTTTTTGCCATTAAATACAACATCAGGGAATAATCATCTACCTTTTTACCTAAGGCAGTGATCAATCTCCCTGATGTCAAATCACGGGTACACGGTGGACTATATATGTTAATTCAGTTCATGGATTATGTTGCAATGCTCACAAATTATTTAGATATACACCCAATAATTGTTAAATTCATTCATACCATTGGGTATAACCGAGTTCAGATTGAAAATCCATTTGGTTTCCATTTTTAACAATCTTTGCTCGGTGTCCCCACCTCTTATCCCAGGTTTAAGTTTTTCAAGCCCCCAACATTTCATTGCATTGGTGTTCCCCTTATGAGACATTAGGAAATGTTTGGCTACACTAGTGATTTGTTTCTTCTTTTCTATATCTTTCTGGGCTGTCCTGATATTGCTAAGATGTTCAGTCATACGTGTGCCCAGGCATCGTGTGGTCATGCCAACGTAGAGTAAATCACAGCTGCAGGATATGCAATAAATCACATTAGTGCTTTGACAATTAATATGTTCTTTTATTGCCCATTTTTTACCAAACCTATCCATTGTATATTCTTTTTTAACCATATGTTGGCACACTTTGCAGTGTCCACATGCGACTGAGCCTTTGTGTATAGGATCCCTTTTAGCATTCCTATCGTAATGACTAGTTACTAATTTGTCATTAAGGTTGCTAGCTCTCCTATAAGTCACCAGTGGTCTATCTGTTAACAATGGTTTCAATAATGTATCCTGGGTCAGAACATGCCAGTGTGTTCTCAGAATGTTGGTGATCTTATCACTCTGGGGTGAGTATGTCGTTATGAACCTGATAGGGTTATTACTTTCTCTTGATCTTGGAGTGAGTAACTCCTTTCTATCTTTCAGCAATGCATTATTGTATGCCTTAGCTAGTATCTTTCTTGAATAGCCTCGTTCTAGTAATCTTTGTCTCAAATCCCTAGCTGATTCTTTATACTTCTCAATAGTGCTGCAGTTTCGTCTTAGGCGAATGTATTCCCCCATTGGTAACCCTTTAATAGTATTGGGGTGGTGGTAGCTGCTTGCATGTAGGATATTGTTGGTAGATGTAGGTTTCCTATATGCATTTGTTGCAATGGAGTTATCGACCTTCTCAATATAGAGGTCTAAAAATTCAACCTTAGACTTTTCTACAGTGGATGTGAGATATAATCCAAAGGGATTATTGTTGAGACTGCTGATGAATTCAGACAAAAGGTGTTCAGGTCCATCCCATACAAAGAATATATCATCTATATACCTGGACCAGTGGGATACATGTTGGGTAAGATGTTTAAGATCCTCGTGGAAAACCACAGTTTCCTCCCACCAGCCCAGGTATATATTCGCGTATGTAGGGGCACACGACGTGCCCATGGCCGTACCACATACTTGCAAGAAGAACTTATCGTCAAAAACAAAAAAGTTATGTGTCAAAACAAATTCCAACAAATTGAGCAGAAACTCTTTCACCTCTTGACTTATATTGGTGTTTTTGGATAAGTAATAAGTAATCGCTCTACATCCCCACTGGGTCTTAATGCTTGTGTAGAGCGATTCTACATCACAAGTAACCAATAACGACGAATTCATATCAAGCTTCAGATCATTCACTTTATTTAATAGGTGCATGGTGTCCCTGGTATAAGATGGAAGAGATTCCACAATATATCTCAGCCTTGCATCTATATATTTACTTGCCTTCTCGGTCAAAGATCCAATCCCAGAGACTATAGGTCTCCCGGGTGGTTTTGACATGTTTTTATGGACCTTAGGCAATAAATAAAGTGTGGCTATTTTGGGTGATTTTACTTCAAGAAAGTTATACTCCTTTTGGTCAATTATGCCATTAGTGAAAGCTGATTTAATTAGTTTGTTGTAACTGTTCAAAAACATATCCATAGGGTTACATAATAGTGGTTTGTAATTTGTTGGATTGTTTAATTGGCGAAATGCCTCTTCACGATACATGTTGTCAGGCCAGATAACTATGTTCCCACCCTTATCACTACATTTAATCTGAATATTCTTCATTTCAGATAATTGTTTCAACGCTACATTCTCTTCCTTACTCAGATTATAGTTAGATGTTCCAATGTGACCTTGGATATCGAGGACATCCTGGCACACTAAGTTTAGGAAAGTTAATGCATTGAATGATGTGTTGTTAGGGGGAACAAATTTTGATTTTACTTTTAAGATCTGGCGCCAACTATTGTTATCTTCAGTTTCAACATTACTAATAGATTCCTCTAGTAGAGAAATTAGATCACTGATGGCCGCCTGATCAGAGGCATTTAGCTGGTCCTGATCAGGATTGCTGAAATATTTTTTCAAAAGGATTTTACGAATGAATAAATGTATATCTTTAATCGCCTCAAACTTATTGAATTGTGGTGTGGGTATGAATGATAGGCCTTTTTTCAGGACAGATATTTGGTCAGGTGTCAGAATTATATTGGAGAGATTAATAATGTTTAACTCAGTGGTGTTTACTTCTTGTGATGTAGGGATTTCTGTGTGAATCTCACTTGTCGCCTGGTTCTGGGTTTTGCTTTTGCGCCCCCCTTCTGGTTCTCCGCCTAAAGGGATGTTAGCGTTATTGACTTTATGAGGCTGAATTCTATTTTTATTTTTAAGTATGGTTTTTGGTATAGACTCCCCATCAGATGCATCCGCATCAGTACTGTCTCCTTCTCTGTCTGAGGTGTCTATATCTGAATTTGCACTCATATTTTTTCCCCATGCGTATATGGTATCAGAGGAATAATCTTTAAGGTCTCTGTCGATTTTACGTTCTTTTTTCTCAGATATGAAACGTGCAAACTTCTCGACTTCTCCCTTAATCTTTTTGTATGATTTCTGAAATTCCTCATTAATCTCATATTGTTTAAGTTCATCACAGATTATAGCAATATCTGCATTAATTTCTGTAAGTTTGTCTAGTTCATACTCAGTTAAATATCCCATTAATTTTATTGAGCACTCAGTTAGTGCACTTTCCCACTTTAATTTGAATTCAGGTTTAAAATCTTTGAAGGAAGGAAACAATTTCAAACGCAAGCCTCTGGGAATGACATTATTTTCTTTATAGAAATTGTACATGCCAATGTTCCATTGCTTTTTAATTTGTTTCCTTCTTATCTTTTTTAGTTGTTTCAGAGATTCAAACCATTCCAAAGTATTATTAATTTCCACAGTGTTTTTGTTTTTTAATTCTGCTGTTAGACTAGTTATATCATTAGTCCACTGGAGCATTTCTGCTCCTAAATCAAAAACGGCCATTATATAAACAAACCAGGTTATATAGAGTGTGTGCTCAAGTATAAGGGAAAAATGCGAGTACAATTCTCACATTAAATGTAACAGTATTAGAACAAAAAAAGGGAAAAACTGGCACTACACCATAGACTAGGTGAGACTGGAATATAGAATAAATTCCGGTGCTACCCCTTGTAATATAACTATAGGACTAAAAAGAATTAGGCAGCTAAGGGGTTACTATAGCACTCACTCTCACTCATATCGGTCAAAAGAATATACTAAAATACATACTTTATTATTTGTGTTTAAAATCTGGGATAAAAATCCCTAGGAACCTTTAAATTACCCACAACCATGTATTAAACTAAAACTAAAATATGGCCGCCAAACACTCCTCTGTTTCCTGGCCGAGAGCTGGATACATCGGCTTCAGGTGGCTGGAGTGAGTGGTCGACCTATAGTCAAAAGTGCGGAACAAACGCGTTTCGGCTCTAATATCGCCTTTCTCAATGTTACACTTTCTTTAGAAAAATGAGTAAGCAGAGGCTTCGGAGTGCAGGACTTAAATATTCATAGAACAATTTCTCTCTACCAATCCGGTACACTTCCGGGACCTCCACCTCCGCAACAACCAATCAGCTCGTTTTTCGGCACACGCCTATCAAAAGTAGTGATGTGATTGGAGGAATATCGAGTGGTATTGAGCTTATCCATGAAATGCCTGCACTTTGAATTGAATAATATAATGTAAGCTTATTAGAAACATAAAGGATTCTACACTGATGTGATAACATATATTTATGCTCAAATACTGTAAACGTAGTGAGTACAAGTATCGTATGGAAAATATTCTTAGAAGACTTACACACGCTATAGTAAATATACAATTAGATTATTATGGAGCGCACAATAACTATAAGATGCCTTTTATGGTACTATAAGGTGCTGGTTTAGTGGTATATAGTTATGTCCTCATTATGTTTGTATATGTAGTAATGATTCCAAATCCAAACTTGTACATATTTTCAATTTACAGACCAGGACTTTCCACCACTTTTTGCCATTAAATACAACATCAGGGAATAATCATCTACCTTTTTACCTAAGGCAGTGATCAATCTCCCTGATGTCAAATCACGGGTACACGGTGGACTATATATGTTAATTCAGTTCATGGATTATGTTGCAATGCTCACAAATTATTTAGATATACACCCAATAATTGTTAAATTCATTCATACCATTGGGTATAACCGAGTTCAGATTGAAAATCCATTTGGTTTCCATTTTTAACAATCTTTGCTCGGTGTCCCCACCTCTTATCCCAGGTTTAAGTTTTTCAAGCCCCCAACATTTCATTGCATTGGTGTTCCCCTTATGAGACATTAGGAAATGTTTGGCTACACTAGTGATTTGTTTCTTCTTTTCTATATCTTTCTGGGCTGTCCTGATATTGCTAAGATGTTCAGTCATACGTGTGCCCAGGCATCGTGTGGTCATGCCAACGTAGAGTAAATCACAGCTGCAGGATATGCAATAAATCACATTAGTGCTTTGACAATTAATATGTTCTTTTATTGCCCATTTTTTACCAAACCTATCCATTGTATATTCTTTTTTAACCATATGTTGGCACACTTTGCAGTGTCCACATGCGACTGAGCCTTTGTGTATAGGATCCCTTTTAGCATTCCTATCGTAATGACTAGTTACTAATTTGTCATTAAGGTTGCTAGCTCTCCTATAAGTCACCAGTGGTCTATCTGTTAACAATGGTTTCAATAATGTATCCTGGGTCAGAACATGCCAGTGTGTTCTCAGAATGTTGGTGATCTTATCACTCTGGGGTGAGTATGTCGTTATGAACCTGATAGGGTTATTACTTTCTCTTGATCTTGGAGTGAGTAACTCCTTTCTATCTTTCAGCAATGCATTATTGTATGCCTTAGCTAGTATCTTTCTTGAATAGCCTCGTTCTAGTAATCTTTGTCTCAAATCCCTAGCTGATTCTTTATACTTCTCAATAGTGCTGCAGTTTCGTCTTAGGCGAATGTATTCCCCCATTGGTAACCCTTTAATAGTATTGGGGTGGTGGTAGCTGCTTGCATGTAGGATATTGTTGGTAGATGTAGGTTTCCTATATGCATTTGTTGCAATGGAGTTATCGACCTTCTCAATATAGAGGTCTAAAAATTCAACCTTAGACTTTTCTACAGTGGATGTGAGATATAATCCAAAGGGATTATTGTTGAGACTGCTGATGAATTCAGACAAAAGGTGTTCAGGTCCATCCCATACAAAGAATATATCATCTATATACCTGGACCAGTGGGATACATGTTGGGTAAGATGTTTAAGATCCTCGTGGAAAACCACAGTTTCCTCCCACCAGCCCAGGTATATATTCGCGTATGTAGGGGCACACGACGTGCCCATGGCCGTACCACATACTTGCAAGAAGAACTTATCGTCAAAAACAAAAAGGTTATGTGTCAAAACAAATTCCAACAAATTGAGCAGAAACTCTTTCACCTCTTGACTTATATTGGTGTTTTTGGATAAGTAATAAGTAATCGCTCTACATCCCCACTGGGTCTTAATGCTTGTGTAGAGCGATTCTACATCACAAGTAACCAATAACGACGAATTCATATCAAGCTTCAGATCATTCACTTTATTTAATAGGTGCATGGTGTCCCTGGTATAAGATGGAAGAGATTCCACAATATATCTCAGCCTTGCATCTATATATTTACTTGCCTTCTCGGTCAAAGATCCAATCCCAGAGACTATAGGTCTCCCGGGTGGTTTTGACATGTTTTTATGGACCTTAGGCAATAAATAAAGTGTGGCTATTTTGGGTGATTTTACTTCAAGAAAGTTATACTCCTTTTGGTCAATTATGCCATTATGCCATTTTAGTATATTCTTTTGACCGATATGAGTGAGAGTGAGTGCTATAGTAACCCCTTAGCTGCCTAATTCTTTTTAGTCCTATAGTTATATTACAAGGGGTAGCACCGGAATTTATTCTATATTCCAGTCTCACCTAGTCTATGGTGTAGTGCCAGTTTTTCCCTTTTTTTGTTCTAATACTGTTACATTTAATGTGAGAATTGTACTCGCATTTTTCCCTTATACTTGAGCACACACTCTATATAACCTGGTTTGTTTATATAATGGCCGTTTTTGATTTAGGAGCAGAAATGCTCCAGTGGACTAATGATATAACTAGTCTAACAGCAGAATTAAAAAACAAAAACACTGTGGAAATTAATAATACTTTGGAATGGTTTGAATCTCTGAAACAACTAAAAAAGATAAGAAGGAAACAAATTAAAAAGCAATGGAACATTGGCATGTACAATTTCTATAAAGAAAATAATGTCATTCCCAGAGGCTTGCGTTTGAAATTGTTTCCTTCCTTCAAAGATTTTAAACCTGAATTCAAATTAAAGTGGGAAAGTGCACTAACTGAGTGCTCAATAAAATTAATGGGATATTTAACTGAGTATGAACTAGACAAACTTACAGAAATTAATGCAGATATTGCTATAATCTGTGATGAACTTAAACAATATGAGATTAATGAGGAATTTCAGAAATCATACAAAAAGATTAAGGGAGAAGTCGAGAAGTTTGCACGTTTCATATCTGAGAAAAAAGAACGTAAAATCGACAGAGACCTTAAAGATTATTCCTCTGATACCATATACGCATGGGGAAAAAATATGAGTGCAAATTCAGATATAGACACCTCAGACAGAGAAGGAGACAGCACTGATGCGGATGCATCTGATGGGGAGTCTATACCAAAAACCATACTTAAAAATAAAAATAGAATTCAGCCTCATAAAGTCAATAACGCTAACATCCCTTTAGGCGGAGAACCAGAAGGGGGCGCAAAAGCAAAACCCAGAACCAGGCGACAAGTGAGATTCACACAGAAATCCCTACATCACAAGAAGTAAACACCACTGAGTTAAACATTATTAATCTCTCCAATATAATTCTGACACCTGACCAAATATCTGTCCTGAAAAAAGGCCTATCATTCATACCCACACCACAATTCAATAAGTTTGAGGCGATTAAAGATATACATTTATTCATTCGTAAAATCCTTTTGAAAAAATATTTCAGCAATCCTGATCAGGACCAGCTAAATGCCTCTGATCAGGCGGCCATCAGTGATCTAATTTCTCTACTAGAGGAATCTATTAGTAATGTTGAAACTGAAGATAACAATAGTTGGCGCCAGATCTTAAAAGTAAAATCAAAATTTGTTCCCCCTAACAACACATCATTCAATGCATTAACTTTCCTAAACTTAGTGTGCCAGGATGTCCTCGATATCCAAGGTCACATTGGAACATCTAACTATAATCTGAGTAAGGAAGAGAATGTAGCGTTGAAACAATTATCTGAAATGAAGAATATTCAGATTAAATGTAGTGATAAGGGTGGGAACATAGTTATCTGGCCTGACAACATGTATCGTGAAGAGGCATTTCGCCAATTAAACAATCCAACAAATTACAAACCACTATTATGTAACCCTATGGATATGTTTTTGAACAGTTACAACAAACTAATTAAATCAGCTTTCACTAATGGCATAATTGACCAAAAGGAGTATAACTTTCTTGAAGTAAAATCACCCAAAATAGCCACACTTTATTTATTGCCTAAGGTCCATAAAAACATGTCAAAACCACCCGGGAGACCTATAGTCTCTGGGATTGGATCTTTGACCGAGAAGGCAAGTAAATATATAGATGCAAGGCTGAGATATATTGTGGAATCTCTTCCATCTTATACCAGGGACACCATGCACCTATTAAATAAAGTGAATGATCTGAAGCTTGATATGAATTCGTCGTTATTGGTTACTTGTGATGTAGAATCGCTCTACACAAGCATTAAGACCCAGTGGGGATGTAGAGCGATTACTTATTACTTATCCAAAAACACCAATATAAGTCAAGAGGTGAAAGAGTTTCTGCTCAATTTGTTGGAATTTGTTTTGACACATAACTTTTTTGTTTTTGACGATAAGTTCTTCTTGCAAGTATGTGGTACGGCCATGGGCACGTCGTGTGCCCCTACATACGCGAATATATACCTGGGCTGGTGGGAGGAAACTGTGGTTTTCCACGAGGATCTTAAACATCTTACCCAACATGTATCCCACTGGTCCAGGTATATAGATGATATATTCTTTGTATGGGATGGACCTGAACACCTTTTGTCTGAATTCATCAGCAGTCTCAACAATAATCCCTTTGGATTATATCTCACATCCACTGTAGAAAAGTCTAAGGTTGAATTTTTAGACCTCTATATTGAGAAGGTCGATAACTCCATTGCAACAAATGCATATAGGAAACCTACATCTACCAACAATATCCTACATGCAAGCAGCTACCACCACCCCAATACTATTAAAGGGTTACCAATGGGGGAATACATTCGCCTAAGACGAAACTGCAGCACTATTGAGAAGTATAAAGAATCAGCTAGGGATTTGAGACAAAGATTACTAGAACGAGGCTATTCAAGAAAGATACTAGCTAAGGCATACAATAATGCATTGCTGAAAGATAGAAAGGAGTTACTCACTCCAAGATCAAGAGAAAGTAATAACCCTATCAGGTTCATAACGACATACTCACCCCAGAGTGATAAGATCACCAACATTCTGAGAACACACTGGCATGTTCTGACCCAGGATACATTATTGAAACCATTGTTAACAGATAGACCACTGGTGACTTATAGGAGAGCTAGCAACCTTAATGACAAATTAGTAACTAGTCATTACGATAGGAATGCTAAAAGGGATCCTATACACAAAGGCTCAGTCGCATGTGGACACTGCAAAGTGTGCCAACATATGGTTAAAAAAGAATATACAATGGATAGGTTTGGTAAAAAATGGGCAATAAAAGAACATATTAATTGTCAAAGCACTAATGTGATTTATTGCATATCCTGCAGCTGTGATTTACTCTACGTTGGCATGACCACACGATGCCTGGGCACACGTATGACTGAACATCTTAGCAATATCAGGACAGCCCAGAAAGATATAGAAAAGAAGAAACAAATCACTAGTGTAGCCAAACATTTCCTAATGTCTCATAAGGGGAACACCAATGCAATGAAATGTTGGGGGCTTGAAAAACTTAAACCTGGGATAAGAGGTGGGGACACCGAGCAAAGATTGTTAAAAATGGAAACCAAATGGATTTTCAATCTGAACTCGGTTATACCCAATGGTATGAATGAATTTAACAATTATTGGGTGTATATCTAAATAATTTGTGAGCATTGCAACATAATCCATGAACTGAATTAACATATATAGTCCACCGTGTACCCGTGATTTGACATCAGGGAGATTGATCACTGCCTTAGGTAAAAAGGTAGATGATTATTCCCTGATGTTGTATTTAATGGCAAAAAGTGGTGGAAAGTCCTGGTCTGTAAATTGAAAATATGTACAAGTTTGGATTTGGAATCATTACTACATACACAAACATAATGAGGACATAACTATATACCACTAAACCAGCACCTTATAGTACCATAAAAGGCATCTTATAGTTATTGTGCGCTCCATAATAATCTAATTGTATATTTACTATAGCGTGTGTAAGTCTTCTAAGAATATTTTCCATACGATACTTGTACTCACTACGTTTACAGTATTTGAGCATAAATATATGTTATCACATCAGTGTAGAATCCTTTATGTTTCTAATAAGCTTACATTATATTATTCAATTCAAAGTGCAGGCATTTCATGGATAAGCTCAATACCACTCGATATTCCTCCAATCACATCACTACTTTTGATAGGCGTGTGCCGAAAAACGAGCTGATTGGTTGTTGCGGAGGTGGAGGTCCCGGAAGTGTACCGGATTGGTAGAGAGAAATTGTTCTATGAATATTTAAGTCCTGCACTCCGAAGCCTCTGCTTACTCATTTTTCTAAAGAAAGTGTAACATTGAGAAAGGCGATATTAGAGCCGAAACGCGTTTGTTCCGCACTTTTGACTATAGGTCGACCACTCACTCCAGCCACCTGAAGCCGATGTATCCAGCTCTCGGCCAGGAAACAGAGGAGTGTTTGGCGGCCATATTTTAGTTTTAGTTTAATACATGGTTGTGGGTAATTTAAAGGTTCCTAGGGATTTTTATCCCAGATTTTAAACACAAATAATAAAGTATGTATTTTAGTATATTCTTTTGACCGATATGAGTGAGAGTGAGTGCTATAGTAACCCCTTAGCTGCCTAATTCTTTTTAGTCCTATAGTTATATTACAAGGGGTAGCACCGGAATTTATTCTATATTCCAGTCTCACCTAGTCTATGGTGTAGTGCCAGTTTTTCCCTTTTTTTGTTCTAATACTGTTACATTTAATGTGAGAATTGTACTCGCATTTTTCCCTTATACTTGAGCACACACTCTATATAACCTGGTTTGTTTATATAATGGCCGTTTTTGATTTAGGAGCAGAAATGCTCCAGTGGACTAATGATATAACTAGTCTAACAGCAGAATTAAAAAACAAAAACACTGTGGAAATTAATAATACTTTGGAATGGTTTGAATCTCTGAAACAACTAAAAAAGATAAGAAGGAAACAAATTAAAAAGCAATGGAACATTGGCATGTACAATTTCTATAAAGAAAATAATGTCATTCCCAGAGGCTTGCGTTTGAAATTGTTTCCTTCCTTCAAAGATTTTAAACCTGAATTCAAATTAAAGTGGGAAAGTGCACTAACTGAGTGCTCAATAAAATTAATGGGATATTTAACTGAGTATGAACTAGACAAACTTACAGAAATTAATGCAGATATTGCTATAATCTGTGATGAACTTAAACAATATGAGATTAATGAGGAATTTCAGAAATCATACAAAAAGATTAAGGGAGAAGTCGAGAAGTTTGCACGTTTCATATCTGAGAAAAAAGAACGTAAAATCGACAGAGACCTTAAAGATTATTCCTCTGATACCATATACGCATGGGGAAAAAATATGAGTGCAAATTCAGATATAGACACCTCAGACAGAGAAGGAGACAGCACTGATGCGGATGCATCTGATGGGGAGTCTATACCAAAAACCATACTTAAAAATAAAAATAGAATTCAGCCTCATAAAGTCAATAACGCTAACATCCCTTTAGGCGGAGAACCAGAAGGGGGCGCAAAAGCAAAACCCAGAACCAGGCGACAAGTGAGATTCACACAGAAATCCCTACATCACAAGAAGTAAACACCACTGAGTTAAACATTATTAATCTCTCCAATATAATTCTGACACCTGACCAAATATCTGTCCTGAAAAAAGGCCTATCATTCATACCCACACCACAATTCAATAAGTTTGAGGCGATTAAAGATATACATTTATTCATTCGTAAAATCCTTTTGAAAAAATATTTCAGCAATCCTGATCAGGACCAGCTAAATGCCTCTGATCAGGCGGCCATCAGTGATCTAATTTCTCTACTAGAGGAATCTATTAGTAATGTTGAAACTGAAGATAACAATAGTTGGCGCCAGATCTTAAAAGTAAAATCAAAATTTGTTCCCCCTAACAACACATCATTCAATGCATTAACTTTCCTAAACTTAGTGTGCCAGGATGTCCTCGATATCCAAGGTCACATTGGAACATCTAACTATAATCTGAGTAAGGAAGAGAATGTAGCGTTGAAACAATTATCTGAAATGAAGAATATTCAGATTAAATGTAGTGATAAGGGTGGGAACATAGTTATCTGGCCTGACAACATGTATCGTGAAGAGGCATTTCGCCAATTAAACAATCCAACAAATTACAAACCACTATTATGTAACCCTATGGATATGTTTTTGAACAGTTACAACAAACTAATTAAATCAGCTTTCACTAATGGCATAATTGACCAAAAGGAGTATAACTTTCTTGAAGTAAAATCACCCAAAATAGCCACACTTTATTTATTGCCTAAGGTCCATAAAAACATGTCAAAACCACCCGGGAGACCTATAGTCTCTGGGATTGGATCTTTGACCGAGAAGGCAAGTAAATATATAGATGCAAGGCTGAGATATATTGTGGAATCTCTTCCATCTTATACCAGGGACACCATGCACCTATTAAATAAAGTGAATGATCTGAAGCTTGATATGAATTCGTCGTTATTGGTTACTTGTGATGTAGAATCGCTCTACACAAGCATTAAGACCCAGTGGGGATGTAGAGCGATTACTTATTACTTATCCAAAAACACCAATATAAGTCAAGAGGTGAAAGAGTTTCTGCTCAATTTGTTGGAATTTGTTTTGACACATAACTTTTTTGTTTTTGACGATAAGTTCTTCTTGTAAGTATGTGGTACGGCCATGGGCACGTCGTGTGCCCCTACATACGCGAATATATACCTGGGCTGGTGGGAGGAAACTGTGGTTTTCCACGAGGATCTTAAACATCTTACCCAACATGTATCCCACTGGTCCAGGTATATAGATGATATATTCTTTGTATGGGATGGACCTGAACACCTTTTGTCTGAATTCATCAGCAGTCTCAACAATAATCCCTTTGGATTATATCTCACATCCACTGTAGAAAAGTCTAAGGTTGAATTTTTAGACCTCTATATTGAGAAGGTCGATAACTCCATTGCAACAAATGCATATAGGAAACCTACATCTACCAACAATATCCTACATGCAAGCAGCTACCACCACCCCAATACTATTAAAGGGTTACCAATGGGGGAATACATTCGCCTAAGACGAAACTGCAGCACTATTGAGAAGTATAAAGAATCAGCTAGGGATTTGAGACAAAGATTACTAGAACGAGGCTATTCAAGAAAGATACTAGCTAAGGCATACAATAATGCATTGCTGAAAGATAGAAAGGAGTTACTCACTCCAAGATCAAGAGAAAGTAATAACCCTATCAGGTTCATAACGACATACTCACCCCAGAGTGATAAGATCACCAACATTCTGAGAACACACTGGCATGTTCTGACCCAGGATACATTATTGAAACCATTGTTAACAGATAGACCACTGGTGACTTATAGGAGAGCTAGCAACCTTAATGACAAATTAGTAACTAGTCATTACGATAGGAATGCTAAAAGGGATCCTATACACAAAGGCTCAGTCGCATGTGGACACTGCAAAGTGTGCCAACATATGGTTAAAAAAGAATATACAATGGATAGGTTTGGTAAAAAATGGGCAATAAAAGAACATATTAATTGTCAAAGCACTAATGTGATTTATTGCATATCCTGCAGCTGTGATTTACTCTACGTTGGCATGACCACACGATGCCTGGGCACACGTATGACTGAACATCTTAGCAATATCAGGACAGCCCAGAAAGATATAGAAAAGAAGAAACAAATCACTAGTGTAGCCAAACATTTCCTAATGTCTCATAAGGGGAACACCAATGCAATGAAATGTTGGGGGCTTGAAAAACTTAAACCTGGGATAAGAGGTGGGGACACCGAGCAAAGATTGTTAAAAATGGAAACCAAATGGATTTTCAATCTGAACTCGGTTATACCCAATGGTATGAATGAATTTAACAATTATTGGGTGTATATCTAAATAATTTGTGAGCATTGCAACATAATCCATGAACTGAATTAACATATATAGTCCACCGTGTACCCGTGATTTGACATCAGGGAGATTGATCACTGCCTTAGGTAAAAAGGTAGATGATTATTCCCTGATGTTGTATTTAATGGCAAAAAGTGGTGGAAAGTCCTGGTCTGTAAATTGAAAATATGTACAAGTTTGGATTTGGAATCATTACTACATACACAAACATAATGAGGACATAACTATATACCACTAAACCAGCACCTTATAGTACCATAAAAGGCATCTTATAGTTATTGTGCGCTCCATAATAATCTAATTGTATATTTACTATAGCGTGTGTAAGTCTTCTAAGAATATTTTCCATACGATACTTGTACTCACTACGTTTACAGTATTTGAGCATAAATATATGTTATCACATCAGTGTAGAATCCTTTATGTTTCTAATAAGCTTACATTATATTATTCAATTCAAAGTGCAGGCATTTCATGGATAAGCTCAATACCACTCGATATTCATCCAATCACATCACTACTTTTGATAGGCGTGTGCCGAAAAACGAGCTGATTGGTTGTTGCGGAGGTGGAGGTCCCGGAAGTGTACCGGATTGGTAGAGAGAAATTGTTCTATGAATATTTAAGTCCTGCACTCCGAAGCCTCTGCTTACTCATTTTTCTAAAGAAAGTGTAACATTGAGAAAGGCGATATTAGAGCCGAAACGCGTTTGTTCCGCACTTTTGACTATAGGTCGACCACTCACTCCAGCCACCTGAAGCCGATGTATCCAGCTCTCGGCCAGGAAACAGAGGAGTGTTTGGCGGCCATATTTTAGTTTTAGTTTAATACATGGTTGTGGGTAATTTAAAGGTTCCTAGGGATTTTTATCCCAGATTTTAAACACAAATAATAAAGTATGTATTTTAGTATATTCTTTTGACCGATATGAGTGAGAGTGAGTGCTATAGTAACCCCTTAGCTGCCTAATTCTTTTTAGTCCTATAGTTATATTACAAGGGGTAGCACCGGAATTTATTCTATATTCCAGTCTCACCTAGTCTATGGTGTAGTGCCAGTTTTTCCCTTTTTTTGTTCTAAAACCAATCAGAAGCAGCATGTTTATTTTAAAAGGTTGAGTCTCAGGATTAGATGCCAGCAGCTACGACTACGGCAACAGCCGAAACGCATCAGCTTGTGCTTCTAATGCTGACTTCATTGTCAATGTTATTGCTAATATGTCCTGTGTGACAGGCTTGTTCTTATTTTGTGGAAAATAAATTATTCAACTTTTATACGAGGCTCCTGGCTGGTGCTCCTTTCTTCCTGTTTTGATTGGATATAAAGTATGGATCCTAATGAGTTCAATAATGTTTACCTTAAATTAAATTACCTTGCAAGGGGACTTACTGAAGTACAGGCAGAAACCACTGCCTTAAAAGCATTAGTTAAGGACTGTATAACACCAAAAAGTACTGAAGTACCTGAACCCCACATTAACTACCCTCAACCCTTCACAGGTAAACGTACTGAGTTCAGAGATTTCAAGAATGCCTGAAATCTCCTCTTTACTCTTAGACCCAGAACTTATCATTCTGAGCGGATTAAAGTATGCACTACTATCTCTTTCTTACAGGGTGAACCAAGAACCTGGGCCAACAGGTTTTTTGAAGGCAATAACCCAATTTTGGATTCTTTACAGGATTTCTTTGCAGCATTAACCAGCCTTTACCAGGACTCAAATACACAAATAAATGACAAAACTAGGCTACGATCCCTAAAACAGGGCAAAAGAAATGTGGAAGATTATACCACTGAATTCCAGATGTGGGCTGAGGACTCACAGTGGAATGAAATCAGCCTAAAGAAGTTCCGCCTAGGATTATCTGAAACACTCAAAGATAAACTTTCGCGTTTAGAGATCCCAGATTCCCTTGACGGTCTCATTAAACTTAGTACTTCTTTGGATAGAAGACTCCGAGAACGGAGGGCAGAAAGAGCATCACATGATAACCCATCAAGGAAGCCTTATCACTATCCAACAAGTCAGGATAAACCACATGGGAGTTCTACTCCAATGGAGATTGGGGTTATCAAAGGGCCTCTAATGCCAGAGGAAAAAGCAAGAAGAAAAATGGAAAACCTCTGTTTTTACTTTGCACAAAAAGAACACGGTGTCTCATCATGTCCTTTACTACAAAAACAAAAGAATGGTAAGCCAATAAAAAATGAATTTATTTATAGCATTGAAAACAATTCACAAATGACTTTGTCCGTTTCTTTGCAGTGGGATCAGAAAAACGTCCAAACCCAGGCATTAATTTACTCGGGGGCTTCAGGAAATTATATTGATTCCTCTTATGTATATAAAAATAAAATACCTATTGTGTGCAAGCAAAACCCTGTCTCAATCAAATTAATAGATGGTTCTCTCATACAACAAGGGCCTATCACACATCATACCGTTCCATTGCTTATAACTACTAATCAAGGGCATACTGAGTATTTATCTCTTGATTTAATACCCATACATAGGCACACATTCATATTAGGTTTTCCTTGGTTGAAAAAACACAACCCTACTATTAATTGGACTGCAAATGAATTAGCACTAGACTCCATTTTCTGCTCAAATACTTGTTACCCACATCATACTATAGCCACACTTGAAAGTGGTTTACCCATGTGTTATCAGGACCTGGCAGAGGTATTCAATTTGAAAGAGGCAGAGAATCTTCCCCCTCATAGGGAATTTGACTGCCCTATAGATATAATACCTGGTTCAAAAATCCCACATGGGAAAATATACCCTCTCTCTCAAGAGGAACTAGCATACATTAGAAACTATTTAGATGAAAATCTACGTAAAGGCTTTATTTCACATTCCACATCTCCTGCTGCTGCAGGAATGTTCCTAGTCAGAAATAAGGACGGTACCATAAGGCCTATAATAGATTATAGGGCATTAAATAACATCACAATCAAAAATAGATATCCCCTACCCCTAATACCCGAACTCCTGGAACGTTTACATGGTGCCACAATATACACCAAACTAGACCTAAAAGGGGCTTATAATTTGATAAGAATAAAACAAGGTCATGAATGGAAAACTGCATTTAGAACCCGTTATGGTTTCAATATAATGTTATGCCATTTGGGTTGAGTAATGCTCCAGCAACTTTTCAATATTTCATAAATGAAATATTTCGTGACCTAATTGATGTTTGCGTCATTATTTACTTAGATGACATCTTAATCTACTCTAGAACACAACTTGAACGTGAAAAACATATACGCTGGGTGCTTACGCGACTAAAAGAACACAAACTTTATGCCAAACTAGAAAAATGCTCCTTTCATGTTAATAAACTAAAGTTTTTAGGTTATATAATCAGTCCAAACAAAATCCAAATGGATCCGGAAAAAAATTCCGCAATTCTAAATTGGCCTATTCCGACATCAATAAGAACTTTACAAAGGTTCATCGGTTTCGCAAATTTCTATAGGAAATTTATTAAAAACTTTTCCTCCATAGCGAAACCATTAACACAATTAACAAGTTAAAAACAGAAATTCAAATGGACTGATTCAGCAAACGATGCATTCAACGAATTGAAGCAACGCTTTACTACAGCTCAAGTATTAGCAATACCTGACTTCGAACTAGAATTTATCCTAGAGGTAGATGCATCAGATACGGGCATCGGAGCGATTCTATCACAGCAAAATAAGAATAAAACAGAGATCCATCCGATAGCTTATTATTCCAGGATGTTAACTACTGCCGAGAGCAACTATAGCATTGGGGATAAAGAACTTCTTGTTATAAAGTGTTCCCTAGAACACTGGAGGCACTTATTAGAAGGCTCTAAATTACCCTTTATGATCTACACAGATCATAAAAACCTCGAATATTTTAAAAAAAGCAAAACATTAACAGCAAGACAAGCATGTTGGTCATTGTTCTTTGATCATTTCAATTTCCTTTTAACCTATAGGCCTGGAAGATTGAATACAAAAGCAGATGCCCTTTCCCGACTTTGCGAAGTCACTACTCAAGACAGCACTAATCAAATTGTACCAAAAGAAAAGATTATAGGTTTGCTTACACCATTGGAAGAAGAAATTCTGATAATTCTAAACCAAGATCCCCCACAAGGAATTGACTGTCAGAAGGATCCATCCACGGGACTTTATTATCACAACACCAAATTATACATACCTGAGGCACTCAGAAATTCAGTCCTAAAACAGACCCATGATGGAACGTTATCAGGTCATCCAGGTATTCCAAAAACTATTGATCTAACTAGAAGAAATTTCTGGTGGCCCTTCATGGATACTTACATACATGAGTATGTTTTACGATGTGACAATTGCGCCAGAAATAAGTTGGTACATAAAAAGCCGACAGGTCTTTTATCCCCTCTGCCTATTCCTGATAAACCTTGGAGTACCATATCAATGGATTTCATAGTTGAGCTACCTAATTCACACCACTATAACACTATACTGGTAGTAATAGACCACCTAACGAGACTAGCCCACTATATACCCTTAAAAGGTCTTCCATCAGCCTTGACGACAGCCAAGGTCTTTTTGGATCACATTGTATGCCTACATGGACTTCCCACTATTATCATTACTGATTGTGGTACTCAGTTTACCTCTACTTTCTGGAGATCATTATGTAAATTAATGAAAATAGATTCCAGATATTCCACTGCCTTTCACCCCCAGACTAATGGTTTGACTGAGAGACTCAACCAAACTTTAGAACAGTATCTTCATTGTTATGTAACTTATCTCCAAGATGATTGGTCGAATTATCTCCCATTGGCTGAATTCTGCTATAACAATTCCACATCATCCTCCACAAAGATGTCACCTTTTTTTTTGCTACATATGGATATCATCCCAAGACAATATCACTGTCCAACCAAAGTGTTAACTCACCTACTGCTGTGGACTTCACTACAAGCTTACAGGATCGGTTGGATATTAAAAAGAAACATCTTTCAGAGGCTAAAGAAAATCAAAAGAGGTTATTTGATCTCCATCGTACATCCAGTCCCCAATATCGTATTGGTGATCTGGTACTTCTTTCAACAAAACATCTTAAGTTGTGTGTTCCTAGTAAAAAATTGGCGAACCAGTTCTTAGGTCCTTTTACTGTGAACAAGGTGATCAACCCTAATGCGGTGAGACTAGATCTCCCTCGGGACTATAAAATTAATCCCACCTTTCATGTCTCTCTATTGAAACCTTATCGTTCCCCACTTCAACTTGACTCCCAGTCCTGCCTCCTCCGCTCCTTATCAACGATCAGGAAGAATATTAGGTTGAAGCCATCTTGGATTCCAGGATCCACAGACGTAAATTGGAATACCTTGTGAAGTGGAAGGGTTATGGTCCTGAGGAGAATTCCTGGCAGCTACACTCTGATCTACGTACTCCTCATCTTCTACGTGCTTTTCACCGACGTTACCCTGCCAAACCTAGCTTGGAATCCCCTGGGGTGCTTCCTTGAGGGGGGGAGATTTGATATAGCTTTAAGCTATATCCCACCCACTTAGGGTTCCTCCCTATTTATAGCATCCCTTTTCATTCATTCATTCCTTGCCTGAATATTGAAGCCAAACCTTCTAACCCCTTTTTTGTGCAAGGCTACGTTCTTTCAGGTCCTCTTCAAGAAAATCAAAAGTAACTACAGCTCTTGTAACTGCTACTTTGTC
This sequence comes from Bombina bombina, assembly GCF_027579735.1. Taxonomy (NCBI): domain Eukaryota; kingdom Metazoa; phylum Chordata; class Amphibia; order Anura; family Bombinatoridae; genus Bombina; species Bombina bombina. The sequence goes on from NC_069503.1 coordinate 989,637,227, forward strand.
CGTGCAGTTACCTTGTATCCAGTTCAACATTGTATCCAGTCTCCTACGGAATCCTTGCTCCACCGGAACTTCTTCCTAACAGCGTTCCGGAAGTAAGCCGCATTCACATACAGAGGCTGTCGACACAGACATGGATCTTAGCACCGCTCTCTCTCGGTACTCTGGGGGTAAAGTACTAAACAATTGAGTCTGCTCTTCCGTTAATTGTGCTAACTATATGCTCCCAATCCTAATGTTATTGGCATATCAGCATAACCTCAGTTGAAGCTCTCACTTGGAAATCAGCGTGTCTGTTGTTTGCCTGGACCTGTATATATTTTAGTATGTGTGTGAATGCGTGAAGCCAAGATTGCCTATAACCCTGAAAATCCTGTTATATAATATTGGATATCATCTTTACGAATTGTATATTGAGTACAAAGTTACAATATTGTTTCTCCATCACTCTGAACACTATTATTTTCTAAATTCAAGTGTTATTACCTTATACATCAATTGACTCACATTACCTATTCAGGTTACATAGAAGTTGTAATCTGCTTAGTGTAAAAAGGAGCAACAAGCTCTATTTAAGGGCTGATTTTTGATAAATGAAACACTGAGATTTGTCTGTATATATATAAACTCTCATAAAAGAAATACCATACCACAGACATCCGGCATGCATCAGCAAATAGGATTTTTTCACCTTTAATTCTGATTGGCTGATAGAATTCTATCATCCAATCGGAATTCAAGGGACGCCATCTTGGATGACGTCCCTTAAAGGAACCTTAATTCTTAGTTAGCTGTGGAAAAAAGAGGATGCTCCGCGCCGGATGTCTTGAAGATGGAGCCGCTCCGCCCCGGATAGATGAAGATAGAAGATGCCGTCTGGATGAAGACTTCTGCCGGCTTGGATGAAGACTTCGGCCCGCTTGGATGAAGACTTCTCCCGGCTTCGTTGAGGACTTCTGCCTGCTTGAATGAAGACTTCTGCCGCTTCGTTGAGGATGGATGTCCGATCTTCAAAAACTGTAAGTGGATCTTTGGGGGTTAGTGTTAGGTTTTTTAAGGATTTATTGGGTGGGTTTTATTTTTAGATTAGGGTTTGGGCAGAAAAAGAGCTAAATGCCCTTTTAAGGGCAATGCCCATCCAAATGTCCTTTTCAATGGGGAGCTTAGTTTTTTTTAGATAGGATTTTATTTGGGGGGTTAGTTGTGTGGGTGGTGGGTTTTACTGTTGGGAGGTTGTTTGTATTTTTTTTTACAGGTAAAAGAGCTGATTTCTTTGGGGCAATGCCCCGCAAAAGGCCCTTTTAAGGGCCATTGTCAGTTTATTGTAGGCTAGGGGTTTTTTTATTGTTGGGGGAGGGTTATTTTTTTAGGGCTATTATATTAGGTGTAATTAGCTTAAATATTTGATAATTTATTTTTTATTTTGTGTAATTTAATGTTAGTTTTTTTTGTAATTTAGTTAATTGTATTTAATTAATGTAATTTATTTAATTGTAGTGTAAGGTTAGGTGTTAGTGTAACTCAGGTAAGGTTTTATTTTACAGGTAAATTTGTATTTATTTTAACTAGATAGTTAGTAAATAGTTAATAACTATTTACTAACTAGTCTACCTAGTTAAAATAAATACAAACTTGCCTGTGGAATAAAAATAAAACCTAAGCTAGATACAATGTAACTATTAGTTATATTGCAGCTAGCTTAGGGTTTATTTTATAGGTAAGTATTTAGTTAATGATAGGAATTTTTAATTAGATTTCTTTAAAGGGACAGTCTAGGCCAAAATAAACTTTCATGATTCAGATAGAGCATGTAATTTTAAACAATTTTCCAATTTACTTTTATCACCAATTTTGCTTTGTTCTCTTGGTATTCTTAGTTGAAAGCTTAACATAGGAGGTTCATATGCTAATTTCTTAGACCTTGAAGCCCACCTCTTTTCAGATTGCATTTTAACAGTTTTTCACCACTAGAGGGTGTTAGTTCACGTATTTCATATAGATAACACTGTGCTCGTGCACGTGAAGTTATCTGGGAGCAGGCACTGATTGGCTAGACTGCAAGTCTGTCAAAAGAACTGAAAAAAGGGGCAGTTTGCAGAGGCTTAGATACAAGATAATCACAGAGGTTAAAAGTATATTATTATAACTGTGTTGGTTATGCAAAACTGGGAAATGGGTAATAAAGGGATTATCTATCTTTTAAAACAATAAAAATTCTGGTGTAGACTGTCCCTTTAATTATATTAAAGTTAGGGGTGTTAGGGTTAGACTTAGGGTTAGGTTTAGGGGTTAATAACTTTAATATAGTTGCGAAGATGTTGGGGGCGGCAGATTAGGGGTTAATAAGTGTAGGTAGGTAGCAACGACATTGTGGGCGGCAGATTAGGGATTAGGGGTTAATCAGTGTAGGTGGGTGGCGGCGACATTGGGGGCGGCAGATTAGGGGTTAATAAGTACAATGTAGGTGGCAGCGATGTCTGGACGGCAGATTAGGGGTTAATAAGTGTAGGTAGGTGGCGGCGACATTGGGGGCGGCAGATATGGGGTAAATCAGTGTAGGTGGGTGGCGGCGACATTGGGGAAGGCAGATTAGGGGTTAATAAGTATAATGTAGGTGGCTGCAATGTCGGGATGGCAGATTAGGGGTTAATAAGTGTAGGTAGGTGGCGGCGACATTGGGGGCGGCAGATTAGGGGTTAATAAGTGTAGCTAGGTGGCGGCGATGTCGGGGGTGGCAGATTAGGGGTTAATAAGTATAATGTAGGTGTCGGCGATGTCGGGGCAGCAGATTAGGGGTGTTTAGACTCTGGGTTTATGTTAGGGACTTAGGTGTAAACATAACTTTTGTTTCCCTATAGGTATCAATGGGGCTGCGTTACAGAGCTTTACGCTCCTTTATTGCATGTGTTAGGCTTTTTTTAGCCGGCTCTTCCCATTGATGTCTATGGGGAAATCGTACACGAGCACGTAAAACCAGCTCAAAGCAGCGCTGGTATTGGAGTGCGGTATGGAGCTCAATTTTGCTCAACGCTGCAATATTGCCTGCTAACGCCGGGTTTATGAAAACCTGTAATAGCAGCGCTATAGGGAGGTGAGCAGTGGAAATAACTTGCAAGTTAGCACCGAGCCGCTCTTACCGCAAAACTCGTAATCTAGCCGAGGGTTTGTTATTTTTAATTTTATTTTGTAGGCTAGGTTTTTTACAGTTAGATTTTGTTATTTTGGGGGGTTAGGGTTACTTTAAAGGGACAGTCTACACCAGAATTGTTATTGTTTTAAAAGATAGATAATCCCTTGTTTACCCATTCCCTAGTTTTGGATAACCAACACAGTTATATTTATATATTTTTTACCTCTGTGATTATCTTGTATCTAAGCCTCTGCAGACTGCCCCTTTATTTGTTCTTTTGACAGACTTGCAGTTTAGCCAATCAGTGATGGCTCCCAGGTAACTTCACGTGCACGAGCACAGTGTTATCTATATGAAAAACATGAACTAACACCCTCTAGTGGTGAAAAACCTGTTAAAATGCATTCTTAAGAGGAGGCCTTCAAGGTCTAAGAAATTAACATATGAACCTCTTAAGTTAAGCTTTCAACTAAGAATACCAAGAGAACAAAGCAAAATTGGTGATAAAAGTAAATTGGAAAATTGTTTAAAATTACATGCCCTATCTGAATCATGAAAGTTTTTTTTGGACTAGACTGTCCCTTTAATGTAGGTGGGGGGTTTTGTAATTTATTTATTTTTTGCCAAAGAACTATGATCACTTTAGGGCAATGCCCTACAAAAGGCCCTTTAAGGGCTATTGTAATTTATTTATTTCCTAAGATATGGAGAGTCCACAGCGTCATTCAATTACTAGTGGGAATATCACTCCTGGCCAGCAGGAGGAGGCAAAGAGCACCACAGCAAAGCTGTTAAGTGTCTTTGCCTCTGTCAATGGAGGAGGTGAAGTTTGGTGTCTGAAGAACTTATTTCCTTTTTCGGGTACTGTTCCCTGCAAGCAAGGATTTGGTTTTAGCTGAGTTCATGTCAATGATTTCAGTAGAGTAGTAGTGGCTTTTACGCAGTTAGGAAGTTGTGAGGTAGTCCTTGCTTTGTTTCCTAACATTGCTGCCGTGGTACAGAAAGCCAGAGTTGGTTACAACGTTCTTTCTTTTTCTACAGGTCTCTGTAAGAAGTATGTGTCCTTTCACTCCTTGTGAGCTGTCTTCCTGCCGGTAAGTGCTTTTGTCTAGGTCTTGGAGACTTGCACTTCAGAAGAATATGTCATATGCAGTAGATGGGATTTATACAGGATTTTCTTTGGCAGTGGGCAGGCATGTTATGTATGTTGAGACTAGGGGTTAATCTTCCCTTTACTGGGACGTTTTCCTCTTTGGGCTGATTGTGTTGAAATACTTTATTAGTATGTGTGTGACTTATGTTTTATACAGGGATTTATGTATACATTTTAAAATTTGGCAGTTGGTTTTCTTTGCTTGCTTAGCTAGAACAGGCTAACTGACAATAGACATGTGCGCGATCGAAAAATTCGTTTTGGTTCGGTTCCATTCGGTCGGTTTTTTATTTTGGTTCGATACGGTCGCATTACTTCGGTATGCGTCGGCTATTCGTTTCGGTTTCATTCGTATTGGTTTTAATTCGGCAATTCGGATTCATTCGGAATAGTAATTAGTTACTTTTTTCGGATCGATTCGTAATTTCGGACCGAATGGTTATGTAGTACCGAATCTTAATTTCGTACCGAATCGTTATATATGTTAAAATTTCGTAAAATCATTATTTCGGCAGTGATTCAGTTCTATTATTTCGGATACATTCGATTTCAAATTGGAATTCGTAATGTCGTACCGAATCGTTATGTCGTACCGAATCGTTATTTATGATAAAATTTCTTAAAATCGTTATTTCGGAAGTGATTCGGTTCTATTATTTCGGATACATTCGATTTCAATTTCGAATCGATTAGATAATCATATGAAATATTCATAAATGTATTACACTGTTAAATGACTGTAATATATTAATAAATACATTTAATATGTCATTTAACACTTATCATTATATTTTAGTCAGACTGTGCAGCCAATCAGGCAGCCTGATTCACAATTATGCTTGCATCACTCCTCAACACTATAGTCACACCCATGTAACTAATATCTTAGATTAGTTTTGTGATTTCAAGAGAGCAGTTGGTTTCTTGTTGTTGGAGATAGAGAAGATTAGAATGTCAGAAATTGTTAGTGGTCGTGGAGGTGATAGGGACAGAAGATTTAGGGACAGAGATATTAGAGAGAGTGGACGTAGGGATAGGGACAGTGGAGCTAGGGAGAGTACTAGTAATAGGGATAGTGATAGAGGTAGGGATAGGCATAGTAGGATTAGTAGGCACCATGGACGTAGGGATAGGGAGAGGGACCTTGAAAGTTCTATGGAGCAGGTAGGTAGGGACAGGCAGAGGCATGGTGTAGCAAAAAAGCACACCAGTGCCAAAAAGCAATTGAAGAGGAGGAGGCCAGCAGTTACACCCTCTGAGGAGTTTGACTCTGAGTCAGAAAAGGAACAGCAGCGTGCCACTTCTCCAAAGCATAGAGGGCCAGCCTAAAGAAAATTTGGCCCTTGTGTCTGCTGTTTTTAAAGACAGGCACATTTTATTTAGTTCAGAGGTTGCATCCTCTGCGAAGCAAGCAGCATGGATCACAGTCCGTGATGCTGTGTTTCCAGTTGCAGCAGTGTACCGGACAGCCGCCTGTGTCAAGCACCGGTAAGTTTCAAAAACTATTTTTTTCTTCTTTTATATTAAAAAACATAATTTATGTAAGAACTTACCTGATAAATTCATTTCTTTCATATTAGCAAGAGTCCATGAGCTAGTGACGTATGGGATATACATTCCTACCAGGAGGGGCAAAGTTTCCCAAACCTCAAAATGCCTATAAATACACCCCTCACCACACCCACAAATCAGTTTAACGCATAGCCAAGAAGTGGGGTGATAAGACAAAAGTGCGAAAGCATAAAAAATAAGGAATTGGAATAATTGTGCTTTATACAAAAAAATCATAACCACCACAAAAAGGGTGGGCCTCATGGACTCTTGCTAATATGAAAGAAATGAATTTATCAGGTAAGTTCTTACATAAATTATGTTTTCTTTCATGTAATTAGCAAGAGTCCATGAGCTAGTGACGTATGGGATAATGAATACCCAAGATGTGGATCTTCCACGCAAGAGTCACTAGAGAGGGAGGGATAAAATAAAGACAGCCAATTCCGCTGAATATAATCCACACCCAAAATAAAGTTTAAATCTTATAATGAAAAAAACTGAAATTATAAGCAGAAGAATCAAACTGAAACAGCTGCCTGAAGAACTTTTCTACCAAAAACTGCTTCAGAAGAAGAAAACACATCAAAATGGTAGAATTTAGTAAAAGTATGCAAAGAAGACCAAGTTGCTGCTTTGCAAATCTGATCAACCGAAGCTTCATTCCTAAACGCCCAGGAAGTAGAAACTGACCTAGTAGAATGAGCTGTAATCCTTTGAGGCGGAGTTTTACCCGACTCGACATAAGCATGATGAATTAAAGATTTCAACCAAGACGCCAAAGAAATGGCAGAGGCCTTCTGACCTTTCCTAGAACCGGAAAAGATAACAAATAGACTAGAAGTCTTTCGGAAATTCTTAGTAGCTTCAACATAATATTTCAAAGCTCTAACTACATCCAAAGAATGCAATGATCTCTCCTTAGAATTCTTAGGATTAGGACACAATGAAGGAACCACAATTTCTCTACTAATGTTGTTAGAATTCACAACCTTAGGTAAAAATTTAAAAGAAGTTCGCAACACCGCCTTATCCTGATGAAAATTCAGAAAAGGAGACTCACAAGAAAGAGCAGATAATTCAGAAACTCTTCTAGCAGAAGAGATGGCCAAAAGAAACAAAACTTTCCAAGAAAGTAATTTAATGTCCAGTGAATGCATAGGTTCAAACGGAGGAGCTTGAAGAGCCCCCAGAACCAAATTCAAACTCCAAGGAAGAGAAATTGACTTAATAACAGGTTTTATACAAACCAAAGCTTGTACAAAACAATGAATATCAGGAAGATTAGCAATCTTTCTGTGAAAAATAACAGAAAGAGCAGAGATTTGTCCTTTCAAGGAACTTACAGACAAACCTTTATCCAAACCATCCTGAAGAAACTGTAAAATTCTCGGAATTCTAAAAGAATGCCAGGAAAAATGATGAGAAAGACACCAAGAAATGTAAATCTTCCAGACTCGATAATATATCTTCCTAGATACAGATTTACGAGCCTGTAACATAGTATTAATCACAGAGTCAGAGAAACCTCTTTGACTGAGAATCAAGCGTTTAATCTCCATACCTTCAAATTTAAGGATTTGAGATCCTGATGGAAAAAAGGACCTTGCGACAGAAGTTCTGGTCTTAACGGAAGAGTCCACGGTTGGCAAGTGGCCATCCGGACAAGATCCGCATACCAAAACCTGTGAGGCCATGCTGGAGCCACCAGCAGAACAAACGAGCATTCCTTCAGAATCTTGGAAATTACTCTTGGAAGAAGAACTAGAGGCGGAAAAATATAGGCAGGATGATACTTCCAAGGAAGTGACAATGCATCCACTGCTTCCGCCTGAGGATCCCTGGATCTGGACAGATACCTGGGAAGCTTCTTGTTTAGATGAGAAGCCATCAGATCTATTTCTGGAAGTCCCCACATTTGAACAATCTGAAGAAATACCTCTGGGTGAAGAGACCATTCGCCCGGATGTAACGTTTGGCGACTGAGATAATCCGCTTCCCAATTGTCTATACCTGGGATATGAACCGCAGAAATTAGACAGGAGCTGGATTCCACCCATACCAGTATTCGAGATACTTCTTTCATAGCCAGAGGACTGTGAGTCCCTCCTTGATGATTGATATATGCCACAGTTGTGACATTGTCCGTCTGAAAACAAATGAACGACTTTCTCTCTTTAGAAGAGGCCATGACTGAAGAGCTCTGAAAACTGCACGGAGTTCCAAAATATTGATTGGTAATCTCACCTCCTGAGATTCCCAAACCCCTTGTGCTGTCAGAGACCCCCAAACAGCTCCCCAACCTGTCAGACTTGCATCTGTTGAAATCACAGTCCAGGTTGGAAGAACAAAAGAAGCTCCCTGAACTAAACGATGGTGATCTGTCCACCACGTCAGAGAGTGTCATACGGGAGGCAAAGTTTGTAAAAACTGATTTGTGGGTGTGGTGAGGGGTGTATTTATAGGCATTTTGAGGTTTGGGAAACTTTGCCCCTCCTGGTAGGAATGTATATCTCATACGTCACTAGCTCATGTACTCTTGCTAATTACATGAAAGAAAACTAAATCTAGTGTGTGTTATCCTGTGTGTACATACTACACAGGCCAAAATGTGTATCGTAAAGAAATAAATTCAATAATTATTATTTCATTGTCATGGCATCTATTCTTTATCTGAAAAAGCAGGAATGTTCGTCAAGCTTAAAGGGATAGTAGTAAACTAAAAAAATGTATTTCATGATTCTTCTAGAGCATTGAATTTTAAATTTTAATCAACTTTCTAAATTACTCCTATAATTAATTTTTCTTTTTTCTCTTGTTATCTTTATTTGAAATTGTAGTTTGATAAGGTAAGGACAGGAGCCTGCCCATTTTTGGTTTAAGCACCCTGGCTAGCGCTTGAGATTGGTGGCTACATTTATTTAACAAATAAATTGACCCCTTGGTAACTATCTTTATTTTAAAAAAGAATGAATGTAAGCCTATGAGCCAGCCCATCCTTTGGTCAGTACATGGGTAGTGCTTGATGATTGTTGGCTAAATGTAGCCACCAATCAGCAATCGCTATCCAAGATGCTGAACCAAAAATTGGTCCAGTTCGTAAGCTTTACATTCCTGCTTTTTCAAATACAGATCCAAGGAGACTGAAGAAAAACAGATAATAGGAGTAAATTATAAATTTTATTAAAATTGCATGCTCTACCTGAATCGTGAAAGAAAAAAATTTGGTTCAGTGTGCCTTTAAATATTCAGTTATAATTTTTTTTATACTTTCCAATTTATGTATTATTATCAAATTCACTTTGAGCAGCGCCGTCCTCATGCTTGTCTTGCGCAGTTTCCTCTACTCTCCACTGCACATTCAGCATTGGTTGTAATTTTATTTAAGGCCAGGTATGTTTTTCTCGTGCTTCACTCTCACTCTCTAGTACCTGGTTTCTCAACAGCCGGGCCGTGGCCCAGTACCGGGCCATGATAGCCCTGCTGGTGGGCCCTGGCCTGTCATGCCCCACTGCACACTCTTACCCCACTGCACACCAAGGGCAGGCTGATACCAATCAAGGTCCCAGGAACACTGTCTCACACTGAACAAAATGTATTAAATTTTATGCAAATGAACATGGTAGCCTCCCTGCCCTGCCCCCAACAGGCCCCTCAACCTCCAGAGCCAGGACCCCCAACATTAAGGTCCAGAGAAAGGGTACCCAACCTCCAGGGCCAGACCCCACACTCCATGGCCCTCACAGTGACAGACCCCTGCCAGGGCCCCTCTAAACCCACACTTTTTCTTGTTAAGTGTATCCAGTCCACAGATCATCCATTACTTATGGAATATATTCTCCTTCCCAACAGGAAGCTGCAAGAGTCCACCCACAGCAAAGCTGCTATATAGCTCCTCCCCTAACTGCCATATTCAGTCATTCTCTTGCAAGCCTCAACATAGATAGGAGGTCGTGAGAGTCTGTGGTGCTTTCTACTTAGTTTATTCTTCAATCAAAAGTTTGTTATTTTTAAATGGCACCGGAGTGTGCTGTTTATCTCAGGCAGTATTTGGAAGAAGAATCTGCCTGCGTTTTTCTATGATCTTAGCAGACGTAACTAAGATCCATTTGCTGTTCTCACACATTCTGAGGAGTGAGGTACTTCAGAGGGGGAATGGCGTGCAGGTTTTCCTGCAGATAAGGTATGTGCAGTAAAATATTTTTCTAGGAATGGAATTGACTAAGAAAATACTGCTGATACCGAAGTAATGTAAGTAAAGCCTTAAATGCAGCGATAGCGACTGGTATCAGGCTTATTAATAGAGATACATACTCTTGTAAAAATGTGTTTTAAAACGTTTGCTGGCATGTTTAATCGTTTTTTAACATATGTTTGGTGATAAAACTTATTGGGGCCTAAGTTTTTTCCACATGGCTGACTTAAATTTTGCATAGAAACAGTTAACTGAAGCTTCCCACTGTTGGCTGTGGCAGTTTGTTGTGTCTGTTTTTAAAAACGTCTATGTCGTTTTTTTTTTTTTATCTGTTTTTTGCATTAAGGGGTTAATCATCCATTTGCAAGTGGGTGCAATGCTCTGTTACCTTATTACATGTACTGTAAAAATTTTGTTTGTTTTACTGCCTTTTTTTCACTGTTTTTCAAATTTTGACAAAATTTGTTTCTCTTAAAGGCACAGTAACATTTTATATATTTGCTTGTTAACTTGATTTAAAGTGTTTTCCAAGCTTACTAGTCTCATTATTAGTCTGTTCTAACATGTCTGACATAGAGGAAGCTCTGTGTTCATTATGTTTTAAAGCCATGGTGGAACCCCATCTTAGAATGTGTACCAGATGTACTGATTTCATGTTAAACAATAAAGATCATTTTTTGTCTTTAAAAACATTATCACCAGAGGATTCTGTCGTGGGGGTAGTTATGCCGACTAACTCTCCCACGTGTCAGACCTTTTGACTCCCGCTTTAGGGACTCACGCTCAAATGGCGCCAAGTACATCAAGGGCACCCATAGCGTTTCTTTTACCAGGGGATTCTGTCGAGGGGAAAGTTATGCCGACTAACTCTCCCCACGTGTCAGACCCTTCGACTCCCGCTTCAGGGACTCACGCTCAAATGGCGCCAAGTACATCAAGGGCGCCCATAGCGTTTATTTTACAAGACATGGCAAAGGTGGTGAATAATATTCTGGCAGCAGTATTAGTCAGACTACCTGAAATTAAAGGAAAGCAGTTAGCTCTGGGGGTAGATACAGAGCATACAGACGCTTTAAGAACCATGTATGATACTACCTCACAATATGCTTAGTCTGTGGGTGATTTTTTTTTTTTTTTTTGACTCAGGGAAGATGATTTAACCTGATTCTGATATTTCTACATTTAAAATTTATGCTTGAGAACCTCCACTTGTTGCTCAGGGAGGCTTTGGCTGCTCTGAATGAATGTGTACAATCGCAGGGCCAGAGAAATTGTGTAGACTGGATAAATAATATGCAGTGCCGGTGTGTACTGATGTTTTTCCAATACCTAAAGAGGTTTACTAAAAATTTTTTAATAAGGAATGGGATAGACCAGGTGTGCCGTTCTCTTCCCCTCCTATTTTTTAGAAGAATGTTTTCTAATAGTTACCACCACACGGGACTTCTGGCAGACAGTTCCTAAGGTGGAGAGAAGAGTTTCTACTCTAGCTAAGCGTACCACTACCTCTGACGAGGACAGTTGTGCTTTTTAGATCCAATGGATAAAAAATGTTTATTCAACAGGGTTTTATCCTGCAGCCCCTTGCATACATTGCTTCTGTCACTGCTGCTGCGGCGTTCTGGGTTGAGTCTCTTGATGAGGCTTTACAGTTAAGCGACTCCATTGGATGAATATATTTGACAAGCTTATGCTAGCCAATTCCTTTGTTTTCTGATGCCTTGTTCATTTGACTAGACTAACGGCTAAAAATTCTGTTTTTTACTATACTGGCGCGCAGAGCGCTATGGCTTATATCATGGTCAGCTGTCGTGACTTTAATAAATAAGCTACTTAACTTCCCTTCAAGGGGCAGACCCTATTCGGGCCTGGTTTGAAGGAGATTATTGCTTATATCACTGGAGGAAAAGGTCATGCCCTTCCTCAGGATAGGTCCAAATCAAGGGCCAAAAAAAAAAAAAAAAAAAAAAAACTTTTTTTGCTTAGTTACTGATAGGGCAACTGAAAACTCCATCTTAAGGAATGCACCAGGATCCGTGGAGATGCCATTTGTGGGCCCCCCTACTTGCTGGTCCCTCGGCCCAGGTCCTATTTGCCTGGCTGATCAGCCCGCCCCTGCTGCTGCTCATACATACACATATATATATATGGCTATTTTTAGTCCTGAACATCTTGTTGCAGGCCTGTGACTGTTGTGAAACTTTTAACTTTTGTGATGAATAAATTTTGAATTTTTTAAACAAATATCTCAAGTCCTCTTTCTGGAGTAGCGGGATTACAGAGTGTGTTTACTATATATATATATATATATATATATATATATATATATATATATATATATATATATATGGCCCTGGACATGTCTAGCTACAATTTACTGGACCTTGAGGTCACTTTGGTTGAGAACCACTGCTCTAGTATATGCACATGGCTGCATCAGCCAAACATACCTGTCCTTATAATATAAATATCGTATTATTAAAGGACCGCTCATGCAGTATAATAAATAACATAATTAAGAAGTGGCTAATAAAAATACAATGCAATTCTAACAATTCAAATGTATATAATTTTTTTTTAGACACATTTGTTTATCGTCCCCTGTATTATGTTTATGTGACAGATATCATCCAATCACAGACTATATACGTATGTATATACCCTGTGAGCTTCTGCACATGCTCAGGATGATATTACATAAAAAGACTGTGTAAATTTAGATAAATGAAATTATAAAATTAATTCACTTAAAAAGACATGAACCAACATGTTTCTTCCATGATTCATATAGAGAATTCATTTTTAATTAAATAACTTCCAAAATAACTTATATTTTTTAATTATCTTCCTACTCTTGTTATCATTTGTTGAAAGGTTTTTCTATGCAAGCTTTGGAGCAGCAGAGAAGACCTATGTGAAGTTGGCACCCCATGTTTGTAAAAAGGGAATTAAAATATACCATTCGTTTGTGCTGATTTGTGCTGCAATAACTAACGTTTGTGCCGGTTCTGTTTAGGAGATCTTGCGCATTATTTCTTTAAGAAACCCCGGCCACTTTGCACCCCATGTTATTCAATTTTAAAATCAAATATAAATATTCCATTTATTTGTGCTGATTTGTGCCGCAAAATCGAACGTTTGTGCCGGTTTGTTTTCTGCTATATTACACATTATATTTGCTTAAACTCCGCCCACTTTGCACCCCATGTTATGCAATTTTAAAAACAAATATACCATTTGTTTGTGCTGTGTTTGTGCTGATTTGTGCTGCAAAAACGAACAATTGTGCCTGTTTGGTTTCGGAGATATAGCGCATTCTTTACTGCAAAGTGGGCGTAGTTTTAGCAAATATAATGCTCTATATCTCTTAAACCAAACAGGCACAAACATTCATTTTTTCAGCACAAATCAGCACAAACACAGCACAAACAAATGTTATATTTATTTTTAAAAATTGCATAACATGGGGTGCAAAGTGGGCGGAGTTTAAGCAAATATAATGTGTAATATAGCAGAAAACAAAGTGGGCGGGGTTTTATAAAAAAATAATGCGCAATATTTCCTAAACCAAACTGGCACAAACGTTTGTTTTTACAGCACAGATCAGCACAAACGAATGTTATTTCTCTTGTAAGGTGTATCCAGTCCACGGATCATCCATTACTTGTGGGATATTCTCATTCCCAACAGGAAGTTGCAAGAGGACACCCACAGCAGAGCTGTAATATAGCTCCTCCCCTAACTGTCATAGCCAGTCATTCTCTTGCAACTCTCAACAAGCTAGGATGTTGTAGGAGAGAGTGGTTAAATATAGTTAGTTTATTTTCTTCAATCAAAAGTTTGTTATTTTTAAATAGTACCAGAGTTGTGCTATTTTATCTCAGGCAGTAAATAGAAGAAGAATCTGCCTGAGGTTTCTATGATCTTAGCAGGTTGTAACTAAGATCCATTGCTATTCTCACATATGTCTGAGGGGATTACACAGATTAGGTAACTTCAGCGAGAGAATGGCGTGCAGTTTATTCTGCTATCAGGTATGTGCAGTTATAATTTTTTCTAGAGATGGAAAACACTAGAAAATGCTGCTGATACCGGATTAATGTAAGTTAAGCCTGAATACAGTGATTTAATAGCGACTGGTATCATGCTTACTCCCAGGGGTAATACCCTTATGATATTGCAATATAAACGTTTGCTGGCATGTTTAATCGTTTTTATATATGCTTTGGTGATAAAACTTTATTGGGGCCTAGTTTTTTCCACATGGCTGGCTTAAATTTTGACTAGAAACAGTTTTACTGAGGCTTTCCACTGTTATAGCATAAAAGTTACAGTTGGTGCAGTTAAATTTACAAACTGTGACATCCAGCTTCCCTCAGGAGTCCCCCGTATGCTATAGGACATCTCTAAAGGGCTCAAAGGCTTTCCAAAGTCGTTTATTGGGGAAGGTAGGACCACAGCTTGCTGTGGCAGTTGGTTGTGACTGTAAAAAAAACAAAAAAAAACAAACAAAAAAAAAGTCTATTTCGTTTTTTTGATCCGTTTTTTGAACTAAGGGGTTAATCATCCATTTGCAAGTGGATGCAATGCTCTGCTAGCCTATTACATACACTGTAAAAATTTCGTTTGATTTACTGCATTTTTTCACTGTTTTTCAAATTCTGACAAAATGTGTTTCTCTTAAAGGCACAGTACCGTTTTTTATATTTGCTTGTTAACTTGATTTAAAGTGTTTTCCAAGCTTGCTAGTCTCATTGCTAGTCTGTATAAATATGTCTGACATAGAAGAAACTCCTTGTTCATTATGTTTAAAAGCCATGGTGGAACCCCCTCTTAGAATGTGTACCAAATGTACTGATTTCATTTTATGCAATAAAGATCATATTCTGTTTTTAAAAAAAATTATCACCAGAGGAATCTGACGAGGGGAAAGTTATGCCGACTAACTCTCCCCACGTGTCAGACCCTTTGACTCCCGCCCAAGGGACTCACGCTCAAATGGCGCCAAGTACATCTAGGGCGCCCATAGCGTTTACTTTTCAAGACATGGAGGCAGTAATGGATAATACACTGTCAGCGGTATTAGCCAGACTACCTGAACTTAGAGGTTAGCGAGATAGCTCTGGGGTGAGACAAAATGCAGAGCATACTGACGCTTTAAGAACCATGTCTGATACTGCCTCACAATTTGCAGAAGCTGAGGAAGGAGAGCTTCAGTCAGTGGGTGATGTTAATGACTCAGGAAAGATACCTGATTCTAATATTTCTACATTTAAATTTGTGTAGACTGGATAAATACTTTGCAGTGCCAGTGTGTACTGATGTTTTTCCAAATACCTAAAAGGTTTACAGAAATTATTAATAAGGAATGGGATAGACCAGGTGTGCCGTTCTCTTCCCCTCCTATTTTTAGAAAAATGTTTCCAATAGACGCCACCACACGGGACTTATGGCAGACAGTCCCTAAGGTGGAGGGAGCAGTTTCTACTCTAGTAAAGCGTACTACTATCCCTGTCGAGGACAGTTGTGCTTTTTTTTTAGATCCAATGGATACAAAATTAGAGGTTACCTTAAGAAAATATTTATTCAACAAGGTTTTATCCTACAGCCCATTGCATGCATTGCCCCTGTCACTGCTGTTACGGCGTACTGGTTTGAGTCTCTGGAAGAGGCTTTACAGGTAGCGACTCCATTGGATGACATACTTGGCAAACTTAGAGCACTTAAGCTAGCCAATTCTTTTATTCTGATGCCATTGTTGATTTGACTAAACTAACGGCTAAGAATTCTGGTTTTGCTATACAGGCGAGCAGAGAGCTATGGCTTAGATCATGGTCAGCTGACGTGACTTCAAAATCTAAGCTACTTAACATTCCCTTCAAGGGGCAGACCCTATTCGGGCCTGGTTTGAAGGAGATTATTGCTGATATCACTGGAGGAAAAGGTCATGCCCTTCCTCAGGACAGGTCCAAATCTAGGGCCAAACAGTCTAATTTTCGTGCCTTTCGAAACTTCAAGGCAGGTGCGGCATCAACTTCCTCTAATGCTAAACAAGAGGGAACTTTTGCTCAATCCAAGACGGTCTGGAGACCAATCCAGACCTGGAAAAAAGGTAAGCAGGCCAAAAAGCCTGCTGCTGCCTCTAAGACAGCATGAAGGAACGGCCCCCTATCCGGTAACGGATCTAGTAGGGGGCAGACTTTCACTCTTCGCCCAGGCGTGGGCAAGAGATGTTCAGGATCCCTGGGCGTTGGAAATTATATCCCAGGGATATCTCCTGGACTTAAAAGCTTCCCCCCCAAAAGGGAGATTTCACCTTTCACAATTATCTGCAAACCAGATAAAGAGAGAGGCATTCTTACACTGTGTACGAGACCTCCTAGTTATGGGAGTGATCCATCCAGTTCCAAAGGAGGAACAGGGACAGGGTTTTTACTCAAATCTGTTTGTGGTTCCCAAAAAAGAGGGAACCTTCAGACCAATTTTGGATCTAAAGATCTTAAACAAATTCCTCAAAGTTCCATCATTCAAGATGGAAACTATTCGTACCATCC
Organism: Bombina bombina; assembly: GCF_027579735.1. Lineage (NCBI taxonomy): Eukaryota > Metazoa > Chordata > Amphibia > Anura > Bombinatoridae > Bombina > Bombina bombina. The sequence goes on from NC_069503.1 coordinate 989,653,807, forward strand.
TACCAATGATCCAGGAGGGTCAATATATGACTACAGTGGATCTAAAGGATGCTTATCTTCACATTCCGATACACAAAGATCATCATCGGTTTCTCAGGTTTGCCTTTCTAGACAGGCATTACCAGTTTGTAGCTCTTCCCTTTGGATTAGCTACAGCCCCAAGAATCTTTACAAAGGTTCTAGGGTCGCGTCTGGCGGTCCTAAGGCCGTGGGGCATAGCAGCAGCCCCTTATTTAGATGACATCCTGATACAGGCATCAAACTTCCAAATTGCCAAGTCTCATACGGACGTAATACTGGCATTTCTGAGGTCGCATGGGTGGAAAGTGAAAGAGGAAAAGAGTTCTCTATCCCCACTCACAAGAGTTTCCTTTCTAGGGACTCTGATAGATTCTGTAGAAATGAAAATTTACCTGACGGAGTCCAGGTTATCAAAGCTTCTAAATTACTGCTGGGTTCTTCATTCCATTCCGCGCCCTTCGGTGGCTCAGTGTATGGACGTAATCGGCTTAATGGTAGCGGCAATGGACATAGTGCCGTTTGCACGCTTACATCTCAGACCGCTGCAACTATGCATGCTCAGTCAGTGGAACGGGGATTACACAGATTTGTCCCCTCAACTGAATCTGGACCAAGAGACCAGGGATTCTCTTCTCTGGTGGCTATCTCGGGTCCATCTGTCCAAAGGTATGACCTTTCGCAGGCCAGATTGGACAATTGTAACAACAGATGCCAGCCTTCTAGGTTGGGGTGCAGTCTGGAATTCCCTGAATGCTCAGGGATCGTGGATTCAGGAGGAGTCTCTCCTTCCAATAAATATTCTGGAACTAAGAGCGATATTCAATGCTCTTCAGGCTTGGCCTCAGTTAGCAACTCTGAGGTACATCAGATTTCAGTCGGACAACATCACGACTGTAGCTTACATCAACCATCAAGGGGGAACAAGAAGTTCCCTAGCGATGTTAGAAGTTTCAAAAATAATTCGCTGGGCAGAGATTCACTCTTGCCACCTATCAGCTATCCATATCCCAGGTGTAGAGAACTGGGAGTCGGATTTTCTAAGTCGTCAGACTTTTCATCCGGGAGAGTGGGAACTCCATCCGGAGGTTTTTGCACAACTGATTCATCGTTGGGGCAAACCAGAACTGGATCTCATGGCGTCTCGCCAGAACGCCAAGCTTCCGTGTTACGGATCCAGGTCCAGGGATCCCAAGGCGACACTGATAGATGCTCTAGCAGCGCCCTGGTCTTTCAACCTGGCTTATGTGTTTCCACCGTTTCCTCTGCTCCCTCGACTGATTGCCAAGATCAAGCAGGAGAGAGCATCGGTGATTCTGATAGCACCTGCGTGGCCACGCAGGACCTGGTATGCAGATCTAGTGGACATGTCATCCTTTCCACCATGGTCTCTGCCTCTGAGACAGGACCTTCTACTTCAGGGTCCTTTCAACCATCCAAATATAATTTCTCTGAGGCTGACTGCCTGGAGATTGAACGCTTGATTTTATCAAAGCGTGGCTTCTCCGAGTCAGTTATTGATACCTTAATACAGGCACGAAAGCCTGTCACCAGGAAAATTTAACATAAGATATGGCGTAAATATCTTTATTGGTGTGAATCCAAGGGTTACTCATGGAGTAAGGTCAGGATTCCCAGGATATTATCTTTTCTCCAAGAAGGTTTGGAAAAAGGATTGTCAGCTAGTTCCTTAAAGGGACAGATTTCTGCTCGGTCTTTTCTTTTGCACAAGCGTCTGGCAGATGTTCCAGACGTTCAGGCATTTTGTCAGGCTTTAGTTAGAATCAAGCCTGTGTTTAAACCTGTTGCTCCACCATGGAGCTTAAATTTGGTTCTTAAGGTTCTTCAAGGAGTTCCGTTTGAACCTCTTCATTCCATAGATATCAAACTTTTATCTTGGAAAGTTCTTTTTTTGGTAGCTATTTCCTCGGCTCGTAGAGTCTCTGAGCTATCTGCCTTATAATGTGATTCTCCTTATCTGATTTTTCATACAGATAAGGTAGTCCTGCGTACCAAACCTGGGTTCTTACCTAAGGTGGTATCTAACAAGAATATCAATCAAGAGATTGTTGTTCCATCCTTGTGTCCTAATCCTTCTTCGAAGAAGGAACGTCTATTACACAATCTGGACGTGGTCCGTGCTTTAAAAATTTACTTACAAGCTACTAAAGATTTTCGTCAAACATCTGCTTTGTTTGTTGTCTACTCTGGACAGAGGAGAGGTCTAAAGGCTTCGGCAACCTCTCTTTCTTTTTGGCTAAGAAACATAATCCGCTTAGCCTATGAGACTGCTGGACAGCAGCCTCCTGAAAGGATTACAGCTCATTCCACTAGAGCTGTGGCTTCCATTTGGGCCTTTAAAAATGAGGCTTCTGTTGAACAGATTTGCAAAGCGGCGACTTGGTCTTCGCTTCATACTTTTTCAAAATTTTACAAATTTGATACTTTTGCTTCTTCGGAGGCTATATTTGGGAGAAAGGTTTTACAGGCAGTGGTTCCTTCCATTTAAGTACCTGCCTTGTCCCTCCCTTCATCCGTGTACTTTAGCTTTGGTATTGTTATCCCACAAGTAATGGATGATCCGTGGACTGGATACACCTTACAAGAGAAAACACAATTTATGCTTACCTGATAAATTTATTTCTCTTGTGGTGTATCCAGTCCACGGCCCGCCCTGTCATTTTAAGGCAGGTAATTTTTAAATTTAAACTGCAGTAACCACTGCACCCTATGGTTCCTCCTTTCTCGGCTTGTTTTCGGTCGAATGACTGGCTATGACAGTTAGGGGAGGAGCTATATTACAGCTCTGCTGTGGGTGTCCTCTTGCAACTTCCTGTTGGGAATGAGAATATCCCACAAGTAATGGATGATCCGTGGAGAAATAAATTTATCAGGTAAGCATAAATTGTGTTATTTTCATTTACTTTTTACAAACATGGGGTGCCAACTTCACATAGGTGCAGAGAAGCTATTTTCTAGCTGTTGATTGGTGACTGCATATACATATATTTTGATTTGATTGGCTCACCCATGTGTTTTTTAGAAACCATTAGTGCATTGCTGCTCCTTCAATAAATGATACCAAGAGAATTAAAAAATTTAGAAAATAGAAGTAAATTAGACATTTATTGCAAATTGGATCCTCTATCTGAATCTTGAAAATTATTTTTGTTTTCTTTTCATGTCCCTTTAAATGTCCAATTACCTGATCTATCTGATTCATAATCATAAAACTTTATTTTGACTTTATTGTCCATTTCAATGTATAACAGATAAGCAATAACTTTTCAACAAAACATATTTATTTGTTACATACATAAATCTTACATGCATCTAAAACAACAATTATAACCTGTCAATTTATATATATAATATATAACCTAGGTTACTTTTTGGGTGGTGACATTTGACAAAGGCACATGTGATGTGCCGAAACGTTATGTTTGTTCACATACTGGAATAAAGGAAATTGGATAAAGTCCAGTGAGTGCCTGCTTCTTCTTGGGACATTCTATATACTTTACTGCAGAGCACCTTGGCAGCTCTAAATTAATTGGGGTAAGATTGTGCTGTCCTGTCTGGACTGTATATATATATATATATATATATATATATATTTCTATTAATCTATCCATCTCTATAACATAACTATTGAAAACTCTATAAATCAGGGGTACAGGTCAGGCACTGTCAGTAAATTCCAATAGCTCCGCTGGTATTCTTTTGATGTTAAGAATCAGATGCAAACTGTAAGAAATCCTTCTTTTAAAATAAAGTCATTATATTTTTCTAAATGTTTATTTGTTTTATTTTAATAACCAAAAAATATATTTTCTTTTATTTCTAGGTATTATGATTGCAGGGCGATGGTAAAGCGTAAAATGTCCGTCATGCACTCCAAATCAAAGACTGTGCATTTTAGCAGTTGGGAGAAGGAGTTCCGTGACAAATTCCTACAAGATGCTGTTGTCACTGGTGTCCAGAGTGCGATTCGGACAGATGAATCTGTCAGGCAACAGAGAGCTGGTGAGTAAAATGAAATATACAATTACTTTGAGTATATGCATGGGTGTGGGAATAAATAAATACAAGTGAATAAAGTAATTTCCTATTACAGATTTTTTATTTAAAACAAATAAAGAAAGACCCATATATGTAAGGAAACGATCATGAATGACAATGATGGGAGTTGCATTCTAGCATACAAAGGCCTAGATTTAGAGTTTGGCGGTAGCCGTCAAAACCAGCGTTAGAGGCTCCTAACGCTGGTTTTGGGCTACCGCTGGTATTTGGAGTCAGTCAGTAAAGGGTCTAACGCTCACTTTGCAGCCGCAACTTTTCCATACCGCAGATCCCCCTACGCCATTTGCGTATCCTATCTTTTCAATGGGATCTTCCTAACGCCGGTATTTAGAGTCTTGGCTGAAGTGAGCGTTAGAAATCTAACGACAAAACTCCAGCCGCAGAAAAAAGTCAGTAGTTAAGAGCTTTCTGGGCTAACGCCGGTTTATGAAGCTCTTAACTACTGTGCTCTAAAGTACACTAACACCCATAAACTACCTATGTACCCCTAAACCGAGGCCCTCCCACATCGCCGCCACTCTATTAAAAAATTTTAACCCCTAATCTGCCGCTCCGTACACCGCCGCCACCTACGTTATCCCTATGTACCCCTAATCTGCTGCCCCTAATACCGCTGACCCCTATATTATATTTATTAACCCCTAATCTGCCGCCCCCAACGTCGCCGCCACCTACCTACACTTATTAACCCCTAATCTGCCGACCGGACCGCACCAGCCAATCGGAATTAAGGTAAGAAAATTCTGAATGGCTGATGGAATCAGCCAATCAGAATCAAGTTCAATCCGATTGGCTGATCCGATCAGCCAATCAGATTGAGCTCGCATCCTATTGGCTGATCGGTACAGCCAATCGGAATTTTCCTACCTTAATTCCGATTGGCTGATAGAATCCTATCAGCCAATCGGAATTCGAGGGACGCCATCTTGGATGACGTCCCTTAAAGGAACCGTCATTCGTCGGGAAGTCGGGAAGTCGTCGGTGAAGATGGATGTTCCGCGTCGGCGAGATGAACATGGATCCGGAAGAAAGAAGATTGAAGATGCCGCTTGATAGAAGACTTCAACCGGATCATGGACCTCTTCAGCTCCCGCTTGGATGAAGACTTCAGCCGGATCATGGACATCCTCAGCCCCCGCTTGGGCTTGGATCAAGACATCGGAGGCTCTTCTGGATCGATCGGTGAACCTGGCGTGGTGAAGATAAGGTAGGAAGATCTTCAGGGACTTAGTGTTAGGTTTATTTAAGGGGGGTTTGGGTTAGATTAGGGGTATGTGGGTGGTGGGTTGTAATGTTGGGGGGGTATTGTATGTTTTTTTTTACAGGCAAAAGAGCTGAATTCTTTGGGGCATGCCCCGCAAAGGGCCGTTTTCAGGGCTGGTAAGGTAAGAAAGCTTTTCTATTTTAATTTTAGAATAGGGTAGGGCATTTTTTTATTTTGGGGGTCTTTCTTATTTTATTAGGGGGCTTAGAGTAGTTGTAATTAGTTTAACATTGTAATATTTTTCTAATGTTTGTAAATATTTTTTTATTTTTTGTAACTTAGTTATTTTTTATTTTTTGTACTTTAGTTAGTTTATTTAATTGTATTTATTTTTAGGTATTTTATTTAATTAATTTATTAATAGTGTAGTGTTAGGTTTAATTGTAGATAATTGTAGGTATTTTATTTAATTTATTTATTGATAGTGTAGTTTTAGGTTTAATTGTAACTTAGGTTATGATTTATTTTACAGGTAATTTTGTAATTATTTTAACTAGGTAACTATTAAATAGTTATTAACTATTTAATAGCTATTGTACCTGGTTAAAATAGTTACAAAGTTGCCTGTAAAATAAATATTAATCCTAAAATAGCTACAATATAATTATAATTTATATTGTAGCTATATTAGGGTTTATTTTACAGGTAAGTATTTAGCTTTAAATAGGAATAATTTATTTAATAAGAGTTAATAATATGCAGGGATCAGCGATAGCGGGGGCGGCAGATTAGGGGTTAATAAGTGTAAGGTTAGGGGTGTTTAGACTCGGGGTACATGTTAGAGTGTTAGGTGCAGACATAGGAAGTGTTTCCTCATAGGAAACAATGGGGCTGCGTTAGGAGCTGAACGCTGCTTTTTTGCAGGTGTTAGGTTTTTTTTCAGCTCAAACAGCCCCATTGTTTTCTATGGGGGAATCGTGCACGAGCACGTTTTTGAAGCTGGCCGCGTCCGTAAGCAACGCTGGTATTTAGAGTTGCAGTGGCGGTAAATATGCTCTACGCTCCCTTTTTTGGAGCCTAACGCAGCCCTTCTGTGAACTCTAAATACCAGCGGTATTTAAAAGGTGCGAGGGAAAAAAGCATGCGTAGCTAACGCACCCCTTTGGCCGCAGAACTCTAAATCTAGCCGATAGTTACATACACATGTCATAACTCAACTTCCATCATCAACAAACATTTCTTGTGTATGTGATTTGTGTATGTGAAAGATGGAAGATGCATTCATCTGGCATAGTTATATATGACAGAATCAAAATCACATTTTATATAAGTCTGTTGAGGTAGCTCAGTTGGTAAAATGCCCTGACTACAAAAGGCTGTTCAAAAATCCAAAGTTCACAGGTTAAAATCCCAACAGGGCCAACTCATCCCTTCATCCTTCTGAGCTCGCTAAAATGAGTAACATAAAATTTTTAATTAATAATAACAAGTATTAATATTCAGCTGCCAATTTGTTTAATTCTGAGAGTGAGTGCTGAAAAATGCGCTTTGAGAGTTTGAGTCCCACTGGGAGAAAGGCGCTATATAAATACTCGTTATTATTATTATATATCATCTCTCTCCCTCACCATGGCCCTTCTTTTGTGTTCACCTCACTCCCCTATGCCTCTTCCTTTGTTGTTCCCCTATATCTTTTCTCCTCATGTCACCTTTCTTCTCTTTCCCTCCCAAAGCCCTTTATTTTCCCTTTCCCTACCTCACCAATACCTGAATTTCACACGCTGTGTCCTTTGCATCCTTTTGGCTGTAATGTGACTTCAATGATTTAAATTATAAAAAATAGACCATCACATTTAAATGCCTATTTTGGACGGCGGATAACATATTATATATATATTTCACTACCTGGCCTGTATATGTTTGTTTGAAATTATGAATCATTCATCACTAATAACTATTCTTCACTAATACACGTGTTAGACTTACCTGTGTCTTCACCTTGATGTTTTCCAGATCACGAAAAAGACTCTGCAGGGCCATCATCCACAAGCACGCCTCAGCCTAGTTCTGGTAAGTACCCTTACCGCTTGGGCTTGGATCAAGACATCGGAGGCTCTTCTGGATCGATCGGTGAACCCGGCGTGGTAAAGATAAGGTAGGAAGATCTTCAGGGGCTTAGTGTTAGGTTTATTTAAGGGGGGTTTGGGTTAGATTAGGGGTATGTGGGTGGTGGGTTATAATGTTGGGGGGGTATTGTATGTTTTTTTTTACAGGCAAAAGAGCTGAATTCTTTGGGACATGCCCCGCAAAGGGCCGTTTTCAGGGCTGGTAAGGTAAGAAAGCTTTTCTATTTTAATTTTAGAATAGGGTAGGGCATTTTTTTATTTTGGGGGTCTTTCTTATTTTATTAGGGGGCTTAGAGTAGGTGTAATTAGTTTAACATTGTAATATTTTTCTAATGTTTGTAAATATTTTTTTATTTTTTGTAACTTAGTTCTTTTTTATTTTTTGTTCTTTAGTTAGTTTATTTAATTGTATTTATTTGTAGGTATTTTATTTAATTAATTTATTAATAGTGTAGTGTTAGGTTTAATTGTAGATAATTGTAGGTATTTAATTTAATTTATTTATTGATAGTGTAGTGTTAGGTTTAATTGTAACTTAGGTTAGGATTTATTTTACAGGTAATTTTGTAATTATTTTAACTAGGTAACTATTAAATAGTTATTAACTATTTAATAGCTATTGTACCTGGTTAAAATAGTTACAAAGTTGCCTGTAAAATAAATATTAATCCTAAAATAGCTACAATATAATTATAATTTATATTGTAGCTATATTAGGGTTTATTTTACAGGTAAGTATTTAGCTTTAAATAGGAATAATTTATTTAATAAGAGTTAATAATATGCAGGGATCAGCGATAGCAGGGGCGGCAGATTAGGGGTTAATAAGTGTAAGGTTAGGGGTGTTTAGACTCGGGGTACATGTTAGAGTGTTAGGTGCAGACATAGGAAGTGTTTCCTCATAGGAAACAATGGGGCTGCGTTAGGAGCTGAACGCTGCTTTTTTGCAGGTGTTAGGTTTTTTTTCAGCTCAAACAGCCCCATTGTTTTCTATGGGGGAATCGTGCACAAGCACGTTTTTGAAGCTGGCCGCGTCCGTAAGCAACGCTGGTATTTAGAGTTGCAGTGGCGGTAAATATGCTCTACGCTCCCTTTTTTGGAGCCTAACGCAGCCCTTCTGTGAACTCTAAATACCAGCGGTATTTAAAAGGTGCGAGGGAAAAAAGCATGCGTAGCTAACGCACCCCTTTGGCCGCAGAACTCTAAATCTAGCCGATAGTTACATACACATGTCATAACTCAACTTCCATCATCAACAAACATTTCTTGTGTATGTGATTTGTGTATGTGAAAGATGGAAGATGCATTCATCTGGCATAGTTATATATGACAGAATCAAAATCACATTTTATATAAGTCTGTTGAGGTAGCTCAGTTGGTAAAATGCCCTGACTACAAAAGGCTGTTCAAAAATCCAAAGTTCACAGGTTAAAATCCCAACAGGGCCAACTCATCCCTTCATCCTTCTGAGCTCGCTAAAATGAGTAACATAAAATTTTTAATTAATAATAACAAGTATTAATATTCAGCTGCCAATTTGTTTAATTCTGAGAGTGAGTGCTGAAAAATGCGCTTTGAGAGTTTGAGTCCCACTGGGAGAAAGGCGCTATATAAATACTCGTTATTATTATTATATATCATCTCTCTCCCTCACCATGGCCCTTCTTTTGTGTTCACCTCACTCCCCTATGCCTCTTCCTTTGTTGTTCCCCTATATCTTTTCTCCTCATGTCACCTTTCTTCTCTTTCCCTCCCAAAGCCCTTTATTTTCCCTTTCCCTACCTCACCAATACCTGAATTTCACACGCTGTGTCCTTTGCATCCTTTTGGCTGTAATGTGACTTCAATGATTTAAATTATAAAAAATAGACCATCACATTTAAATGCCTATTTTGGACGGCGTATAACATATTATATATATATTTCACTACCTGGCCTGTATATGTTTGTTTGAAATTATGAATCATTCATCACTAATAACTATTCTTCACTAATACACGTGTTAGACTTACCTGTGTCTTCACCTTGATGTTTTCCAGATCACGAAAAAGACTCTGCAGGGCCATCATCCACAAGCACGCCTCAGTCTAGTTCTGGTAAGTACCTAAATAGGAATACAAACATAGGTTTAAAAAAAAAAACATTGATTGAACAGTAGTTTTACTCCAAGAGTATTACAATCCAACTGTACGCTCTCCCAGTTCTCTAGCCCTACCTAAAAATTGTAAATCGAATCTAAATTTAAATTAGATTTGACAGAGAACAAAAATATGTCCATCCTGGATATAAAAATATATTTCAGAGAATAATGTATAAAAGTTTGTGAATAGTTTGTCGCTGTCTTTTTGTTCGATATTATGAAAGAAAATTTTTAGGGAGACTCTGTCTGTACAACATGTCCACAAATCTATTGGTTTGCATACCACAAAATAATAACATTTGATAACTGTTTCATCTATTTCATGTCTGCAGGGGGAAGCCATAGCAGTGAACTGCATTCAACAATCAGTAATGTAGAGGAAAGTGATAGAGTGAATCTTGATCCAACACGCAGCTCACCATCATCAACCGTGGGTATTGAACAACCTGAAATCCAACATTATGCCCCCATTGTGGATGAGCAGCATGGGCAGACAGCGCCTAATCCACCGCCTCAAACGGAACCAGACCAGCAAACAGAAGAGGAAACCCAAAATCGTTATAGCCGAATGGAGGATTTACTTCTGCAAAATTTAAGAGCAACACAAAATTAAACCAAAGCTGTTGAAAAGCTGAGAAAGGATTTACATCAACACATAGATAGGGCATTAGCCCGTGTCAACAGAGAACAGCGCCAGGCAGTGGATAACATGCATGAATCCATTTTGGACGCAATTTATCTTCAACTACAAGACAATGCTACATCGCATGACACATAGATTTAAGTTTCATATAACAGTTATTTTTATGTGTCCCTCTCACCCTCTATTTACCTCATGTTTTGAGAACAGTGCCATTAGCATTTGAAAATGCACTTACATTGTTTTCATTGTTAAATTGTTTCTGAGTTTTTATATAATATATTTATATATGTTATTAATATATATATAGAGTAAGGCAAGAGAAGTTACCAGCGCTAAATTATACCTAATGTTCTAAATGGACAGAGAGTAGTATAATAAAACTACCTGGTCGTTCAAATGGTAGTGCAGCTTGAAATGATCAAAGTGTACCCTTGTCACTTATAGAAATGTTAACACAAAAGAGAATAAATCATATAAAAAGTTCAGCGCAACAATTACCATATATAAATTGTGATTCTATTATGAGGCGTACTAGTACTGATAGAGTTTCAGTATAAATATACTGTTCGTTGGTAAAAAAAAAGGCTACAAAGTCTTTTCTGCTTCCAATGTTAATGTGGAATAAAATCTACAGCATTCACTATAGTAGGTGTCTCCTTACCGGATTTACCCTCAATCATATGAGGTAATAAATGGTCTCAAAAAGGTAAACTCAGATGATTCTGGAGCGGTGGTGGTGTGTTGTCTGTGACCGTTTTCCACAGGAAAGTATGGGTACTCTGTTCTTGTGCGTGCCGCTTGCTGAATGGAAACTTCCAATGGATCTTTTCCTTATGTTGAGGAACTTGCCTGTGGTCTCTCAGGAGTATGGTATTCTCCCGGTTCGATAATTTATAGAGGAAAAGAGAACAAACAAGACATAGCGTAATACTGTATAAAAAGTGTTAATTTATTACAGTGATTTAAATGCTACACACTTACATTAAAAAACCTCAATCCATGATGAGGTAAGCATTCACATATATAAAATAGTATAAGGTGTAGATTGAACCAGGTCAACGGTCACAGACAACACACCACCACCGCTCCAGAATCACCTGAGTTTACCTTTTTGAGACCATTCATTACCTCATATGATTGAGGGTAAATCCGGTAAGGAGACACCTACTATAGTGAATGCTGTAGATTTTATTCCACATTAACATTGGAAGCAGAAAAGACTTTGTAGCCCTTTTTTTACCAACGAACAGTATATTTATACTGAAACTCTATCAGTACTAGTACGCCTCATAATAGAATCACAATTTATATATGGTAATTGTTGCGCTGAACTTTTTATATGATTTATTCTCTTTTGTGTTAACATATATATATATATATATATATATATATATATATATATATATATACACAATAATATATACATAAATGTTATTTGGATTGGAAAGCACTTTTTCGAATAGTTGTAATAAAGTGTACGTTTTCTTGATCCATGTGTGTCATTTAATTTGCACAATTTAAATTTCAACTTTGTCTTTGAGGTATATTTATATCTATATGTATATAGTTACTTACTTATTCAATCTAAAGCTTACTTGACGGTCGATTTTAACCCCTTAACGACCGAGGACGTGCAGGGTACGTCCTCAAAAAAAAGGCAGTTAACGCCTGAGAACGTACCCTGCACGTCCTCGGTGTGGAAAGCAGCTGGAAGCGATCCTGCTCGCTTCCAGCTGCTTTCCGGTTATTGCAGTGATGCCTCGATATGGAGGCATCCTGCAATAACCTTTTGAAGCCTTCCGATGCAGAGAGAGCCACTCTGTGGCCCTCTCTGCACCGGAGATCGGTGACTTACTCCTTTGGTGGGTGGGAGCAGGACCGGGAGGCGGGTGGCGGCCATCGATGGCCCTGGTTGATGCGGAGGGGGGCGGGATCGTGGGCGGCGATGTCAGGGCTCGCGCACAGACGCGCGCACGTGCAAGGGGATGCGGGGGCGGGAGCGTGCACGGGGAGGGAGCGGGTGGGAACCGCTACACTACAGAAATATTTTTTGTAGAAGTGGGGGAAAAGGGGGATATTATTTAAAATTTAGCAAGATCGGGTAGCAAGATCGGTGTGGTGGGGTGTTAGTCTGTGGGGGGGAAGCTACACTACAGAAAAAAAATAAAATAAAAATAATAAAACCCTTTTTTTGTTGCAAACTGGGTACTGGCAGACAGCTGCCAGTACCCAAGATGGCCCCCAATAAGGCAGAGAGGGGGGTTAGAGAGCTGTTTTGGGGGGGATCAGGGAGGTTGGGGCTAAGGGGGGATCCTACATAGCAGCATATGTAAATATGCTCAATTTTTTTAAAAGAATATTCAAAGATGCCTTTTATTTTAGTACTGGCAGACTTTCTGCCAGTACTTAAGATGGCGGGGACAATTGTGGGGTGGGGGAGGGAAGGGAGCTGTTTGGGAGGGATCAGAGGGTGGGATGTGTCAGGTGGGAGGCTGATCTCTACACTAAAACTAAAATTAACCCTGCAAGCTCCCTACAAACTACCTAATTAACCCCTTCACTGCTAGCCATAATACACGTGTGCTGTGCAGCAGCATTTAACGGCCTTCTTATTACCAAAAAGCAACGCTAAAACCATGTATGTCTGCTATTTCTGAACAAAGGGGATCCCAGAGAAGCATTTACAAACATTTGTGCCATAATTGCACAAGCTGTTTGTAAATAATTTCAGTGAGAAACCTAAAATTGTGAAAAAATTTACGTTTTTTTTAATTTGATCGCATTTGGCGGTGAAATGGTGGCATGCAATATACCAAAATGGAACTAGATCAATACTTGGGGTTGTCTACTACACTACACTACAGCTAAAATTAACCCTAAAAGCTCCCTACATACGCCCTAATTAACCCATTCACTGCTAGGCATAATACACATGTGGTGCGCAGTGGCATTTAGCAGCCTTCTAATTACCAAAAAGCAACGCCAAAGCCATACATGTCTGCTATTTCTAAAGAAAGGGGATCCCAGAGAAGCATTTACAATAATTTATGCCATAATTGCATAAGTTGTTTGTAAATAATTTCAGTGAGAAACCTAAAGTTTGTGAAAAAATTTGTGAAAAAGTGAACAATTTTCTTTATTTGATCACATTTGGCGGTGAAATGGTGGCATGAAATATGCCAAAATGGGTCTAGATCAATACTTTAGGATGTCTTCTAAAAAAAAATATATACTTGTCAATGGATATTCAGGTATTCCTGACAGATATCAGGGTTTCAATGTAACTAGCGCTAATTTTGATAAAAAATGGTTTGGAAATAGCAAAGTGCTACTTGTATTTATGGCCCTATAACTTACAAAAAAAGCAAAGAACATGTAAACATTAGGTATTTCTAAACTCAGGATAAAATTTTGAAACTATTTAGCATGGGTGTTTTTTGGTGGTTGTAGATATGTAACAGATTTTGGGGGTCAAAGTGAGAAAAGGTGTGTTTTTTTTCCATTTTTTCCTCATATTTTATAATTTTTTTTATAGTAAATGATAAGATATGATGAAAATAATGGTATCTTTAGAAAGTCCATTTAATGGCAAGAAAAACGGTATATAATATGTGTGGGTACAGTAAATGAGTAAGAGGAAAATTACAGCTAAACACAAACACCGCAAAAATGTAAAAATAGCCTTGGTCCCAAACGGACAGAAAATGTAAGGCCTAGATTTGGAGTTCGGCGGTAGCCGTCAAAACCAGCGTTAGAGGCTCCTAACGCTGGTTTTGGGCGCCCGCTGGTATTTGGAGTCAGTGATTAAAGGGTCTAACGCTCACTTTTCAGCCGCGACTTTTCCATACCGCAGATCCCCCTACGCCATTTGCGTAGCCTATCTTTTCAATGGGATCTTTCTAACGCCGGTATTTAGAGTCGTTTCTGCAGTGAGCGTTAGAGCTCTAACGACAAGATTCCAGCCGCCTGAAAAAAGCAGGAGTTAAGAGCTTTCTGGCTAACGCCGGTTTCTAAAGCTCTTAACTACTGTACCCTAAAGTACACTAACACCCATAAACTACCTATGTACCCCTAAACCGAGGTCCCCCCACATCGCCGCCACTCGATTAAAATTTTTAACCCTTAATCTGCCGACCGCCACCTACGTTATACTTATGTACCCCTAATCTGCTGCCCCTAACCCCGCCGACCCCTATATTATATTTATTAACCCCTAACTTGCCCCCCACAACGTCGCCGCAAGCTACTTAAAATAATTAACCCCTAATCTTCCGACCGCAAATCGCCGCCACCTACGTTATCCCTATGTACCCCTAATCTGCTGCCCCTAACATCGCCGACCCCTATGTTATATTTATTAACCCCTAATCTGCCCCCCACAACGTCGCCAACACCTACCTACACTTATTAACCCCTAATCTGCCGAGCGGACCTGAGCGCTACTATAATAAAGTTATTAACCCCTAATCCGCCTCACTAACCCTATCATAAATAGTATTAACCCCTAATCTGCCCTCCCTAACATCGCCGACACCTACCTTCAATTATTAACCCCTAATCTGCCGACCGGAGCTCACCGCTATTCTAATAAATGTATTAACCCCTAAAGCTAAGTCTAACCCTAACACTAACACCCCCCTAAGTTAAATATAATTTTTATCTAACGAAATAAATTAACTCTTATTAAATAAATGATTCCTATTTAAAGCTAAATACTTACCTGTAAAATAAATCCTAATATAGCTACAATATAAATTACATTTATATTATAGCTATTTTAGGATTAATATTTATTTTACAGGCAACTTTGTAATTATTTTAACCAGGTACAATAGCTATTAAATAGTTAAGAACTATTTAATAGTTACCTAGTTAAAATAATTACAAATTTACCTGTAAAATAAATCCTAACCTAAGATATAATTAAACCTAACACTACCCTATCAATAAAATATTTAAATAAACTACCTACAATTACCTACAATTAACCTAACACTACACTATCAATAAATTAATTAAACACAATTGCTACAAATAAATACAATTAAATAAACTATCTAAAGTACAAAAAATAAAAAAGAACTAAGTTACAGAAAATAAAAAAATATTTACAAACATAAGAAAAATATTACAACAATTTTAAACTAATTACACCTACTCTAAGCCCCCTAATAAAATAACAAAGACCCCCAAAATAAAAAATTCCCTACCCTATTCTAAAATACAAAAATTACAAGCTCTTTTACCTTACCAGCCCTGAACAGGGCCCTTTGCGGGGCATGCCCCAAGAATTTCAGCTCTTTTGCCTGTAAAAAAAAACATACAATACCCCCCCCAACATTACAACCCACCACCCACATACCCCTAATCTAACCCAAACCCCCTTAAATAAACCTAACACTAATCCCCTGAAGATCTTCCTACCTTGTCTTCACCATCCAGGTATCACCGATCCGTCCTGGCTCCAAGATCTTCATCCAACCCAAGCGGGGGTTGGCGATCCATAATCCGGTGCTCCAAAGTCTTCCTCCTATCCGGCAAGAAGAGGACATCCGGACCGGCAAACATCTTCTCCAAGCGGCATCTTCTATGTTCTTCCATCCGATGACGACCGGCTCCATCTTGAAGACCTCCAGCGCGGATCCATCCTCTTCTTCCGACGACTAGACGACGAATGACGGTTCCTTTAAGGGACGTCATCCAAGATGGCGTCCCTCGAATTCCGATTGGCTGATAGGATTCTATCAGCCAATCGGAATTAAGGTAGGAATTTTCTGATTGGCTGATGGAATCAGCCAATCAGAATCAAGTTCAATCCGATTGGCTGATCCCATCAGCCAATCAGATTGAGCTCGCATTCTATTGGCTGATCGGAACAGCCAATAGAATGCGAGCTCAATCTGATTGGCTGATTGGATCAGCCAATCGGATTGAACTTGATTCTGATTGGCTGATTCCATCAGCCAATCAGAAAATTCCTACCTTAATTCCGATTGGCTGATAGAATCCTATCAGCCAATCGGAATTCGAGGGACGCCATCTTGGATGACGTCCCTTAAAGGAACCGTCATTCGTCGTCTAGTCGTCGGAAGAAGAGGATGGATCCGCGCTGGAGGTCTTCAAGATGGAGCCGGTCGTCATCGGATGGAAGAACATAGAAGATGCCGCTTGGAGAAGATGTTTGCCGGTCCGGATGTCCTCTTCTTGCCGGATAGGAGGAAGACTTTGGAGCACCGGATTATGGATCGCCAACCCCCGCTTGGGTTGGATGAAGATCTTGGAGCCAGGACGGATCGGTGATACCTGGATGGTGAAGACAAGGTAGGAAGATCTTCAGGGGATTAGTGTTAGGTTTATTTAAGGGGGTTTGGGTTAGATTAGGGGTATGTGGGTGGTGGGTTGTAATGTTGGGGGGGGTATTGTATGTTTTTTTTTACAGGCAAAAGAGCTGAAATTCTTGGGGCATGCCCCGCAAAGGGCCCTGTTCAGGGCTGGTAAGGTAAAAGAGCTTGTAATTTTTGTATTTTAGAATAGGGTAGGGAATTTTTTATTTTGGGGGTCTTTGTTATTTTATTAGGGGGCTTAGAGTAGGTGTAATTAGTTTAAAATTGTTGTAATATTTTTCTTATGTTTGTAAATATTTTTTTATTTTCTGTAACTTAGTTCTTTTTTATTTTTTGTACTTTAGATAGTTTATTTAATTGTATTTATTTGTAGCAATTGTGTTTAATTAATTTATTGATAGTGTAGTGTTAGGTTAATTGTAGGTAATTGTAGGTAGTTTATTTAATTATTTTATTGATAGGGTAGTGTTAGGTTTAATTATATCTTAGGTTAGGATTTATTTTAAAGGTAAATTTGTAATTATTTTAACTAGGTAACTATTAAATAGTTCTTAACTATTTAATAGCTATTGTACCTGGTTAAAATAATTACAAAGTTGCCTGTAAAATAAATATTAATCCTAAAATAGCTATAATATAATTATAATTTATATTGTAGCTATATTAGGGTTTATTTTACAGGTAAGTATTTAGCTTTAAATAGGAATCATTTATTTAATAAGAGTTAATTTATTTCGTTAGATAAAAATTATATTTAACTTAGGGGGGTGTTAGTGTTAGGGTTAGACTTAGCTTTAGGGGTTAATACATTTATTAGAATAGCGGTGAGCTCCGGTCGGCAGATTAGGGGTTAATAATTGAAGGTAGGTGTCGGCGATGTTAGGGAGGGCAGATTAGGGGTTAATACTATTTATGATAGGGTTAGTGAGGCGGATTAGGGGTTAATACATTTATTATAGTAGCGCTCAGGTCCGCTCGGCAGATTAGGGGTTAATAAGTGTAGGTAGGTGTCGGCGACGTTGTGGGGGGCAGATTAGGGGTTAATAAATATAACATAGGGGTCGGCGATGTTAGGGCAGCAGATTAGGGGTACATAGGGATAACGTAGGTGGCGGCGGTTTACGGAGCGGCAGATTAGGGGTTAAAAGTGTAATGCAGGGGTCAGCGATAGCGGGGGCGGCAGATTAGGGGTTAATAAGTGTAAGGTTAGGGGTGTTTAGACTCGGGGTACATGTTAGAGTGTTAGGTGCAGACGTAGGAAGTGTTTCCCCATAGGAAACAATGGGGCTGCGTTAGGAGCTGAACGCTGCTTTTTTGCAGGTGTTAGGTTTTTTTTCAGCTCAAACAGCCCCATTGTTTCCTATGGGAGAATCGTGCACGAGCACGTTTTTGATGCCGGCCGCGTCCGTAAGCAACTCTGGTATCGAGAGTTGCATTTGCGGTAAAAATGCCCTACGCTCCTTTTTTGGAGCCTAACGCAGCATTTGTTTGAACTCTCGATACCAGAGTTAAATTTATGGTGCGGCCAGAAAAAAACCCGCGGAGCGTTAACAGCCCTTTTACCGCCGAACTCTAAATCTAGGCCTAAAAGTGCTGTGGTCATTAAGGGGTTAAGGAAATATCTTCTGTCATCTTTAAAATTTAACATGTATGTTGTAAAATGAATTGTGTGTCCTTATATCTGCAATACATATCTTTTAAAACAAACAAAAAAAAAAAACATTCAGATTGGTTAGGTTCATTAACAAATCTGTCTCTAAAGTAATCAACATTAAAGGGATACTATTACATTTACTAAATCCATAATTTTGATTTCCTGATTCTGAATCAGATACACTATATTTACTTTAAGGTCAAATTCAGTGCTATTTTTTATAGGCTAAAAAAACCTGGATCTCAAAACCGTCACAACATATGGGTGCACGCATAGCATACTACATGCTTTTTATGGAACCTATGACGAAGAGCAATAATATCGAATCATAATAACAATTCGCATGAACAATAAATGTACCTGTAACCATTCTGCCATATGAGGTTTACATATGGACTTACATATATATTATTCACCTTTATCTGAAACAGTTGCTCATTTAATGATAATGTTTCCAGTTTCCAAGACAGTTACTGTCTGACTGTCCACGCAGCCTACCTACTGCAAAGTTCAAAATCTGAATCTTCAAAATGTTTTACATGCTCAATTATAATTGCTAATGATAACCCTTATACACATGGATCTACCATATGTATTATTGCTTTTTTAATCTTCAGTTTATAATATATTTGTAATTATCTAATGATGGTGAAATTACTAGCTCTGATACTTATTTTACAGAGGTTTCAATTGAAAGTTTAAAACCTTCTTTAGACACATATGAGCAGCACTCCATGCAGCTTTTTAAACATTATTTGTAAGTACACATGTATTGATAATGCTTACCCGTGAACTCCTTGTAGCATCCTCTTTTTGATGGTCTTTCTCCTTCTTCCTCAACATACAGTCTCCAATGTTTCTTTATTAATCTTTAAAAAAATTGATAAAGAAACAGAGGGTAATTTATTAAGAAATGGAAATAAATGATGGAATGTGGATTAGGTGGTAAATTTAAAAGTCACTCACTTGTTTGTGCCTCTGTGCAAAGCATTAATATTATTGTATTTTTTTCTTCTTAGGAGGATCGGACTTCCAGAATGACAACACTGTCCTAGAGATTAACTGTAATTTTTTGCGTATGGTAGCAGCAGGCTGATTGTTAAATCTATATTTGTTTGTAGCACTAATATTTGATCCTAGTGCCCAAAAATATTATTCATAGTTGTAATTCTAATTTTTTTAAATTAAAAATTTAAGACAATAATTTTGGATAACAGTCTCCAAAACTCCCACTAACTAATAAAATAATTTGTTGCTTAACTCGAACTGTAACTAATATGTGACAATGCTTACAACAGAAACTTTTTGTGTAACGTGTAAATATGTGTTTAGAATTGTAAAATTATGATTAAGATGCACTTTTTAGTTATAAACGATTGAAAAAAAATTGTATACACTAATACAAATGCTTGATCAAGCTTGTTTAGGCTAAATCAAGATATAAAAAAAAAAATAATAACAAAAATTATATAGAAAGTCATTACAAAATGGAAATTGTAAAAAAATCAATCATCACACCCTTGGGAAGTAAAATAGCTGTGAAATAGAAAGGACTTTTTGGGTGGCCATTCAATGACAAATCATCACATAACATTTCAATGTTTATTATGAAATATTTAAGGTTCAAGGTCACATGACGTTACCTTCAAATTACTAATATAAATCAAAATTGTAGGTATTTTTTGGCCTTAGCTTTTAAGTTTAAATTATTTGGATTTTGTTTTACATTTTTGGATGGATACCCTGCTGTAGTGGGAATAATATATTATGTCTCAAAGAGGGGTAGAAAATATTGAATTTGGGAAGTTACTTGATTGATGACCTCTAGCTAACTACAAAATATCATCAAAATAAGAGATCTTTTGGTTTAGGAGCCATGATGATTTGTCATGTAATGACAACCAGCAACGCTGGATTAGCCTAACGGGATACCAGGAAATGTCATGGTGGGCGGCAGCAGCTATGGCTAGAAAAGCTACAATTTAAAGTGGTGATTAATGGATGTAATTGGGCTTTACAGTGCATATAACAAGAATATGGGGAAAAAAAATTAATTAAAAAAAATAATATACTATAATTCTAAAACAAAATATTGGGGGCAAGGAGTATCCCAGTAATATAACCTTTGAGAAAAATTGAATGTGTACATTATACTGAGTGAACAGAAAATAGGGCTGTTCTCCCAATTTTCCAGGGATGATTTTAATTCCCAGTCCAGTACTGACTGGCACACTGCACAAGTGGGTCAGCAGGAGATTATATCCAATTTTTAATCAGAATCAAAGCTGAGAGCTGGGTAACCCAGCTTTGGTAGATTGATTTTTAAAAATGTCATCTGCTCCAGGAGCTGGGGGGACAACTGTGAACGATGAAGTGAAAGTGTATTTCCTGTGATTGAAAATACACGTTCACTGTGGACGCTGGTTGGGGGACAGGAGACTAGCTCTTGGGCTACCACAGACAGGACAGGCCACAAATACCTCTTTTCATTCCAAAATGTCAAGGGATCTGTACTGGGGGGCAGGGGAGGTTGAGATAGGTAAAGCTTAACCATGTCGGCAGCATTGCTCTCTTTCATCTGGGGATCTCTAATGTCTCCAACCAATGTGCCCAGTGTATCAGCCCAAAAAGTAGCTGCTGTGGTGGGACGAGGACAAGCAGCAGTGCTAGAACTTTTGGTTTTAGGTGACAGAGTATCACTATCAGACTCTGTCATCTCTTCATCTTCCTCTACAGGTGACATTTTTTTTTGTCTATCACGCACCCTCTGTATCAATTTGTCCCTCCATGAGGTCAAGCTATTTGTACGGAGTGCTATCTTTCCCTTTACTCTAGGATCACAAAGTGTGGCTAGCATGTAGTGAGGGCTAATGTCGATGCACTCTTTTACGCGCCGAGTCAGTTGCTCCTTCAACCTCCTTATAAGGGCAGCAACATCATCATGAAGATTACCACCAGGCAATACTTCCCTATTAGTAAGGAAATTATCTAATAGGTTCGAGAGGTGAGTGAAGAGGGGAATGACTTGTGCCAGGCTAGCGTTCTCTTGACTTAAATTTTCTGTCACTGCCCGAAAAGGTGTGAGGACTGCCACTACCTGTTCAATCATGGCCCAGTCATCCCCGCCCAGTGGTCTGTCAATGCCAATGGAATGTTTGTATGCCATTGCATGGATTGCCTTTGCTGTTCTAATATACGCTCCAGCATATCTAATGTGGAGTTCCATCTAGTACTCATATCTTGTTTGAGCCGGTGCTCTGCAAGTCCAAAATTTCTCTGTTCCTGCCTAAGGAGATGGCTAACTTTGACACTATGATGGAAGTGGCCAGCTATTTTTCGGCAACACTCAAAAAGTGTTGCCAACCTTCCGGTGTCGTGATAGAGGGCAGCCTTAACAACAAGATGCAGTACATGTGCCGAACAGCGTATACCCACAAACCCGCCATCCCGTAGCGCCTTTAGCATATTGGCTGCCCCATCGGTGACAACAAAACCCATTTGTGCCTTTGTCCCTGCCTGCTCTCCTAGCCACTGAGCCACCATATTATTCAGTGCATGTAGGATGTTCTGTGAGGTGTGCTGATGATCCATCACCTCAGCATGCAGGAGAAAGGAGCGGTACCCCTTGGCTACTGCACCAGTCACTGAGTCTGAGGTTTTTGAGCCTGAACTTTTGGGTGATATAACTGGTGGTGACACATTTGGCAGCCACCAATGTGCCGTCAAAGACAGGAAGGCATGTTGGCCACTAGGAGCACTCCATAGGTCAGTGGTGAAGTGCACTGACTGTCCAGCAGCCTTTATCAGCTCCTCCTTCAAAACAACAACGCATGATCGGTAAAGTGAGGGAATTACAGATCTACTGAATGTGGTACGAGCAGGAACTTTATAATGGGGTGCAACTGCCTCCATAAGTTGTTTAAAGGGGTCCCCTTCCACCATATTAAAAGGAGCCCCTCCAACCGCTATGAGCTGGCCAATGAGGCGTGTAATTTTTCGCTCCTGTCTTGACTTGACATACGACTGGAATGAAATACACCAAATTGCTCCATTGTGGGCTGGGTGGATTTCATGGGATGTTGGCTGACACTGATAGCAGCTGCACCAGAAGAGGCATGATCACCCTGCCCCTTGTGATTCCTACTGGTGGTGACTGTGACACTGCTAGTAGTAGTTCCCCTGGTAGTGCTGGCTGGAGCAGAGACACCACTTTCTTCCCTTAACACCACTGGCTTGTGATGGGTGCAAAGGTGTTGGTTCATTCCTGAATTGGTCAGATGCCCCAACACTCTACCCCGGCTGACTTCCCTACCACACAATTTGCATTTGGCTTGGCGACCATCACCAATAGCGTCAAAATGCTCCCACACTTGTGCACGACGGATACCTTTGCCACTGTGCAGTGAAGAATCTTTTGTGACAGTTTCTTTGGCCGCACATGCTGTAGCAACTTCTTTTGTTTTTGTTATTTCATGGCCTTCTCTCTGTGACGTAACAGGAGGAGGCCTAAACATTGAAGGGATGGTGGGAATGGAGGAGGTTAGTGGCCTACCAGTAGTGGCGGGTGCACTAACTACAATCTGGCTGGGAGACTCAACACAAGCTATTGGAGAGCTCAGTGACACTCGTGGTGACGATGTTGGAGACGGAGAGGAATACAAATCTATAGAATACTGTGAATTCTGGGTAGGTGAATAGTGAATTTGATCATCTGGTTCAAAATTTTAAGATGACGCTGATTCGTCCATATCAGTAAACATGGATTTATCACTAGCGACATATGTTGGGGAGCCCTCTTCTCCCTGGTGACTACTGGTGCCCTCTTCACGTATATCAATAGCAGATGGGCTATCAGTAATGTTGGCACTGGCAGTAGCAGTGGTGGTGGCGGCAGTATCAGCATGAGAAATTTTTTCTTCCTCATACTCAAATACTTCACGTTTGGGCTGCTTAAATGAATGTTCACTGGAAAAAGCCTGCGTTGGTACTGTTTGGCTTCTACTGTAAAACATTTTAGTTGGCAACACGGTACTAGAACTGGACATAGCAGAGGTGGTGACACAACTGGCACTAGTGATTGTACTAGTTGTTTTGGGGGTAAGATCCGGAAAATTAAGACGCCGCCGAAATGCGGACTGCTTCCTGGTCTCAGAGGAGGACCTATCAACCCTGCTAGAGGATTGTGAACTTGAATTTTTACTTACAGACCTTTGAAATTTAGAGGGTGGACTCAGATGACTACTAGTACTACCGCTAGTGAGTCTACGAGCGCTTTGACTACTGCTGCTGCTAACTCTGCTTGAATCAATAAACTGAGGCACAGAAACCGGACAGGGCAGCAGTTTCTGCTGCTTCATTTGCCTCTCCTTTGTAGTATCAGGTCTATTGTGATACCTAAATGATGTTTCACGTGTGGAGGGTGGATGACAAATGTCTGTGCCTGGCAATGAGGATGTGGATTCTGTGGAAGGATTTGACACAGACAGTAACGGTACACATGTGGTGTCACTGGTGGTTACTGTGTCACTGCTACAGGTTGTTTGAGGAACATGAGGTGGGGGAGGACTATCCATTACAAATAGTTAGGTAGTTGTCTACTAATTATATATATTTAAAAAATAAAAATTGAAAAATTAAATAATACTAATTATTACTATAGATTTAGCCAATAATAGAGATTGGATAATGTGTCTTCTGATGATGCTGATGTGTTCCAAAAAAAAAAAAATCCTATGCTAAAGGACAAGTGTGCCTGTAATGTAATATAGGAAGACAGCACAGCAAATAAAGAACTCTGATAAACAAACAAAAAAAATGTAATTAAATTGTGTGTGGATATCTATCTACAATGATGAATAGTATACATACACACACACAAAAAAAATCCTATGCAAAAAGAACAAATGTGCCTGTAATGTAATATAGGTTTACAGCACAGAAAATAACGAACTCTGATAAACAAACAAAAAAAATGTAATTAAATTGTGTGTGGATATCTATCTAAAATGATGAATAGTATACATACACACACACCAAAAAAAATCCTATGCAAAAAGAACAAATGTGCCTGTAATGTAATATAGGTTTACAGCACAGAAAATAAATTAAACTACAGTTAAACAAACAAAAAAAATGTAATTAAATTCTGTGTGGGGATACCAATCTACAATGATGAATAGTATACATACACACACAAAAAAAAAAAAATCCTATGGTAAAGGACAAGTGTTCCTGTAATGTAATATAGGTTTACAGCACAGCAAATAAATTAAACTACAGTTAAACAAACCAAAAAAAATGTAATTAAATTCTGTGTGGGGATATCTATCTACAATGATGAATAGTATACATACACACACAACAAATAATAATTAGATTTATCCACAAAGAGTAAATAAGGGTGATGTCTGTGTCTTTTGCTGATGTGTTCAAAAATCAAAAAAATCATATCATAATTCACCAACCTGTGTGCCTGTTATCTAAGTTTAAGACAGCACAGCACACACAGCAATAACTAAATCACTGTCTTAAACAAAAACAAAAAAATTGCAGTGAGCTCAGCTCAGCTCATATAGAACTCCAAAAAGTCACACAAGACAATCAGTACAATAGTACACAATTATAATATTTTTTTTAACTAACTACTAACTAGTACTCTAGTGAGAAGTTAAAAATAATAACAATTATTAATGCAAGAACTATAAGATAAAGAAATATATATTTGACTGTTGTAAAACTTTCTCCTCTCCCTTGAGTCACAATTTCAGCCAAAAATAATAATATAAATATAGCTGCAAGCAGCAATAGAGGTGGCCAGCGCATTATTTTTGCAAAGCTATATAAGTAGTTATGTCCCAAAATAAAGCTATACAACAACTGTTTACAGTTGTAACAAAAGCATTTGGAAAAAAAAACACATTTTCTAAATGTTTGCGTTTTTTAAAATGGCTGCCACACCATATGACCTATACTTTCAACATGAACAAATGTAACTCTAGGTGACAATATATGGTTATACAGCAAATTTCACAGTTTTAACATAAGCGGTTGGAAAGAAAACACAGTTTCAAAATATTTGCGTAAACCAATATGGCTGCCACAGCTTGTGACCAATTCCTTCCACATAAACAACTGTGACTCTAGGTCACAATATAAGACTGTACAGCAAATTTCACAGTTCTTACATAAGCGGTTGCAGAGAAAATAGACTTTCAAAATTTTCGCGTAAACCAAGATGGCTGCCCGATCGTAAGATATACAGCCTCTATATTATGCACAATAGTGCTCACTATAGATGTCAATAAACATGGCAAAAATAAAGCATTTTATTATGAATTTAAATATATCGTTAAGCAATTTTGAACAATTCGAAATGGCTGCCAAACCACATGACGTATCAACTTCTTTTGAACAAATCTGAATGTTAGTCATAAGATAACTCTATAAACAAAATTTCAAGTCTGTCCCATAAGCGGTTTCGGAGAAGAAGATTTTTATAGTTTTTAAAAATGGCGCATACGAAACAAAATGGCCGCCAAGATATGCAATGTATGGCTTTCAAATTGCACATACTAATGCTCTTTATAGACCTCTACAATTTGCAGAAGTTTCATGAAAATTTGCAAATGTTTTATTTCACAAAGGCGATTGCGCAATGCGAATTTTAACTGCAATATTGTCTTTAAGGGTTATGACTATGTGTAATCATGTGTCTATTACACTGTAATATTGTTAAATATTGTAAAACTAATGTATAAAGTGCAAAATTACGCAATTAAATGGCGATAAAAAGGTTAATGTCTCACAGCAGCCATGTTGATTATGGAAAAATCACAATTTTAACAATCTTGGTAGAGGACCTTGCAAGGAGCATACGTGCAAAATTGCGCTTTATTGCACTAAGCGGTTTAAGAGAAGAAGATGTTTAAAGATTTTCGCAAAATGCAAGATGGTTGCTACATCATGTGACCAAGTCACTTCTGTTGAGCAATGGAAAATCTAGGTCATAGCATCTCTAAGCACAGCAAGTTTCAAAGTTGCAACATAAGCAGTTCCAGAGCTAAAGATTATTAAGCAGTTCTCGAAATTTGTCGCAAAAAACAATATGGCTGCGTAACCTTATGACCTATGAGTTAATTATTGCATGAGATGTAGCATTGCAATAGGCTGTACCAGCATACCTGATTTCAAGAGTTTAGCATAAGTAATTTGTGTTCTGTGAGCAATTGACTCAAAAGAGAAAGTATTGAATTACAAATAATTACGATAAACATAAAACTGATATTGCTGCCGCATCATGTGACTGATTCTCTCCTAATGAGCAATTATGAATATAGGTAACAATATAAGACTGTACAGCAAATGTCACAGTTCTTATAAAAGCGGTTGCAGAGAAAATAGACTTTCGAAATTTTCGCGTAAACCAAGATGGCTGCCCGATCGTAAGATATACAGCCTCCATATTACGCACAATAGTGCTCACTATAGATGTCAATAAACATGGTAAAAATAAAGCATTTTTGTAAAACGGTTTTTGTTTTATTATTAATTTAAATATATCGTTAATCAATTTTGAACAATTCAAAATGGCTGCCAAACCACATGACGTATCAACTTCTCTTGAACAAATCTGAATGTTAGTCATAAGATAACCCTATAAACAAAATTTCAAGTCTGTCCCATAAGCGGTTTCGGAGAAGAAGATTTTTATAGTTTTTAAAAATGGCGCATACGAAACAAAATGGCTGCCAAGCTATGCATTGTATGGCTTTCAAATTGCACATACTAATGCTCACTATAGACCTCTACAATTTGCAGAAGTTTCATGAACATTTGCAAATGTTTTATTTCACGAAGGCGATTGCGCAATGCGAATTTTAACTGTAATATTGCCTTTAAGGGTTATGACTATGTGTAATCATGTGTCTATTACACTGTAATATTGTTAAATATTGTAAAACTAATGTAAAAAGTGCAACATTACGCAATTAAATGGCGATAAAAAGGTTAATGTCTCGCAGCAGCCATGTTGATTATGGAAAAATCGCAGTTTGAACAAACTTGGAAGAGGACCTTACAAGGAGCATATGTGCAAAATTGCACGTCATTGCACTAAGCGGTTTAGGAGAAGAAGATGTTTGAATATTTTCGCAAAATGCAAGATGGCTGCCACATCATGTGACCTAGGCACGTCTCTTGAGCAATAGCAATTTCAGGTCATAGTAGCACTAAGCACAGCGAGTTTCAAAGTTGTAACATAAGCAGTTCCAGAGCTAAAGATTTTTAAGCGTTTGTCGAAATTTGGCGCAAAAAGCAATATGGCTGCCAGAGCATGTGACCTATGAGTTCAATTTTGCATGAGATGTAGCACAGCAATAGGCTGTACCAGCATACCTGGTTTTAAGAGCTTTGCAAAAACAGTTAAGCAGTTATGGGCAATTGAATACAAAGCTTGGCGGAATAAAAAGAATAATAATAAATATAGCTGCAAGCAGCAATAGAGGTGGCCAGCGCATAATTTTTGCAATGCTAAATAAGCAGTTATGTCAAAATATAAAGCTTTACAACACGTTTTTACAGTTCTAACATAAGCATTTTTAAAAAAAAAAACACATTTTCGAAATGTTTGCGTTTTTTAAAATGGCTGCCACACCATATGACCTATACTTTGAACATGAACAAATGTAACTCTAGGTTACAATATATGGTTCTACAGCAAATTTCACAGCTTTAACATAAGCAGTTGGAAAGAAAACGCAGTTTCAAAATTTTCGTGTAAACCAATATGGCTGCCACAGCTTGTGACTAATTCCTTCAACATGAACAGCTGTGACTCTAGGTCACAATATAAGACTGTACAGCAAATTTCACAGTTCTTACATAAGCAGTTGCAGAGAAAATAGACTTTCAAAATTTTCGTGTAAACCAAGATGGCTGCCCGATCGTAAGATATACAGCCTCCATATTATGCACAATAGTGCTCACTATAGATGTCAATAAACATGGCAAACATAAAGCATTTTTGTAAGCCGTTTTTGTTTTATTATTAATTTAAATATATCGTTAAGCAATTTTGAACAATTCAAAATGGCTGCCAAATCACATGACGTAGCAACTTCTCTTGAACAAATCTGAATATTAGTCATAAGATAACTCCATAAACAAAATTTCAAGTCTGTCCCATAAGCGGTTTCGGAGAAGAAGATTTTTATAGTTATTAAAAATGGCGCATACGAAACAAAATGGCTGCCAAGCTATGCAATGTATGGCTTTAAAATTGCACATACTAATGCTCACTATAAACCTCTACAATTTGCAGAAGTTTCATGAAAATTTGCAAATGTTTTATTTCACGAAGGCGACTGCGCAATGCGAATTTTAACTGCAATATTATCTTTAAGGGTTATGACTATGTGTAATCATGTGTCTATTACACTGTAATATTGTTAAATATTGTAAAACTAATGTATAAAGTGCAAAATTATGCAATTAAATGGCGATAAAAAGGTTAATGTCTCACAGCAGCCATGTTGATTATGGAAAAATCGTAATTTTAACAATCTTGGTAGAGGACCTTGCAAGGAGCATACGTGCAAAATTGCGCTTTATTGCACTAAGCGGTTTAAGAGAAGTAGATGTTTAAAGATTTTCGTAAAATGCAAGATGGTTGCTACATCATGTGACCAAGTCACTTCTGTTGACCAGTGGAAAATCTAGGTCATAGCATCACTAAGCTCAGCAAGTTTCAAAGTTGCAACATAAGCAGTTCCAGAGCTAAAGATTATTAAGCAGTTCTCGAAATTTGTTGCAAAAAACAATATGGCTGCGTCACCTTATGACCTATGAGTTCAATATTGCATGAGATGTAGCAGAGCAATAGGTTGTACCACCATACCTGATTTCAAGAGTTTAGCATAATTAATTTGTGTTTTGTGAGCAATTGACTCAAAAGAGGAAGTATTGAATTACAAATAATTACGATAAACATAAAACCGATATTGGAGAAAAAAGGCAGGCACTACTCGGGGGTTTAAAATAACAAAAGAAAACTTTTATTGATAAACATAAGCCCAACAAAACAAAAATAGGCTTAAAAATTACCAACAGCAGTACAGACGATAGAATGACACAGAGGGACAGACGGCCTGACGCGTTTCGCGCCCCCTAGTGGCGCTTAATCATAGGCTGATTTGGAAAAGACAAGACAACCCTTATATACACAAGGAAATTAACCCCATCATTACCAACATAACTTAATTTATTTATTAAGTTATGTTGGTAATGATGGGGTTAATTTCCTTGTGTATATAAGGGTTGTCTTGTCTTTTCCAAATCAGCCTATGATTAAGCGCCACTAGGGGGCGCGAAACGCGTCAGGCCGTCTGTCCCTCTGTGTCATTCTATCATCTGTACTGCTGTTGGTAATTTTTAAGCCTATTTTTGTTTTGTTGGGCTTATGTTTATCAATAAAAGTTTTCTTTTGTTATTTTAAACCCCCGAGTAGTGCCTGCCTTTTTTCTCCAGTTTGTACCTACCTTGGGCTTGATCACCCTGGCTACGGCACTCCGGAGTCTCTGCTCTATCATTGGATAACCCTGATAACCCTGAGGTCTTTCTGCGGTTCCGGTTCCGGGTCAGTGCAGCCGCACGCCGTACTCCTTCTTCTATAAAACCGATATTGCTGCTGCATCATGTGACTAATTCTCTCCTAATGAGCAATTATGAATCTAGGTAACAATATAAGACTGTACAGCAAATTTCACAGTTCTTACATAAGTGGTTGCAGAGAAAATAGACTTTCGAAATTTTCGCGTAAACCAAGATGACTGCCCGATCGTAAGATATACAGCCTCCATATTACGCACAATAGTGCTCACTATAGATGTCAATAAACATGGCAAAAATAAAGCATTTTTGTAAAACGGTTTTTGTTTTATTATTAATTTAAATATATCGTTAAGCAATTTTGAACAATTCAAAATGGCTGCCAAACCACATGACGTATCAACTTATCTTGAACAAATCTGAATGTTAGTCATAAGATAACTCTAGAAACAAAATTTCAAGTCTGTCCCATAAGCGGTTTCGGAGAAGAAGATTTTTATAATTTTTAAAAATGGCGCATACGAAACAAAATGGCCGCCAAGCTATGCAATGTATGGCTTTCAAATTGCACATACTAATGCTCACTATAGACCTCTACAATTTGCAGAAGTTTCATGAAAATTTGCAAATGTTTTATTTCACGAAGGCGATTGCGCAATGCGAATTTTAACTGCAATATTGTCTTTAAGGGTTATGACTATGTGTAATCATGTGTCTATTACACTGTAATATTGTTAAATATTGTAAAACTAATGTATAAAGTGCAAAATTACGCAATTAAATGGCGATAAAATGGTTAATGTCTCACAGCAGCCATGTTGATTATGGAAAAATCGCAGTTTTAACAAACTTGGTAGAGGACCTTGCAAGGAGCATATGTGCAAAATTGCGCTTTATTGCACTAAGCGGTTTAGGAGAAGAAGATGTTTGAATATTTTCGCAAAATGCAAGATGGCTGCCACATCATGTGACCAAGGCACTTCTCTTGAGTAATAGCAATTTCAGGGCATAGTAGCACTAAGCACAGCGAGTTTCAAAGTTGTAACATAAGCAATTCCAGAGCTAAAGATTTTTAAGCGTTTGTCGAAATTTGTCGCAAAAAGCAATATGGCTGCCAGAGCATGTGACCTATGAGTTCAATTTTGCATGAGATGTAGCAGAGCAATAGGATGTACCAGCATACCTGATTTCAAGAGCTTTGCACAAGCAGTTAAGCAGTTATGGTCAATTGAATACAAAGCTTGGCGGAATAAAAAGAATAATAATAATAATAATAATAATCCGAACAATAACAATAGGTTGTCCTGCAACTTTGTTGCTGGCCACCTAAATATAGCTGCAAGCAGCGATAGAGGTGGCCATGCGCATCGACATTGCAATGACATACAAGCAGCTAAGTCACAATATAAAGCTTTATAGAAGTTTGTACAATTCTAACATTAGCAGTTGGAAAGAAAACACATTTTCGAAATGTTTGCGTTTTTCAAGATGGCTGCCCCACCAAATGATTAATACTTTCATCACGATCAGATGTAACTCTAGGTGACAATATATGGTTATACAGCAAATTTCACAGCTTTAACATAAGCGGTTGGAAAGAAAACACATTTTCGAAATTTTCTCGTAAACCAATATGGCTGCCACAGCTTGTGACCAATTCCTTCAACATGAATAACTGTGACTCTAGGTCACAATATAAGGTTATATAGCAAGTTTCACAGTTCTAACATAAGCAGTTGCAGAGAAAATAGATTTTCGAAATATTTGCATAAAACAAAATGGCTGCCAGATCTTATGATATACAGCCTCCATATTATGCACAATAATTGTCACCATAGATCTCAATAAACATGGCAAAAATAAAGCATTTTTGTAAAACGGTTTTTGTTTTATTATTAATTTAAAAATATCGTTAAGCGTTTTTGAACAATTCAAAATGGCTGCCAAACCACATGACATATCAACTTCTCTTGAACAAATCTAAATGTTAGTCATAAGATACATCTGTAAACAAAATTTCAAGTCTGTGCCATAAGCGGTTTCGGAGAAGAAGATCTTTGTAGTTTTTAAAAAACGCGCATACGAAACAAAATGGCCGCCAAGCTATGCATTGTATGGCTTTCAAATTGCACATACTAAGTCTCACTATAGACCTCTACAATTTGCAGAAGTTTTATGAAAATTTGCAAATGTTTTATTTCACGAAGGCGACTGCGCAGTTCAAATTTTTACTGCAATATTGCCTTTAGGGATGATGACTATGTGTACTCATGTGTCTGCTACACTGTAATATAGTTAAATAGTGTAAACATAATGCATAAAGTGCAAATTTACGCAATTAAACAGCGATAAAAAGGCGAATGGCTCATAGCAGCCATGTTGATTATGGAAAATTTGCAGTTTGAACAAACTTGGTAGAGGACCTTGCAAGGAGCACATGTGCAAAATTGCACTACATTGCACTTAGCGGTTGCAGAGAAGAAGATGTTTAAAGATTTTCGCACAATTCAAAATGGCAGCTAGGTCATGTGACTAAATCACTTCTCTTGAACAAACTTTATTCTAGGTCAGTACAGCAGTACACACAGCAAGTTTCACAGCTGTAACATAAGCGGTTCTGGAGAAGAAGATTTTCAAGCGGTTGTCGAAATTTGTCGCAAAAAGCAATATGGCTGCTAGATCACATGACCTATGAGATTTATTTTGCATAGGATTATGCACAGCATAGATCTTTAGCATAGTGCCAAGTTTCATGAGTTTTTGAGTTATGCTGTTGTTTTTATAAGCACTTGAATAAGTGGCGGAATAATAATAATAAAAAAAATAATAATAAATATAGCTGCAAGCAGCGATAGAGGTGGCCATGCGCATGGACATTGCAATGGCATACAAGCAGCTAGGTCACAATATAAAGCTTTATAGAAGTTTTTACAATTCTAACATTAGCAGTTGGAAAGAAAACACATTTTCAAAATTTTTGCACTTTTCAAGATGGCTGCCCCACCATATGACCAATACTTTCATCACGATCAGAAGTAACTCTAGGTCACAAGATTTTGTTTCACAGGAAATTTCAGACCTCTAACATAAGCGGTTGGAAAGAAAAAACGTTTTTGAAATTTTTGCGTAAACCAATATGGCTGCCACAGCTTGTGACCGATTCCTTCAACATGAACAACTGTTACTCTAGGTCACAATATAAGGTTATACAGCAAGTTTCACAGTACTAACATAAGCAGTTGCAGAGAAAATAGATTTTCGAAATATTCGCATAAAACAAAATGGCTGCCAGATCATATGATATACAGCCTCCATATTATGCACAATAATTGTCACCATAGATGTCAATAAACATGGCAAAAATAAAGCATTTTTATAAAACGGTTTTTGTTTTATTATTAATTTAAAAATATCGTTAAGCGTTTTTGAACAATTCAAAATGGCTGCCAAACCACATGACCTATCAACTTCTCTTGAACAAATCTGAATGTTAGTCATAAGATAACTCTGTAAACAAAATTTCAAGTGTGTGTCTTAAGCGGTTTCGGAGAAGAAGATTTTTATACTTTTTAAAAACAGCGCATACGAAACAAAATGGCCGCCAAGCTATGCATTGTATGGCTTTCAAATTGTACATACTAATGCACACTATAGACCTCTACAATTTGCAGAAGTTTTATGAAAATTTGCAAATGTTTTATTTCACGAAGGCGACTGCGCAGTGCAAATTTTTACTGAAATATTGCCTTTAGGGATCATGACTATGTGTACTCATGTGTCTGCTACACTGTAATATAGTTAAATAGTGTAAACATAATGCATAAAGTGCAAATTTACGCAATTAAACAGTGATAAAAAGGCGAATGGCTCATAGCAGCCATGTTGGTTATGGAAAATTTGCAGTTTGAACAAACTTGGTAGAGGACCTTGCAAGGAGCACAAGTGCAAAATTGCGCTCCATTGCACTTAGCGGTTTCAGAGAAGAAGATGTTTAAAGATTTTCGCACATTTCATGGCAGCTAGATCATGTGACTAAATCACTTCTCTTGAACAAACTTTATTCTAGTTCAGTAAAGCAGTACACACAGCAAGTCTCACAACTGTAACATAAGCGGTTCCGGAGAAGAAAATTTTCAAGCGTTTGTCAAAATTTGTAGCAAAAAGCAGTATGGCTGCTAGATCACATGACCTATGAGATTTATGTTGCATAGGATTATGCATAGCATAGAGCTCTAGCACTGTGCCAAGTTTCATGAGTTTTTGAGTTATGCTGTTGTTATTATAAGCATTTGAAAAAAACAGCGGAAAAATAATTTTAATAATACAAGCAATAACAAATAATAATATAGCTGCAAGCAGCGATAGAGGTGGCCATGCGCATCGAAATTGCAATGTCATACAAGCAGCTAAGTCACAATATAAAGCTTTATAGAAGTTTTTACAATTCTAACATTAGCAGTTGGAAAGAAAACACATTTTCAAAATTTTTGCACTTTTCAAGATGGCTGCCCCACCATATGACCAATACTTTCATCACGATCAGAAGTAACTCTAGGTCACAAGATTTTGTTTCACAGGAAATTTCAGACCTCTAACATAAGCGGTTGGAAAGAAAAAACGTTTTTGAAATTTTTGCGTAAACCAATATGGCTGCCACAGCTTGTGACCGATTCCTTCAACATGAACAACTGTTACTCTAGGTCACAATATAAGGTTATACAGCAAGTTTCACAGTTCTAACATAAGCGGTTGCAGAGAAAATAGATTTTCGAAATATTCGCAAAAAACAAAATGGCTGCCAGATCATATGATATACAGCCTCCATATTATGCACAGTAATTGTCACCATAGATGTCAATAAACATGGCAAAAATAAAGCATTTTTGCAAAACGGTTTTTGTTTTATTATTAATTTAAAAATATCGTTAAGCGTTTTTGAACAATTCAAAATGGCTGCCAAACCATTAGCAGTTGGAAAGAAAACACATTTTCAAAATTTTTGCACTTTTCAAGATGGCTGCCCCACCATATGACCAATTTTTTCATCATGATCAGATATAACCCTAGGTCACAAGATTTTGTTTTACAGCAAATTTCACAGCTTTAACATAAGCGGTTGGAAAGAAAACACGTTTTCGAAATGTTCGCGTAAACCAATATGGCTGCCACAGCTTGTGACCAATTCCTTCAACATGAACAACTGTGACTCTAGGTCACAATATAAGGTTATACAGCAAGTTTCACAGTTCTAACATAAGCGGTTGCAGAGAAAATAGATTTTCGAAATATTCGCAAAAAACAAAATGGCTGCCAGATCATATGATATACAGCCTCCATATTATGCACAGTAATTGTCACCATAGATGTCAATAAACATGGCAAAAATAAAGCATTTTTGCAAAACGGTTTTTGTTTTATTATTAATTTAAAAATATCGTTAAGCGTTTTTGAACAATTCAAAATGGCTGCCAAACCACATGACCTATCAACTTCTCTTGAACAAATCTGAATGTTAGTCATAAGATAACTCTGTAAACAAAATTTCAAGTCTGTGCCATAAGCGGTTTCAGAGAAGAAGATTTTTATAGTTTTTAAAAACGGCGCATACAAAACAAAATGGCCGCCAAGCTATGGATTGTATGGCTTTCAAATTGCACATACTAATGCTCACTATAGGCCTCTACAATTTGCAGAAGTTTTATGAAAATTTGCAAATGTTTTATTTCACGAAGGCGACTGCGCAGTGCGAATTTTTACTGCAATATTGCCTTTAGGGGTCATGACTATGTGTACTCATGTGTCTGCTACACTGTAATATAGTTAAATAGTGTAAACATAATGCATAAAGTGCAAATTTACGCAATTAAACAGCGATAAAAAGGCGAATGGCTCATAGCAGCCATGTTGATTATGGAAAATTCGCAGTTTGAACAAACTTGGTAGAGGACCTTGCAAGGAGCACATGTGCAAAATTGCACTTCATTGCACTTAGCGGTTGCAGAGAAGAAGATGTTTAAAGATTTTCGCATAATTCAAAATGGCAGCTAGGTCATGTGACTAAATCACTTCTCTTGAACAAACTTTATTCTAGGTCAGTACAGCAGTACACACAGCAAGTTTTACAGCTGTAACATAAGCGGTTCTGGATAAGAAGATTTTCAAGCGGTTGTCGAAATTTGTCGCAAAAAGCAATATGGCTGCTAGATCACATGACCTATGAGATTTATTTTGCATAGGATTATGCACAGCATAGATCTTTAGCATTGTGCCAAGTTTCATGAGTTTTTGAGTTATGCTGTTGTTTTTATAAGCACTTGAAAAAAGTGGCGGAATAATAATAATAATAATAATAAAAAAAAAAAAATAATAATAATCTTGACAATAACAATAGGTTGTCCTGCAACTTCGTTGCATGGCCACCTAAATATAGCTGCAAGCAAATTTCACAGCTTTAACATATGCGGTTGGAAAGAAAACACGTTTTCGAAATTTTCGCGTAAACCAATATGGCTGCCACAGCTTGTGACCAATTCCTTTAACATGAACAACTGTGACTCTAGGTCACAATATAAGGTTATACAGCAAGTTTCACAGTTCTAACATAAGCGGTTGCAGAGAAAATAGATTTTCGAAATATTCGCAAAAAACAAAATGGCTGCCAGATCATATGATATACAGCCTCCATATTATGCACAGTAATTGTCACCATAGATGTCAATACACATGGCAAAAATAAAGCATTTTTGCAAAACGGTTTTTGTTTTATTATTAATTTAAAAATATTGTTAAGCGTTTTTGAACAATTCAAAATGGCGGCCAAACCACATGACCTATCAACTTCTCTTGAACAAATCTGAATGTTAGTCATAAGATAACTCTGTAAACAAAATTTCAAGTCTGTGCCATAAGCGGTTTCAGAGAAGAAGATTTTTATAGTTTTTAAAAACAGCGCATACGAAACAAAATGGCCGCCAAGCTATGCATTGTATGGCTTTCAAATTGCACATACTAATGCTCACTATAGACCTCTACAATTTGCAGAAGTTTTATGAAAATTTGCAAATGTTTTATTTCACGAAGGCGACTGCGCAGTGCGAATTTTTACTGCAATATTGCCTTTAGGGGTCATGACTATGTGTACTCATGTGTCTGCTACACTGTAATATAGATAAATAGTGTAAACATAATGCATAAAGTGCAAATTTACGCAATTAAACAGCGATAAAAAGGCGAATGGCTCATAGCAGCCATGTTGATTATGGAAAATTTGCAGTTTGAACAAACTTGGTAGAGGACCTTTCAAGGAGCACATGTGCAAAATTGCACTTCATTGCACTTAGCGGTTGCAGAGAAGAAGATGTTTAAAGATTTTCGCACAATTCAAAATGGCAGCTAGGTCATGTGACTAAATCACTTCTCTTGAACAAACTTTATTCTAGGTCAGTACAGCAGTACACACAGCAAGTTTTACAGCTGTAACATAAGCGGTTCTGGAGAAGAAGATTTTCAAGCGGTTGTCGAAATTTGTCACAAAAAGCAATATGGCTGCTAGATCACATGACCTATGAGATTTATTTTGCATAGGATTATGCACAGCATAGATCTTTAGCATAGTGCCAAGTTTCATGAGTTTTAAAGTTATGCTGTTGTTTTTATAAGCAGTTGAGTAAGTGGCGGAATAATAATAATAATAAATATAGCTGCAAGCAGCGATAGAGGTGGCCATGCGCGTCGACATTGCAATGGCATACAAGCAGCTAAGTCACAATATAAAGCTTTATAGAAGTTTTTACAATTCTAACATTAGCAGTTTGAAAGAAAACACATTTTCAAAATTTTTGCGTTTTTCAAGATGGCTGCCCCACCATATGACCAATACTTTCATCACGATCAGAAGTAACTCTAGGTAAGAAGATTTTGTTTAACAGCAAATTTAACAGCTTTAACATAAGCGGTTGGAAAGAAAACACGTTTTCGAAATTTTTGCGTAAACCAATATGGCTGCCACAGCTTGTGACCAATTCCTTCAACATGAACAACTGTGACTCT
Organism: Bombina bombina; assembly: GCF_027579735.1. NCBI lineage: Eukaryota > Metazoa > Chordata > Amphibia > Anura > Bombinatoridae > Bombina > Bombina bombina. The sequence continues at coordinate 989,691,672 of NC_069503.1, forward strand.
AGGTTACAATATAAGGTTATACAGCAAGTTTCACAGTTGTAACATAAGCAGTTGCAGAGAAAATAGATTTTCAAAATATTCGCATAAAACAAAATGGCTGCCAGATCATATGATATACAGCCTCCATATTATGCACAATAATTGTCACCATAGATGTCAATAAATATGGCAAAAATAAAGCATTTTTGTAAAACGGTTTTTGTTTTATTATTAATTTAAAAATATCGTTAAGCGTTTTTGAACAATTCAAAATGGCTGCCAAACCACATGACCTATCAACTTCTCTTGAACAAATCTGAATGATAGTCATAAGATAACTCTGTAAACAAAATTTCAAGTGTGTACCTTAAGCGGTTTCGGAGAAGTAGATTTTTATAGTTTTTAAAAATAGCGCATACGAAACAAAATGGCCGCCAAGCTATTCATTGTATGGCTTTCAAATTGTACATACTTATGCTCACTATATACCTCTACAATTTGCAAAAGTTTTATGAAAATTTGCAAATGTTTTATTTCACGAAGGCGACTGCGCAGTGCAAATTTTTACTGCAATATTGCCTTTAGGGATCATGACTTTGTGTACTCATGTGTCTGCTACACTGTAATATAGTTAAATAGTGTAAACATAATGCATAAAGTGCAAATTTACGCAATTAAACAGCGATAAAAAGGCGAATGGCTCGTAGCAGCCATGTTGAATATGGAAAATTTGCAGTTTGAACAAACTTGGTAGAGGACCTTGCAAGGAGCACAAGTGCAAAATTGCACTTCATTGCACTTAGCGGTTGCAGAGAAGAAGATGTTTAAAGATTTTCGCACAATTCAAAATGGCAGCTAGGTCATGTGACTAAATCACTTCTCTTGAACAAACTTTATTCTAGGTCAGTACAGCAGTACACACAGCAAGTTTCACAGCTGTAACATAAGCGGTTCTGGAGAAGAAGATTTTAAAGCGGATGTCGAAATTTGTCGCAAAAAGCAATATGGCTGCTACATCACATGACCTATGAGATTTATGTTGCATAGGATTATGCACAGCATAGATCTTTAGCATTGTGCCAAGTTTTATGAGTTTTTGAGTTATGCTGTTGTTTTTATAAGCAATTGAATAAGTGGCGGAATAATAATAATAATAATAAAAAAAATAATAATCCTGACAATAACAATAGGTTGTCCTGCAACTTTGTTGCATGGCCACCTAATAATAAAAAAAATAATAATAATCTTGACAATAACAATAGGTTGTCCTGCAACTTCGTTGCATGGCCACCTAATAATAATCTTGACAATAACAATAGGTTGTCCTGCAACTTCGTTGCATGGCCACCTAATAATAATAATAATAATAATCCGAACAATAACAATAGGTTGTCCTGCAACTTTGTTGCTGGCCACCTAATAAGCAAAAATACGCAGACCAGTAAATCTCTAGGACACTGTGCCTTCTTCTCTTCTTCTGTAACTGTTCAACTTCACAACAAGTTCAGGGATTGTCTTCTGCTGCAATGCTGACAGAATGCAAGTCTGATAATGTCTGCCTTCTGATTAACACAACAGCACAGATAAGCAAGCACAGCCCTTGAGGAAAAGCTATAGCACATTGCACTGCGTGTGACAGTAATCCAACCCACAACATTTAAATAATATAATTATTGGACCAGAAAACTATCACTGTGACAGTAATCCAACCCCCAAAACAAAAGGAATGATCTGATTGGACAAGAAGATATATGACACTACACTCATTTTAATAAACGAATGAATTCAAATCGATTCATTGTCACTCGTTATTAGTAGCATACCATGCTCGTCCAAAAACCTAAATAAATATTTTATCTTTTCATTTGTTCAATAAATAATTACATAATCATTCAGATCTCACTTTCTTCTAACTATTTTGTGGTTCTTTGGATTTAATAATAAAATTTATTTGAAGAAATAATTTTAAAACTGCGCCACGCGCACGTCCGAATGAAAACGAATATATCGGAACGATTCGAATATTTCGGAACAAATGCATTCGGATTAGTAGTCACGTCACATGTAACTAAAATAAAATCAAACTGCGCCACAAACATCCGAATGAAAACGAATACGTCCGAACGATTCGAAGATTTCGGAACAAATGCATTCGGATTAGTAGTCACGTCACATGTAATTAACTAAAATAAAATCAAACTGCGCCACACACATCCGAATGAAAACGAATACGTCCAACTCGATTAGAAGATTTCGGAACAAATGCATTCGGATTATTTTCTTTCGGGAAGCATTTCATTCGGATATTCGAATCGGTCCGAAGCTCCGAATTCTACCAAATTCCGACAAATCCGAATTCGGAACGAAACTAATCGCACATATCTACTGTTTGTAAATAATTTCAGTGAGAAACCTAAAGTTTGTGAAAAAGTTAATGATTTTTTTTTATTTGATCGCACTTGGCGGCGAAATGGTGGCATGAAAAATACCAAAATGGGCCTAGATCAATACTTTGGGTTGTCTACTACACTAAAGCTAAAATTAACCCTACAAGCTACCTAATTAACCCCTTCACTGCTGGGCATAATATAAGTGGGGTGCGCAGCGGCATTTAGTGGCCTTCTAATTACCAAAAAGTAATGCCAAAGACATATACATGTCTGCTATTTCTGAACAAAGGGGATCCCAGAGAAGCATTTACAACCATGTGTGCCATAATTGCACAAGCTGTTTGTAAATAATTTTAGTGAGAAACCTAAAGTTTGTGAAAAAGTTAACAATTTTTTTTATATGATCGCATTTGGCGGTGAAATGGTGGCATGAATTTTACCAAAATGGCCTAGATCAATACTTTGGGTTGTCTACTAAAAAAAATATATACATGTGAAGGGTTGTTCAGGGATTCCTGACAGATATCAGTGTTACAATGTAACTATCGCTAATTTTGAAAAAAAAAAAATGGGTTGGAAATAGCAAAGTGCTACTTGTACTTATTGCCCTATAACTTGCAACAAAAAAAAGCAAAGAACATGTAAACATTGGGTATTTCTAAACTCAGGACAACATTTAGAAACTATTTAGCATGTTTTTTTTTGTGGTCGTAGATGCGATTGGAGATCTAGTTTGGCTATCAACCAAACATCTAAAAGTAATACAACCTTCTAAGAAATTAGGAAACCGGTTCATTGGCCCCTTTCCCATCAAACGCGTCCTGAATGCATCGACCCTTGAATTGGACCTCCCTAAACAGTACTCCATACATCCTACGTTCCATACATCTCTCTTAAAACCTCACCATCTTAGTAAATGCCCAGGCCGTGTCGCTATTCCTCCTCCTCCTATACACGTTGATGGTAATGAGGAGTTTGAACTTGAATCCATTCTTGATTCAAGCATACGGGGCAGAAGATTGGAATACCTTGTCAGATGGAAGGGTTATGGTCCGGAAGAGGATTCCTGGATTAATCGGACTCTGCTCCGCGCTACCGATCTGCTGAAGACCTTCCATCTTCGGTACCCTCACAAGCCGTCCGGATGATCCATGGAGTGGATCCCTTGGGAAGGGGGATCTGTAACAGTACTGTGGCTTTAAGCAGGTTACCACCCCTTTCACATCCAAAAGTCTATTTAACATCCGTTCTACCTGTATCCGGTGCTTGAATATTTTGTTCTATCTAGTTGTTTATCCTCTAGGTTTAACTCCTCTACAAGCTCCTTACTTTAGTAACGTCATTACTAACTTGGATCATTTGAATCTAATCCGCTTTCATCTCTCTACCAGAGTATTATCCTTGCATCTAGCTGGATATTTCACCCGATCTAAACAGGCGCTTCCTTTCTAGCTCAGCCTGTCAGCCTCATCAGCTCTGTGCTGAATTCACCTGTGTTACAACCGGAACGCTGTCTACAGTGCCTCGCTTCCCTAAGCAACTTCTAAACATCAGTGTCTGTGGAAACCGCAAGTATAACATTGTTATTTTTGGAGCTGCTACTTGTTACATCTGTTTAAGTGCTATCGTTACTTTAGTGGTTACGGACTGTATGTGTTTTTTACCATATCTCAAGCTACCTATATCAAGGGCTATCTGACGATCTAGAATTGCACTTAAAGGGACACTGAACCCAATTTCTTTCATGTAATTAGCAAGAGTCCATGAGCTAGTGACGTATGGGATATACATTCCTACCAGGAGGGGCAAAGTTTCCCAAACCTTAAAATGCCTATAAATACACCCCTCACCACACCCACAATTCAGTTTTACAAACTTTGCCTCCGATGGAGGTGGTGAAGTAAGTTTGTGCTAGATTCTACGTTGATATGCGCTCCGCAGCAAGTTGGAGCCCGGTTTTCCTCTCAGCGTGCAGTGAATGTCAGAGGGATGTGAGGAGAGTATTGCCTATTTGAATGCAGTGATCTCCTTCTACGGGGTCTATTTCATAGGTTCTCTGTTATCGGTCGTAGAGATTCATCTCTTACCTCCCTTTTCAGATCGACGATATACTCTTATATATACCATTACCTCTGCTGATTCTCGTTTCAGAATATATCTAGGGAGAGAGAGAGCGCTGAAACAATTCACCTCAAAGTATACAGGTTGATATAAAAAAATCCCCAGATAAAATTGATGATTGAAATCTATGTAAATAGTCGTCCTGCGCTAAAGGCCAGATTATGTGGACCTAAAGCTAAAACATTTGAGGTGACACTGAATAGATGGAAATGATCACTCAGGACATAAAATATGTTAAATATGAGCTAATATTTATTATTAATAAAAGAGATGATTAAAATATTTTCTTTGAAAATTTATTAGTAAAATAATTTTTTAATTTTTTTTTAAAAAAATTGATTAAAAATAGAATTTAATTGAATTTTGTATTAAAAAGCTGATATAATAATGTTTTTCAGCAAAAATAACAGAGGCAAAAAAGATGAAAAGAAAAGATATAAGTGAGGTGAGTGTACTGAGCAGAGGATATAGTTAGTATACACAGCACATTTAGTTAGTATGTTAGTATAGTTAGTGAGGTTATTCAAACAACAGATGCGGTTAATATACAGCAAGTGTAATGAGTGCAGTGGATTTGATTGAGGTTAAAGTGTAAACTAAAAATGGGTCAGCTAAAGGTGTATAAGCTCAAGTGGTGTGTGCTAAAAGTGGTGTGTGCTAAAAATGTATTATAAATTAAAATTATGTCAACTAAACAGCTATAAAATAAATATACCTAAATTCATCAAGTGGACAGTTGTGCAAAAAAGCAATGTAAATGAAACTTAGCTAAAAAATAAAGTTAAATATTAAAGTTAAATAGAGCTAGGTTAATAAGGCAAAGTTAGTACAACTAAAACAGCGTAACTAAAATTTGGTATTAAAAATTGCCATTTCAAACACAATTGTGATAGAACTGTAAAATGAAAGTTCTTTTCTGTGCACAGATAAAGAGTGTTGGCATATGCAAAATGTTGGGCAAGTGAAATTTTCAGTGCCGTCTCCTTTTTATGTTAAAAGTACCTTGTAAGATCAGACTCACAGTCTTTTTTGTAATTCAATCCTATGGTAAAATCAAATGAAGTAATCCAAAGTTCAGGTAATACCAGGTTACCTTAAGCTGCTTTTATTCAAGGAAGCATTTGTCAGGTTGTTAATATAGTACCTTGTTTCTTTCCTTGTCCTTTGTGGTAAAGCCAGGTTACCACTATGAATTTCAAGCCGCATACAGGGCTGGTGTGACGTTAATGTGGTGCTTCCGCGTCTGGAAGCAGAGTAGTTCTCGTCTGGTCTTTTTCTTGATGATGGTAGTCTGACGTCACAGACTACGGTGGCTCAAATTGGCCAAAAAGAAGTAACGCGTTTCAGTCGTGGACCTTTCTCAAACTTCTGATTTGCTCTGTGTTCATCTTGGTCTTTATATAGCAGAGCTTGTAACTTGACGTATGTAAGCACCTCCTTATTTGTTGTCAAAGGGCTAACATCAGATATGGGATGCCAGGAATCAGGTGATCACCAGTTGGGTAGAGTATCAGTGGAGAAATTGTCTAGTCCTGGAATCTGAGTCACTCAAGAGCAGGGTGACCCTGCTCTTGAGTGACTCAGATTCCAGGACTAGACAATTTCTCCACTGATACTCTACCCAACTGGTGATCACCTGATTCCTGGCATCCCATATCTGATGTTAGCCCTTTGACAACAAATAAGGAGGTGCTTACATACGTCAAGTTACAAGCTCTGCTATATAAAGACCAAGACGAACACAGAGCAAATCAGAAGTTTGAGAAAGGTCCACGACCGAAACGCGTTACTTCTTTTTGGCCAATTTGAGCCACCGTAGTCTGTGACGTCAGACTACCATCATCAAGAAAAAGACCAGACGAGAACTACTCTGCTTCCAGACGCGGAAGCACCACATTAACGTCACACCAGCCCTGTATGCGGCTTGAAATTCATAGTGGTAACCTGGCTTTACCACAAAGGACAAGGAAAGAAACAAGGTACTATATTAACAACCTGACAGATGCTTCCTTGAATAAAAGCAGCTTAAGGTAACCTGGTATTACCTGAACTTTGGATTACTTCATTTGATTTTACCATAGGATTGAATTACAAAAAAGACTGTGAGTCTGATCTTACAAGGTACTTTTAACATAAAAAGGAGACGGCACTGAAAATTTCACTTGCCCAACATTTTGCATATGCCAACACTCTTTATCTGTGCACAGAAAAGAACTTTCATTTTACAGTTCTATCACAATTGTGTTTGAAATGGCAATTTTTAATACCAAATTTTAGTTACGCTGTTTTAGTTGTACTAACTTTGCCTTATTAACCTAGCTCTATTTAACTTTAATATTTAACTTTATTTTTTAGCTAAGTTTCATTTACATTGCTTTTTTGCACAACTGTCCACTTGATGAATTTAGGTATATTTATTTTATAGCTGTTTAGTTGACATAATTTTAATTTATAATACATTTTTAGCACACACCACTTTTAGCACACACCACTTGAGCTTATACACCTTTAGCTGACCCATTTTTAGTTTACACTTTAACCTCAATCAAATCCACTGCACTCATTACACTTGCTGTATATTAACCGCATCTGTTGTTTGAATAACCTCACTAACTATACTAACATACTAACTAAATGTGCTGTGTATACTAACTATATCCTCTGCTCAGTACACTCACCTCACTTATATCTTTTCTTTTCATCTTTTTTGCCTCTGTTATTTTTGCTGAAAAACATTATTATATCAGCTTTTTAATACAAAATTCAATTAAATTCTATTTTTAATCAATTTTTTTAAAAAAAATTTAAAAAATTATTTTACTAATAAATTTTCAAAGAAAATATTTTAATCATCTCTTTTATTAATAATAAATATTAGCTCATATTTAACATATTTTATGTCCTGAGTGATCATTTCCATCTATTCAGTGTCACCTCAAATGTTTTAGCTTTAGGTCCACATGATTCTCGTTTCAGTACTGGTTTGGCTTTCTACAAACATGTAGATGAGTGTCCTGGGGTAAGTAAATCTTATTTTCTGTGACACTCTAAGCTATGGTTGGGCACTTTATTTATAAAGTTTTAAATATATGTATTCAAACATTTATTTGCCTTGACTCAGAATGTTCAACATTCCTTATTTTTCAGACATTCAGTTTCATATTTGGGATAAATGCATTTGTTTCAATCATTTTTTCTTACCTTAAAAAATTTGACTTTTTCCCTGTGGGCTGTTAGGCTCGCGGGGGCAGAAAATGCTTCATTTTATTGCGTCATTCTTGGCGCGGACTTTTTTGGCGCAAAATTTTTTTTTCTGTTTCCGGCGTCATACGTGTCGCCGGAAGTTGCGTCATTTTTTGACGTTTTTTTGCGTCAAAAGTGTCGGCGTTCCGGATGTGGCGTCATTTTTGGCGCCAAAAGCATTTAGGCGCCAAATAATGTGGGCGTCTTTTTTGGCGCTAAAAAATCTGGGCGTCATTTTTGTCTCCACATTATTTAAGTCTCATTATTTATTGCTTCTGGTTGCTAGAAGCTTGTTCACTGGCATTTTTTTCCCATTCCTGAAACTGTCATTTAAGGAATTTGATCAATTTTGCTTTATATGTTGTTTTTTTCTTTTACATATTGCAAGATGTTCCACGTTGCAACTGAGTCAGAAGATACTTCAGGAAAATCACTGCACAGTGCTGGAGCTACCAAGCTAAGTGTATCTGCTATAAACTTTTGGTATCTGTTTCTCCAGCTGTTATTTGTATTGCATGTCATGTCAAACTTATTAATGCAGATAAAATTTCCTTTAGTACTGTTACATTACCTGTTGCTGTTCCGTCAACATCTAATTTTCAGAGTGTTCCTGATAACATAAGAGATTTTATTTTTTAAATCCATTAAGAAGGCTATGTCTGTTATTTCTCCTTCTAGTATACATAAAAGTCTTTTAAAACTTCTCTTTTTTCAGATGAATTTTTAAATGAACATCATCATTCTGATACTGATAATGGTTCTTCTGGTTCAGAGGTTTCTGTCTCAGAGGTTGATGCTGATAAATCTTTGTATTTGTTCAAGATGGAATTTATTCGTTCTTTACTTAAAGAAGTGTTATTTGCATTAGAAATAGAGGATTCTGGTCCTCTTGATACTAAATGTAAACGTTTAAATAAGGTTTTTAAATCTCCTGTAGTTATTCCAGAAGTGTTTTATCTCCCTGATGCTATTTCTGAAGTAATTTCCAGGGAATGGAATAATTTGGGTAATTTATTTACTCCTTCTAGACGTTTAAGCAAATTATATCCTGTGCCATCTGACAGATTAGAGTTTTTTTGGGACAAAAATCCCTAAGGTTATGGGGCTGTCTCTACTCCTGCTAATGTACTACTATTCCTACGGCAGATAGTACTTCATTTAAGGATCCTTTAGATAGGAAAATTGAATCCTTTCTAAGAAAAGCTTACTTATGTTCAGGTAATCTTCTTAGACCTGCTATATTTTTAGCGGATGTTGCTGCAGCTTCAACTTTTTGGTTAGAAGCTTTAGCGCAACAAGTAACAGATCATAATTTTATAGCATTATTATTATTCTATAACATGCTAATAATTTTATTGGTGATACCATCTTTTGATATCATTAGAGTTGATGTCAGGTATATGTCTCTAGCTATTTTAGCTAGAAAAGCTTTATGGATTAAACTTGGAATGCTGACATGTCTTCTAAGTCAACTTTGCTTTCCCTTTCTTTCCAGGGTAAATAATCATTTTCGTTCCTTTCCTCACAACAAGGAACAAAAGCCTGATCCTTCATCCTCAGGAGCGGTATCAGTTTGGAAACTATTTCCAGTTTGGAATATATCCAAGCCTTATAGAAACCTATAGTCAGCTCCTAAGTACCTATGAAGGTGCGGCCCTTATTCCAGCTCAGCTGGTATGGGGCAGATTACGTTTTCTTCAAAGAAATTTGGATCAATTCCGTTCTTAAATCTCTGGTTTCAGAAACATTGTTTCAGAAAGGTACAGAATTGGCTTCAAGTTAAGGCCTCCTGCTAAGAGATTCTTTTCTTTCCCGTGTCCCAGTTAACACAGCAAAGGCTCAGCATTTCTGAAATGTGTTTCAGATCTAGAGTTGGCTGGAGTATTTATGCCAGTTCCAGTTCTGGAACAGGGGCTGGGGTTTTATTTTATCTCTTCATTGTACCAAAGAAGGTCAATTCCTTCAGACCAGTTCCGGATCTATCATTATTGAATCGTTATGTTAGGATACCAACATTCAAGATGGTTACTGTAGGACTATCCTGCCTTTTGTTTAGCAAGGGCATTACATGTCTACAATAGATTTACAGGATGTGTATCTGCATATTCCGATTCATCCAGATCACTTTTAGTGTCTGAGATTCTCTTTTTAGACAAGCATTACCAGTTTTGTGGCTCTACCGTTTGGCCTAGCCTCAGTTCCAAGAATTTTTTTCAAAGGTTCTCGGTGCCCTTCTTTCTGTAATCAGAGAATAGGGTTTTGGTTTTTCCTTATTTGGACGATATCTTGGTACTTGCTCAGTCTTCTCATTTTCGAAGAATCTCATACGAATCGACTTGTGTTGTTTCTTCAAGTTCATGGTTGGAGGATCAATTTACCAATCAGTTCATTGATTCCTCAGACAAGGGTAACCTTTTTAGGTTTCTAGATAAATTCAGTGTCTATGACTCTGTCCTTGTCAGACAAGAGAAGTTTAACATTGATATCAGCTTGTCAAAACCTTCAGTCACAATCATTCCCTTTGGTAGCCTTATGCATGGAAATGTTGGGTCTTAGGACTGCCGCATCAGATGCGATCTCCTTTGCTCGTTTTCACATGCGACCTCTTCAGCTCTGTATGCTGAACCAATGGTGCAGGGATTACTCAAAGATATCTCAATTTATATCTTTAAACCGATTTTACGACACTCTCTGACATGGTGGACAGATCACCATCGTTTAGTTCAGGGGGCTTCTTTGTTCTTCCGACCTGGACTATAATCTCAACAGATGCAAGTCTTACAGGTTGGGGAGCTGTGTGGGGGTATCTGACGGCACAAGGGGTTTGGGAATCTCAGGAGGTGAGATTTCCGATCAATATTTTGGAACTCCGTGCAATTTTCAGAGCTCTTCAGTCTTGGCCTCTTCTGAAGAGAGAGTTGTTCATTTGTTTTCAGATAGACAATGTCACAACTGTGGCATACATCAATCATCAAGGAGGGACTCACAGTCCTCTGGCTATGAAAGAAGTATCTCGAATTTTGGTTTGGGCGGAATCCAGCTCCTGTCTAATCTCTGCGGTTCATATCCCAGGTATGGACAATTGGAAAGCAGATTATCTCAGTCGCCAAACGTTGCATCCGGGCGAATGGTCTCTTCACCCAGAGGTATTTCTTCAGATTGTTCAAATGTGGGAACTTCCAGAAATAGATCTGATGGCTTCTCATCTAAACAAGAAACTTCCCAGGTATCTGTCCAGATCCCGGGATCCTCAGGCGGAGGCAGTGGATGCATTATCACTTCCTTGGAAGTATCATCCTGCCTATATCTTTCCGCCTCTAGTTCTTCTTCCAAGAGTAATCTCCAAGATTCTGAAGGAATGCTCGTTTGTTCTGCTGGTAGCTCCGGCATGGCCTCACAGGTTTTGGTATGCGGATCTTGTCCGGATGGCCTCTTGCCAACCGTGGACTCTTCCGTTAAGACCAGACCTTTTGTCTCAAGGTCCTTTTTTCCATCAGGATCTGAAATCCTTTAATTTAAAGGTATGGAGATTGAACGCTTGATTCTTGGTCAAAGAGGTTTCTCTGACTCTGTGATTAATACTATGTTACAGGCTCGTAAATCTGTATCCAGAGAGATATATTATAGAGTCTGGAAGACTTATATTTCTTGGTGTCTTTCTCATCATTTTTCTTGGCATTCTTTTAGAATACCGAGAATATTACAGTTTCTTCAGGATGGTTTAGATAAGGGTTTGTCCGCAAGTTCCTTGAAAGGTCAAATCTCTGCTCTTTCTGTTCTTTTTCACAGAAAGATTGCTATTCTTCCTGATATTCATTGTTTTGTACAAGCTTTGGTTCGTATAAAGCCTGTCATTAAGTCAATTTCTCCTCCTTGGAGTTTGAATTTGGTTCTGGGGGCTCTTCAAGCTCCTCCATTTGAACCTATGCATTCATTGGATATTAAATTACTTTCTTGGAAAGTTTTGTTCTTTTTGGCCATCTCTTCTGCCAGAAGAGTTTCTGAATTATCTGCTCTTTCTTGTGAGTCTCCTTTTCTGATTTTTCATCAGGATAAGGCGGTGTTGCGAACTTCTTTTGAATTTTTACCTAAGTTGTGAATTCCAACAACATTAGTAGAGACATTGTGGTTCCTTCATTATGTCCTAATCCTAAGAATTCTAAGGAGAAATCGTTGCATTCTTTGGATGTTATTAGAGCTTTGAAATATTATGTTGAAGCTACTAAGTCTTTCTGAAAGACTTCTAGTTTATTTGTTATCTTTTCCGGTTTTTAGAAAGGCCAGAAAACTTCTGCCATTTCTTTGGCATCTTGGTTGAAATCTTTAATTCATCTTGCCTATGTTGAGTCGGGTAAGACTCCGCCTCATAGGATTACAGCTCATTCTACTAGGTCAGTTTCTACTTCCTGGGCGTTTAGGAATGAAGCTTCGGTTGATCAGATTTGCAAAGCGGCAACTTGGTCCTCTTTGCATACTTTTACCAAATTCTACCATTTTGTTGTATTTTCTTCTTCTGAAGCAGTTTTTGGTAGAAAAGTACTTCAGGCAGCGGTTTCAGTTTGAATCTTCTGCTTATGTTTTTCATTAAACTTTATTTTGGGTGTGGATTATTTTCAGCAGGAATTGGCTGTCTTTATTTTATCCCTCCCTCTCTAGTGACTCTTGTGTGGAAAGATCCACATCTTGGGTAGTCATTATCCCATACGTCACTAGCTCATGGACTCTTGCTAATTACATGAAAGAAAACATAATTTATGTAAGAACTTACCTGATAAATTCATTTCTTTCATATTAGCAAGAGTCCATGAGGCCCGCCCTTTTTTGTGGTGGTTATGATTTTTTTGTATAAAGCACAATTATTCCAATTCCTTATTTTATATGCTTTCGCACTTTTTTCTTATCACCCCACTTCTTGGCTATTCGTTAAACTGAATTGTGGGTGTGGTGAGGGGTGTATTTATAGGCATTTTAAGGTTTGGGAAACTTTGCCCCTCCTGGTAGGAATGTATATCCCATACGTCACTAGCTCATGGACTCTTGCTAATATGAAAGAAATGAATTTATCAGGTAAGTTCTTACATAAATTATGTTTTTTTTCTTTTGTAATTCAGAAAGAGCATGCAATTTTAAGCAACTTTCTAATTTACTCCTATTATCAATTTTTCTTTGTTCTCTTGCTATCATTATTTGAAAAAGAAGGCATCTAAGCTTTTTTTTGGTTTCAGTACTCTGGACAGCACTTTTTTTATTGGTGGATGAATTTATCCACCAATCAGCAAGGACAACCCAGGTTGTTCATGAAAAATGGGCCGGCATCTAAACTTACATTCTTGCATTTCAAATAAAGATACCAAGAGAATGAAGAAAATTTGATAATAGGAGTAAATTTGAAAGTTGCTTACAATTTCATGCTCAGTCTGAATCCCGAAAGAAAATTTTTGGTTACAGTGTCCCTTTAAGTGTACAACAAGTCCGCAAGTGACATCATATACCCAAAACTTCATCAAATCATTCTATGTTCTGAGCATCCTTTTTTAATGTGTCGCTCCTCATATTTTGTTCCACACTAAATACTATTTTACCATCTAATAGTATTACCAATTACTTGATAAAACTGCTGACACTTGTGGTTTGCTAAGGTTGTTACAGCATTCAATCTTAGTCGCAACATCAGCTACAAACTACTCTTTAGTAGGAGACATTGAAAATTGCTACATTGTAACATATCATTATACAGAGAAGCATTAACAACCATTTGTGCCATAATTTCACAAACTGTTTATAAATAATTTCAGTGAGAAACCTAAAGTTTGTGAAAAAGTTAATGATTTTTTTTATTTGATCGCACTTGGTGGCGGAATGGTGGCATGAAATATACCAAAATGGGCCTAGATCAATACTTTGGGTTGTCTACTACACTAAAGCTAAAATTAACCCTACAAGCTACCTAATTAACCCCTTCACTGCTGGGCATAATAAAAGTGGGGTGCGCAGCGGCATTTAGTGGCCTTCTAATTACCAAAAAATAATGCCAAAGACATATACATGTCTGCTATTTCTGAACAAAGGGGATCCCAGAGAAGCATTTACAACCATGTGTGCCATAATTGCACAAGCTGTTTGTAAATAATTTTAGTGAGAAACCTAAAGTTTGTGAAAAAGTTAACAATTTTTTTTATTTGATCGCATTTGGCGGTGAAATGGTGGCATGAATTTTACCAAAATGGCCTAGATCAATACTTTGGGTTGTCTACTAAAATAAATATATACATGTGAAGGTTCAGGGATTCCTGACAGATATCAGTGTTACAATGTCCTCATATTTTGTTCCACACTAAATACTATTTTACCATCTAATAGTATTACCAATTACTTGATAAAACTGCTGACACTTGTGGTTTGCTAAGGTTGTTACAGCATTCAATCTTAGTCGCAACATCAGCTACAAACTACTCTTTAGTAGGAGACATTGAAAATTGCTACATTGTAACATATCATTACACAGAGAAGCATTAACAACCATTTGTGCCATAATTTCACAAACTGTTTATAAATAATTTCAGTGAGAAACCTAAAGTTTGTGAAAAAGTTAATGATTTTTTTTATTTGATCGCACTTGGCGGCGGAATGGTGGCATGAAATATACCAAAATGGGCCTAGATCAATACTTTGGGTTGTCTACTACACTAAAGCTAAAATTAACCCTACAAGCTACCTAATTATTATTTTTATCACCTCACTTTTTGACTATTCGTTAAACCGAGTTGTGGGTGTGGTGGGAGGTGTATTATTGCTAATTTTGAAAAAAAAAAAATGGGTTGGAAATAGCAAAGTGCTACTTGTACTTATTGCCCTATAACTTGCAAAAAAAAAAAGCAAAGAACATGTAAACATTGGGTATTTCTAAACTCAGGACAATATTTAGAAACTATTTAGCATGTTTTTTTTATGGTCGTAGATGCGTAAGAGATATTGGGGGTCAAAGTTAGAAAAACATAATTTCTGTAAGAACTTACCTGATAAATTAATTTATTTCATATTGGCAAGAGTCCATGAGCTAGTGACGTATGGGATATACAATCCTACCAGGAGGGGCAAACTTTTCCAAACCTCAAAATGCCTATAAATACACCTCCCACCACACCCACAACTCGGTTTAACGAATAGTCAAAAAGTGAGGTGATAAAAATAAGGAGTAAAAAAGCATACAAAAGAGGAACTTGTGCTTTTAAAATCATAATCACCATAAAAAGGGTGGGCCCTCATGGACTCTTACCAATATGAAAGAAATGAATTTATCAGGTAAGTTCTTACATAAATTATGTTTTCTTTCATGTAATTGGCAAGAGTCCATGAGCTAGTGACGTATGAGTAGGGTTGCCACCCGCCCCGGTTTCACCGGGACAGTCCCGGTCTGATGCTCTGTGTCCTGTGTCTACCCTCAAATGCCCTGGGCTGAGCGCTCCCCTGGCGCAGCAAGCAGCAGTGAGCACAGAATTTACAAAAAATTAGCTGGCCAGAGGAGCGCTTAGCCCGGGGTTACTAAAAGAAATGGGTAGGTGGAGTCTGGAAGAGAGACGGAGGATGGTGTGGGACAGTGGGAGGGGGGAAAAGGGTCCAGGAGGGGAGTCGTGACGTCACATCCTGCTGAGAGCGACAGGTGTTGTGGTGCGGTGGCCACGGGCTGCATGCCGAAACATGGCCAGTTACCTTTGTGGTTCCACCACCTCCGTCTGTAGGTCCTCTGCAGCAGCAGCAGCCTTTAGAAAGAATCCTGGAGCCCTTGCCCGGCCGGCCATAAGCCAACAAGTGCAGTGCAGCCACAGAGAAACTGTGAGTAATACTTGGCTGTGTCTGCTGTTTTTTCAAATTGGTATGGTCATTTTTTTGGGGGGGGGGGTTAATTATGTGTAAATATAATATAATTAAGCCCCCCCCAAAAAAATATATATATATATATATATATTATGTATATATATATATATATATATATATATATATATATATATATATATATATATATATATATATATATATATATATATAATATATATATTATATATATATAATGTATATTTTAATATTTTATATATATATATATATATATATATATATATATATATATATATATATATAAATTGATTTCATAATGAATTTGAGGCTGTGAGAAGCCACGCCCCTAGACACATCCTCTCCATGCCCACTTAAAAAGTGTCCAGGAATTTTCTGAGCAAAAGGTGGCAACCCTACGTATGGGATAGAAATACCTAAGATGTGGAAGTCCACAGAAGAGTCACTAGAGAGGGAGGAATAAAATAGTAACAGCTATTTCCGCTGAGAAAATTAAATCAAAACAAAAAAATAAGTCTTTCTTAAAAATTTCAAGAAAAAAACTTAAATCATAAGCAGAAGAATCAAATTGAGACAGCTGCCTGAAGAACTTTTTCTATCAAAGACTGCTTCTAAAGAAGCAAATACATCAAAATGGTAAAATTTAGTAATGTATGCAAAGAAGACCAAGTTGCTGCTTTGCAAATCTGATCAACCAAAGCTTCATTCTTAAAAGCCCAAGAAGTGGCGACTGATCTAGTAGAATGAGCTGTAATTCTCTGAGGCGGAGACTGTCCCACCTACAAATAAGCCTTGTGAATCAAAAGCTTTAACCAAGATGCCAAAAAAATCATAGAGGCTTTCTGACCTTTCCTGGAACCAGAAAAATCAACAAATAGACTAGAAGTCTTTCTGAAATCCTTAGTAGCTTCGATATAGTATTTCAAAGCTCTTACAACATCTAAAGATCTTTCAAGAGCATTCTTAGGATTAGGACACAAAGAAGGAACAACAATTGCCCTACTAATGTTGTTAGAATTCACAACCTAAGAAGAAATTTAAACGAAGTCCGCAAAACAGCTTTATCCTGATGGAAAATCAGAAAAGGAGACTTGCAAGAGAGAGCAGACAATTCAGAAACTCTTCTAGCAGAAGAGATATCCAAAAGGAACAACACTTTCCAAGAAAGTAGTTTACTATCCAAAGAATGCATAGGCTTAAAAGGATAAACCTGCAAAGCCTTCAAAACCAAATTAAGAAATAAAACAGAAAGACCAGATATTTGTCCCTTCAAAGTACTTGCAGACAAACCTTTATCCAAACCATCCTGAATAAACTGTAAAATTCTAGGAATTCTAAAAGAATGCCAAGAGATTTTATGAGAAGAACACCATAAAATATAGGCTTTCCAAACCTGATAATAAATCTTCCTTGAAACAGACTTACGAACCTTTAGCATAGTATTAATCACTGAGTCAGAGAAACCTCTATGACTAAGCACTAAGCGTTCAATTTCCATACCTTCAAATTTAACGTTTTGAGATCCTGATGGAAAAACGGCCCTTGAGACAGAAGTTCTGGCCTTAAAGGAAGCGGCCAAGGTTGGCAACTAGACATCCGGACAAGATCTGCATACCAAAACCTGTGAGGCCATGCTGGTGCTATCAGAAACACATGCGATTGTTCCAATATGATCTTGGAGATCACCCTTGGAAGAAGAACTAAAGGCGGAAAAATGTAAGCAGATTGGTAAAACCAAGAAACTGCTAATGCATCCGCCATCTCCGCCTGAGGATCCCTGGACCTGGAAAGGTACCTGGGAAGCTTTTTGTTGAGATGGGAAGCCATCAGATCTATTTCGGGAAGACCCCACATCTGTACAATCTGACGAAATACATCTGGATGGAGAGACCACTCCCCTGGATGTAAAGACTGATGGCTGAGATAATCCGCTTCCCAATTGTCTACACCTGGGATATGTATTGCAAAAATTAGACAGGAGTTGGATTCCACCCAAGAAAGTATCCAAGATACTTCTTTCATTGCAAAACGACTGCGAGTCCCACCCTGATGATTGACATATGCCACAGTTGTGATATTGTCTGTCTGAAAATGAATGAATGATTCTCTCTTTAATAGAGGCCAAGAGCCCTGAAAATAGCACAGAGTTATAAAATATGGATTTGTAACCTCACCTCTTGAGGATTCCAAACTCCTTGTGCTGTCAGAGACCCCCAGACAGCTCCCCAACCTGTGAGACTTGCATCTGTTGAAATCACAGTCCAGGAAGGATGAACAAAAGAGGACCTTGAATAATCCGATGATGGTCTAACCACCAAGTCAGAGAGAGTTGAGTGTTGGGATTTAAGAATATCAATTGTGATATCCGAGTATAATCCCTGCACCATTGATTCAGCAAGCAAAGATGCAGAGGTCTCATATGAAAACGAGCAAAGGGGATCACGTCCAATGCTGCAGTCATGAGACCTAAAACTTCCATGCACATAGCCACTGAAGGGAATGATTGAGACTAATATTTAGACAGGTTGAAAACAACTTCAAATGTCTTTTCTCGGTTAAAGACTGGGTCATGGATACTGAATCTATCTGGAAACCTTAAAAGGTGACCCTTGTCTGAGGAATCAAGAAACTCTTTGGTAAATTGATCCTCCAACCGTGTCTTTGAAGAAACAACACAAGTTGATTTGTGTGAGATTCTGCTAAATCAAAAGACTGAGCCAGTACCAAGATATCGTCCAAATAAGGAAACACCACAATACCCTGCTCTCTGATTACAGATAGAAGGGCACCGAGAACTTTCGAAAAGATTCTTGGAGTTGTTGCTAGGCCAAACGGTAGTGCAACAAATTGGTAATGGTTATCTATAAAAGAGAATCTAAGAAACCGATAGTGGTCTGGATGAATCGGAATGTGAAGATATGCATCCTGTAACTCTATTGAGGACATGTAATGACCTTGCTGAACAAAAGGCAGAATGGTCCTTATAGTCACCATCTTGAAAGTTGGGACCCTTACAAATTTATTCAAAAACTTCAGATCCAGTACTGGTATGAATGAATTTTCCTTCTTCGGGACAATGAATAGATTGAATAAAAACCCAGACCCTGTTCCAGAAATGGAACTGGTACAATTATCCCTGAAAGCTGCAGATCTGAAACACACTTCAGAGAGGCCTGAGCTTTCACAAGATTTGTTGGAACATGAGAGAAAAAAATCTTTGATACCCCTGAGAGACAATATTCTGAATGGAACCTGCCCAAACGTCTTGAAATAATTTCAATCTGCCCCCCCACCAGTAGAACTGGATTGAGGGCCGCACCTTCATGCAGTCTTGGGGGCTGGCTTTGGTTTCTTATAAGGGTTGGATTTATTCCAACTCGAAGATGGCTTCCAATTGGAGCCAGAGTCCTTAGGGGAAGCAGTGGTTTTCTGTTCTCTATTCTGCCGAAAGGAACGAAACCGATTAGAAGCTTTAGATTTACCCTTAGACTTTTTTATCTTGAGGCAAATAAACTCCCTTCTCCCCAGTAATAGTGGAAATAATAGAATCCAACTGGGAACCAAATAAATTATTACCCTGGAATGATAGAGATAGTAACCTAGATTTAGATACCATGTCAGCATTCCATGATTTGAGCCATAAAGCTCTTCTAGCTAAAATAGCCAAAGACAAAGATTTAACATCAATCTTGATAATATCAAAAATAGCATCACAGATAAAATGATTAGCATGTTGAAGCAAACGAACAATGCTATGTAAATCAGAATCTTTTTCCCGTTGTGCTAAGCTATCCAACCAAAAAGTTGATGCAGCCGGCAACATCAGCCATAGAAATGGCAGGTCTGAGAATATAGCCAGAATGTAAATGAGCTTTTCTTAGATAAGATTCAATTTTCCTATCTAAAGGATCCTTAAAATAAGTACTATCTTCCATAGGAACAAAAGAAGTACCAGGCTTAGACCATTCCTTAGCAACCACATCATAAATAGCATCAGGAACAGGGAAAACCTCAGGAGTAATCACAGGAGGTTTATAGACAGACGTTAAACGTTTACTGGAATTATTATTTAGAGGACCAGACTCCCCAATGTCCAAAGTTATCAACACTACTTTTAACAAGGAATGCATATACTCAATCTTAAAAAGATATGTTAATTTATCAATGTCAATGTCTGAAGCAGGATCTTCTTAGTCAGAGAGATCCTCATCAGAGGTGGATATATCAGTATGTTGTTGGTCATTACAAATTTCAGAAGTTTTAAAAGACCTTTTATGTTTATTTGAAGGCAGAATAGCAGACATAGCCTTCTGTATCACATCAGCAATATCATTTTTCATATCAACAGGGATATCATGTACATTAGATGTTGAGGGAACAACAGATACTGTACTAGCACAAATAGAAACTTTTTCTGCTTGCAAAAGATTATCATGACAACTGTTACATAATACAGCTGGAGATATAATCTCCACTAGCTTACAACAGATACACTTAGCTTTGGTAGAACTGTGTTCAGGCAGCATGGTTCCTACAACAGCTTCTGAGACAGGATCAGATTGAGACATCTTGTAAAATATAAAAGAAAAAATAACATTTAAACAGAAATATCTTATTTCCACATATAGCAGTTTCAGGAATGGGAAAAAATGCAAATAATAAAATTTGCAAAAAAGCAAATAGAACAGCCCTCTGAGCATAAAGAAGGCAAGGAGCATATAGGAAGTGAGGTAAAATAAAACTAAATTTTTTGGCGCCAAGTATGATGCACGACCCAAAAGGAAGTATAAAAAATGTTTTGGCGCCAACAAACATCCGGAAATGATGCAACTCGCGTCATAACAAACACAACTTTGCGCCAAACAACCTGGCGTCAACTAAGACGCAGGAAATGACGAACTTGCGTCATCATAGACGCACATTCGCACCAAAAAATTCTCGCGCCAAGAATGACGCAATAAATAACAGCATTTTGAGCCCTCACAAGCCTAATTTGTCTGCAAGTTTTAAAAGAAAAACAAGTCAAATTGGAAAACAGACTATACCCTAGGTAAGACAAAAACTTCCTAAAACATGATTCCCATATTGAAACTGCCAGACTGCAAAGGGAAATACACATAGACCTGACTAATGGCAAATATAAGTAAAATACATATATTTAGAACGTATAAATACATAAAGCACCAACCATAGCTGAGAGTGTCTTTAATGATACATACTTACCGAAAGACACCCATCCACATATAGCAGATAGCCAAACTAGTAATGAAAACTATCAGCAGAGGTAATGGTATAAGAGTATATCGGCGATCTGAAAAGGGAGGTAGGAGATGAATCCCTACTACCGATAACAGAAAACCCTTGAAAAGATTTTCCGTGAGAAAAAACATAAAAAATCAATAGGCGATACTCTCTTCACATCCCATTGACTCGTGCCAATTACATGACAGAAAAGTGTTTTTCTCTTGTAAAGGTGTATCCAGTCCACGGGTTCATCCATTACTTGTGGGATATTCTCCTTTCCAACAGGAAGTTGCAAGAGGACACCCACAGCAGAGCTGTCTATATAGCTCCTCCCCTAACTGCCACCCCCAGTCATTCTCTTGCAACTCTCGACAAGATAGGAAGTGTAAGAGAGATGTGGTGACTTAGTGTAGTTTTTACCTTCAATCAAGAGTTTGTTATTTTTAAACGGTACCGGCGTTGTACTGTTTTATTCTCAGGCAGAAATTAGAAGAAGAATCTGCCTGGAGGTTGATGATCTTAGCGGTTTGTAACTAAGGTCCATTGCTGTTCTCACACATAACTGAAGAGTATGGAAAGAAAACTTCAGTTGGGGGGACGGTTTGCAAATTACCTGCTTGGAGGTATGTTCAGTATATTTATTTCTAGAGAGATGATAAGGTCTAGAAAATGCTGACAGAGCCTTGTATATTTGAGGTAAGCCTGATGCAGTAATTTAACAATGACTGGGATCATGCTTACAAAAAAGGGTAATATTCATGTTAATACTCATATTACTTAGTGTCAAAATGTTTGCATGGTTTATAGAAAAAACGTTTTTTCTCTGAGGGTGATAAATCTTTATTTGGGGCCTAGTTTTCCACATGGCTAGTCAGATTACTCCTAGGAGTACTTTTTTAAGGCCCTCTGACATCGAGTGCATGGTGGGAGGGGCCTATTTTTGCACTCTAAATGCGCAGTTGATATTCAGACTGAGACATCCAGCTTCCCTAAAGGAGTCCTCTGGCATCTAGGACCACTATAGAGTTTTTTTCCTGCAAAAATCATGTTTAAGGGCAGGTAGGAGCCACAGCAGAGCTGTGGCAGTGTATTTGACTGTTTATTAATGGTTTTAACGTTTTTCAAATCCGGTTTGGGGCCTATGGGGGTGCAATGATGTGGGTGCAATGCTGCTTTAGTCCCTTATACACACTGTAAAAATTTCGTAGAGTTTACTACTTTTTAACACTGTTTTGCAGTTTATGTTGTAGTTTTTTTCTCTTAAAGGCACAGTACCGTTTTTGTTTAATTGCTGTTTCACATTTCTTAAAGTGTTTTCCAAGCTTGCTGGTCTCATTACTAGTCTGTTAAACATGTCTGACATAGAGGAAACTCCTTGTTCATTATGTTTAGAAGCCATTGTGGAACCCCCTCTTAGAATGTGTACCAAATGTACTGATATTTCTATAAGTTATAAAGACCATATTATGGCATTTAAAGATTTATCACCAGAGGTTTCTCAGACTGACAAAAGGGAGGTTAAACCACCTAGCTCTCCCCATGTGTCAGAACCTATATCTCCCGCTCAAGCGACGCCAAGTACATCTGGCGCGTCCAATGCGTTTACCTTACAAGACATGGCGGCGGTTATGACTAACACCCTCACAGACGTATTGTCCAAACTGCCAGGGTTACAAGGAAAGTGAGACAGCTCTGGGGCTAGAACAAATACAGAGCTTTCTGACGCTTTAGTAGCTATGTCCGATATACCCTCACAATATGCAGAAGCCGAAGCAGGAGAGCTTCTATCTGTGGGTGACATTTCTGATTCAGGGAAGGCGTTACTTCAGTCTGACTCTGAAATGACAGTGTTTAAATTTAAGCTTGAACACCTCCGCTTGTTGCTCAGGGAGGTTTTAGCGACTCTGGATGACTGTGACCCCATTGTAGTCCCAGAGAAATTGTGTAAAATGGACAAATACTTTGCAGTGCCTGTTTACACTGACGTTTTTCCAGTCCCTAAGAGGTTTTCAGAAATTATTACTAAGGAATGGGATAGACCAGGTGTACCGTTCTCTCCCCCTCCTGCTTTTAAAAAGATGTTTCCCATAGATGCCGCAACACGGGACTTGTGGCAGACGGTCCCTAAGGTGGAGGGAGCAGTCTCTACCCTAGCTAAGCGCACAACTATCCCCGTCGAGGACAGTTGTGCTTTCCTAGATCCAATGGATAAAAAATTAGAGGGTTTCCTTAAGAAAATCTTTATACAACAAGGTTTTATTCTCCAGCCTCTTGCATGCATTGCCCCAGTCACTGCTGCAGCCGCTTTCTGGTTCGAGTCTCTTGAGGAGGCTCTACAGATGGAGACCCCGTTAGATGATATTCTAGACAGGATTAAAGCTCTTAAGTTAGCTAATTCCTTTATTTCTGACGCCGTTTTTCATTTAACCAAGCTAACGGCTAAGAATTCAGGTTTTGCCATTCAGGCGCGTAGGGCGCTATGGCTTAAATCCTGGTCAGCTGACGTTACTTCAAAGTCTAAGCTTCTCAACATTCCCTTCAAAGGGCAGACCCTATTCAGGCCTGGACTGAAGGAGATCATTTCTGATATTACTGGAGGAAAAGGTCACGCCCTTCCTCAGGATAGGTCCAACAAATTAAGGACCAAACAGACTAATTTTAGTTCCTTTCGAAACTTCAAGAGTGGCGCAGCTTCAACTTCCTCTAATGCAAAACAAGAGGGAAATTTTGCCCAGTCCAAACTAGTCTGGAGACCTAACCAGGCTTGGAACAAGGGGAAGCAGGCCAAAAAAAACTGCTGCTGCCTCTAAGACAGCATGAAGGAGTAGCCCCCGATCCGGGACCGGATCTAGTTGGGGGCAGACTTTCTCTCTTCGCCCAGGCTTGGGCAAGAGACGTCCAGGATCCCTGGGCTCTGGAGATTGTTTCCAAGGGATATCTTCTGGACTTCAAAGCTTCATCTCCAAAGGGGAGATTTCATCTCTCACAATTATCTGCAAACCAGATAAAGAGAGAGGCATTCTTACGTTGCGTTCAAGATCTACTGGTTATGGGAGTGATCCACCCAGTTCCAAGGCAGGAACAGGGGCAGGGCTTCTATTCAAATCTGTTTATAGTTCCCAAAAAAGAGGGAACTTTCAGACCAATCTTGGATATCAAGATCCTAAACAAATTTCTCAGGGTCCCATCCTTCAAGATGGAGACTATTCGAACCATCCTACCTATGATCCAGGAGGGTCAATATATGACTACCGTGGACTTAAAGGATGCTTATCTCCAAATTCCGATACACAGAGATCATCATCAGTTCCTCAGGTTCGCCTTTCTAGACAGGCATTACCAGTTTGTGGCTCTTCCCTTCGGGTTAGCCACGGCACCAAGAATGTTTACGAAGGTTCTAGGGTCCCTACTGGCGGTTCTAAGGCCACAAGGCATAGCGGTGGCTCCTTACCTAGACGACATTCTGATACAGGCATCGACTTTTCAAATCGCCAAGTCCCATACGGACATTGTTCTGGCATTCCTGAGGTCTCACGGGTGGAAGTTGAACGAAGAAAAGAGTTCTCTCTCCCCTCTCACAAGAGTTTCCTTCCTAGAATTCAGTAGAAATGAAAATTTTTCTGACAGAGGTCAGGTTGTCAAAACTTCTAACTTCCTGCCGTGCTCTTCATTCCACTTCTCGGCCGTCAGTGGCTCAGTGTATGGAAGTAAGCGGCCTAATGGTAGCGGCAATGGACATAGTTCCGTTTGCCCGCCTACATCTCAGACCACTGCAACTTTGCATGCTCAATCAGTGGAATGGGGACTACACAGATTTGTCTCCTCGGATAAATCTGGATCAAGAGACCAGGGCTTCTCTTCTCTGGTGGCTATCTCGGGTCCATCTGTCCAGGGGAATGAGTTTCCGCAGGCCAGAATGGACTATAGTGACGACAGATGCCAGCCTTCTGGGCTGGGGCGCAGTCTGGAACTCCGTGAAGGCTCAGGGTTCGTGGACTCAGGAGGAAGGATAAACATTCTGGAACTAAGAGCGATATTCAATGCTCTTCAGGCTTGGCCTCAGCTAGCTGCGGTCAGGTTCATCAGATTTCAGTCGGACAACATCACGACTGTAGCCTATATCAATCATCAGGGGGGGAACAAGGAGCCCCCTGGCAATGTTGGAGGTTTCAAAGATAATTCTATGGGCAGAGGTTCACTCTTGCCATCTCTCAGCTATCCATATCCCAGGAGTAGAGAACTGGGAGGCGGATTTTCTAAGTCGGCAGACTTTTCATCCGGGGGAGTGGGAGCTCCATCCGGAGGTATTTGCCCAGCTGATTCAACTATGGGGCAAACCAGAACTGGATCTCATGGCGTCTCGTCAGAACACCAAGCTTCCTTGTTACGGGTCCAGGTCAAGGGATCCCCAGGCAGCGCTGATAGATGCTCTAGCAGCGCCCTAGTCCTTCAGCCTGGCTTATGTGTTTCCACCATTTCCTCTGCTCCCTCGTCTGATTGCCAAGATCAAGCAGGAGAGAGCTTTGGTGATTTTGATAGCTCCTGCGTGGCCACGCAGGACTTGGTATGCAGATCTGGTGGACATGTCATCCTTTCCACCATGGACTCTGCCGCTGAGGCAGGACCTTCTACTTCAAGGTCCCTTCAAACATCCAAATCTAATTTCTCTGCGTCTGACTGCTTGGAGATTGAACGCTTGATTTTATCAAAGCGTGGTTTTTCCGAGTCGGTCATTGATACCTTAATTCAGGCTCGAAACCTGTCACCAGGAAAATCTATCATAAGATATGGTGTAAATATCTTCATTGGTGTGAATCCAGGGGTTACTCATGGAGTAAGGTCAGGATTCCTAGGATATTATCCTTTCTCCAAGAAGGATTGGAGAAGGGATTGTCAGCTAGTTCCTTAAAGGGACAGATTTCTGCTCTGTCTATTCTTTTGCACAAACGTCTGGCTGAGGTTCCAGACGTTCAGGCGTTTTGTCAGGCTTTGGTTAGAATCAAGCCTGTGTTTAAACCTGTCGCTCTGCCATGGAGTTTAAATTTAGTTCTTAAAGTTCTTCAAGGGGTTCCGTTTGAACCTTTGCATTCCATAGATATTAAACTTTTATCTTGGAAATTTCTGTTTTTAGTAGCTATCTCCTCGGCTCGAAGAGTTTCGGAGTTATCTGCTTTACAGTGTGATTCCCCTTATCTGATTTTCCATGCAGATAAGGTAGTTTTACGTACCAAACCTGGGTTTCTTCCTAAGGTGGTATCTAATAAGAATATCAATCAGGAGATTGTTGTTCCTTCATTATGTCCTAATCCTTCTTCAAAGAAGGAACGTCTATTACACAATCTTGATGTGGTTCGTGCTTTAAAGTTTTATTTACAAGCTACGAAGGATTTTCGTCAAATATCTGCTTTGCTTGTTGTCTACTCTGGACAGAGGAGAGGCCAAAAGGCTTCGGCAACTTCTCTTTCTTTTTGGCTAAGAAGCTTAATCCGCTTAGCTTATGAGACTGCTGGCCAGCAGCCTCCTGAAAGAATTACAGCTCATTCTACTAGAGCAGTAGCTTCCACATGGGCTTTTAAACATGAGGCCTCTGTTGAACAGATTTGTAAGGCGGTGACTTGGTCTTCGCTTCATACCTTTTCTAAATTCTACAAATTCAATACTTTTGCTTCATCTGAGGCTATTTTTGGGAGAAAGGTCTTACAGGCAGTGGTGCCTTCCGTTTAAGTTCCTGCCTTGTCCCTACCTTCATCCGTGTCCTAAAGCTTTGGTATTGGTATCCCACAAGTAATGGATGAACCCGTGGACTGGATACACCTTTACAAGAGAAAACAAAATTTATGCTTACCTGATAAATTTATTTCTCTTGTGGTGTATCCAGTCCACGGCCCGCCCTGTCATTTTAAGGCAGGTGTTTTTTATTTTTAAACTACAGTCACCACTGCACCCTATAGTTTCTCCTTTTTTCTTGCTTGTCTTCGGTCGAATGACTGGGGGTGGCAGTTAGGGGAGGAGCTATATAGACAGCTCTGCTGTGGGTGTCCTCTTGCAACTTCCTGTTGGGAAGGAGAATATCCCACAAGTAATGGATGAACCCGTGGACTGGATACACCACAAGAGAAATAAATTTATCAGGTAAGCATAAATTTTTATTGTTTTTTCATTTTTTAATCATATTTTATATTTATTTTTATAATAAATTATAAGATATAATGAAAATAATGGTATCTTTATAAAGTCCATTTAATGTGAGAAAAACTGTATATAATATGTGTGGGTACAGTAAATGAGTAAGAGGAAAATTACAGCTAATCACAAACACCGCAGAAATGTAACAATAGCCCTGGTCCTTAAAGGAACACTAAATCCAAAAGTTTTCTTTCATGATTCAGATAGAGAATACAATTTTAAACAACATTCCAATTTACTTCTATTATCTAATTTGCTTCATTCTTTAGATATCCTTTGCTGAAGAAATAGCAATGAACATGGTTGAGCCAATCACATGAGGCATCTATGTGCAGCCACCAATCATCAGCTACTGAGCCTATCTAGATATGCTTTTCAGTAAAGGATATCAAGAGAATGACGCAAAATAGATAACAGAAGTA
This sequence comes from Bombina bombina, assembly GCF_027579735.1. NCBI lineage: Eukaryota > Metazoa > Chordata > Amphibia > Anura > Bombinatoridae > Bombina > Bombina bombina. Next base: position 989,719,108 of record NC_069503.1, read on the forward strand.
AATTAGAAAGTTGTTTAAAAGTGCATGTTCTTTCTAAATCATGAAAGAAAAAAATTGGGTTTCATGTCCCTTTAAGGAAGAAAATGAAAATTGAAAAATGGCCTGGTCACTAAGGGGTTAAAGGGACAGTAAAGTCAAAATTAAACATTTCATGATTCAGACAGAACATGACATTTTAAACAACTTTCCAATTTACTTCTGTTATCAAATTTGCATTGTTCTCTTGGTATCTTTCAATAAAAGATACCAAGAGAACAAAGCAAATTTGATAACAGAAGTAATGTGGAAAGTTGTTTAAAATTGCATGTTCTATCCAAATCATGAAAGCTTAGTTTTGACTTTACTGTCCCTTTAACCCCTTAACGACCGACATATGGGGTACGTCCTGCAAAAAAATGCAGTTAACGACCAAGGACGTACGCCGTACGTTGTTGGTCTTTGAAAGCGGTGGAAGCGATCCTGATCGCTTCCAGACGCTTTCATGTTATTGCAGTGATGCCTTGATATTAAGGCATCCTGCAATAATACTTTTTAGCAGTCCGATGCAGAGAGAGCCACTCTGTGGCCCTCTCTGCATCGGCCATTGATGGCCGTGATCGTTGGTGGGTGGGAGCTAATGCAGGGAGGCGGGTGGGCGGCCATCGATGGAGGGGGCGGGATTGCGTGCGGGGGCGGGAACCCTACACTATGGGACAATTGTAAGGTGGGACTCCGTGGGAGAGAGGACTGGGGAGGGTGGAAATTTAAAATTAAGCGGTCTGGGAGAGGGTGGAGGGTTGGATGTTGAGGGGGGGCAGCTACACTACAGAAAATATACAGTATTTATTAAATAAAAAAAATACATATTTTATTTCAAACTGGGTACTAGCAGACACAATAAGGCGGGGGGGGGGGGTAGGGAGGGATCAGGGGGTGTGATGTGTTAGGTGGGAGGCTGATCTCTACACTAAAGCTAAAATTATCCCTGCAAGCTCCCTATAAGCTACTTAATTAACCCCTTAACTGCTAGACATAATACGTGTGGTGCGCAGTGGCATTTAGTGGCCTTCTAATTACCAAAAAGCAACGCCAAAGCCATATATGTCTGCTATTTCTCAACAAAGGAGGTCCAAGAGAAGCTTTTACAACCATTTGTGCCATAATTGCACAAGCTGTTTGCAAATAATTTCAGTGAGAAACCTAAAATTGTGAAAAATTTTACGTTTTTTTTTTATTTGATTGCATTTGGCGGTGAAATGGTGGCATGAAATATACCAAAATGGGCCTAGATCAATACTTTGGGTTGTCTACTACACTACACTAAAGCTAAAATGAACCCCACAAGCTCCCTAATTAACCCCTTCACTGCTGGGCATAATACACATGTGGTGCGCAGTGGCATTTAGCGGCCTTCTAATTACCAAAAAGCAACGCCAAAGCCATATAAGTCTACTATTTATGAACAAAGGGGGTCCAAGAGAAGCATTTACAACCATTTGTGCCATAATTGCACAAGCTGTTTGTAAATAATTTCAGTGAGAAACCTAAAGTTTGTGAAAAAATTAGTGAAAAAGTGAACGATTTTTTTTATTTGATCGCATTTGGTGGTGAAATGGTGGCATGAAGTATACCAAAATGGGCCTAGATCAATACTTTGGGTTGTCTTCTAAAAAATAAAATAAAAAAAAAAATATATATATACATGTCAAGGAATATTCGGGGATACCAGATATCAGTGTTCCAATGTAACTATCGGTAATTTTGAAAAAAAAAAGTGGTTTGAAAATAGTAAAGTGCTACTTGTATTTATTGCCATATAACTTGCAAAAAAAAGCAAAGAACATATAAACATTGGGTATTTATAAACTCATGACAAAATTTATAAACTATTTAGCATGGATGTTTTTTGGTGGTTGTAGATGTGTAACTAGAGTTGCCACCTCAGCCATGTTTTCTTGGATGCTTATGAGTTACACATGCTGCAGGGTGTGCAGGGAGGAACATGTATTGTGTTTCTGGACAGCACTATTTATATTCCTCCCTGCACACTCAGCAGCATGTGTAACTTACAAGTGTTCTGTATTTTAAGGGACGGGTGGCAACCCTATGTGTAACAGTTTTGGTGGGGTCAAAGTTAGAAAAAGTGTTTTTTTTTTCCATTTGTTCCTCATATTTTAATTTTTTTTTATAGTTAATTATAAGATATGATGAAAATAATGGTATCTTTAGAAAGTCCATGTAATGGCGAGAAAAACTGTATATAATATGTGTGGGTACAGTAAATGAGTAAGAGGAAAATTACAGCTAAACACAAACACTGCAAAAATGTAAAAATAGCCTTGGTCCCAAACGGTCAGAAAATGGAAAAGTGCGGTGGTCTTTAAGGGGTTAAATCGATCTAAATCAAATTCACCCTGCCTGCACTTTAGTCCCCAGTGGAAGTGTAATTTATTCTGCTGGCTGTGTTCACATAGGCCTGTCAATAGCCTGGACGTAAGACAAGAAACTTTCAGTATAGGTAGAGATACAACAGGCTAAATCAGCTATTTCAAATGCTGAAATAAGGATAAAGGAGCTACTTGTAAACCATTAAATACACTCCTGCAGGTAAAATGGATAATTGGGAACAATTTAAAGGGGATAAATCTGCCCCTTTAAACTGTGAAGTCCTTTTTAAAAAAAATATGTTTGCATTGCAGACATTAGCTTTTAGAGTAATGTCATAGTAAGGTCATTGAACAATTCTTGTGTTGGCCAAAAATATATCCAGACACATATGCAAGAGAAAATACTTTATTTTATCCTAAATAAGGCTCCTTATATTCCTGTAACTGTCAGGTGCTTGTCACTAGTTATTATGTGATGGGTCTAGAAGACTATATCCTTCTAATTAAATATATATTTGAATACAGTTTTTCACTTGGGCACGCCAGTAAACACTATAAAGGAAAAAAGCTTCATAAGCCATACCTGAAAAACTAACACCAACAAAACGTAACAAAAGAAATCCTAGATTAAGAGCCTGTTAATTAAACTCAAATTGAAAGCCAGATGGAAAGAATTTATTAGAGTAAGGGAGGAGTCCATTTTTTTTTTAGAGGTTTGGGGATTTCAAAAATGTGTACCTTAACATATTCAGTTGTAGTGGATCCAGACAATACTATGTTTTCAATTACTGATGAAGTTATGTACATTGTACAAAATAGAAAATAAAGGTAAGGGGAGTTATTTTAATCCTTATTATGAATGTTATAAAAAGTTTTCAAGATGACTTTTTAGGTATCTCCAGGAGTGTCTGGTTCTGTGTGCACCTTCAACTATGACCATCATCCCTCTCAATATAGTAATGGTTTACTACCAATAATATATATGTATCTTGAAGCTCCCAACAGTGCACTAGTCCTAGACAAGTAAAAAATTGCAGCAGATGAGTAAAAAAGTTTTTTTTTTCTTTTCTGTTTTACATTGAGTGGACTAGTAAACTATAGTGATATTTTTCTGCCCCTGTGTGTGTATTATGTTATACCAAAGGTAACATAATAAGCAATAGTAATCCTATACATGCTTCTCTGTATAATGATTGTATCTATGTATATACACGGATAATGAACATTCTACACTTTATAATGATACTGAGTATTTATACACTGTCTGCTATGCGCCCCCCCACACTTGGGCGCTGGTGCCACTGCACCAATGGTAATTTTGCTCATTTAAAACAAAGTTATATTATGGCAGAATGTCCCTTTAGGAGACTTGCATAAGAAAATAAAAGCCTTACCTTTTAATATGAAGCATTGCTAAAATAAATAAACCACACTGCAATGCTATTTATACACAGGGCCTTTATTAGGAATAAAAATACACTACAAAAGTGTTTTTTTTTATTGCATTATTTTTAAAACTGTTATTATTGTGCATTTTCAGACTCTTAACCCTCCGCTATATACTTCCATTAGCAGAAATGCTTCTAGTATAAGTTACAACAGGTTTCAGCGGCATACGCACATATGCCAAGAGGACCTGTGCACCATCATTCAAACACCACACTACCTCAGAGTCAGCAGTGGCTTGTATAAATAAATTAAATATTCAGACAACTGCCAGCATTCAGAGAAGGTGTAGGGTTTGAATGCTGGTGCATGGGCCCTGGCAGCATATGTGCATATGCTACTGAAAAATAGTAGTAATTATTACTAGAAGCATGCTTATGGAAGTATATTGCAAAAATGCTTCTATTTCATATTGAAAAGCAGGAGATAAAATAAATGTCATTGAGGTTTGTCAAGGGGGTGTGTTCCTAATTTGCAAAACAATGCAACTTTTGCTTACTGCATAAATGTTTTTAAAATGATTTTGTGTGGGGGTAGCTTGAGGACGAATGCCTAAAGTCAATGTTTTCTTTGTACCTAGAATAAGGTATTTTAATATATTTTACAGTCTTTTGAAAAATGGTTGTTCCTGTGCTGAAAATAAACCTTATTTTTATGCTTGTGGGGCATATTGTCTGCCAGTACAGCTGAACTTACATGAACCAGCTGAGTCTCTCTCTATCTATCTATCTCTATATCAATATCACACTGTTTTCCAAAATACTAATTTTAAAAGGCTTAACCTTTTTAAAGATTTAAAACGTTTTTTTTTTTTATGTGTACTGTATATAATACACACACCCCACCAGGTGTCCAGTATTTAAATAGGCTGTTCGGTAAAATCTTCATAAAAATACTGGACACTTAAAGGGACACTGAACTCAAAATTGTTCTTTTGTGATTCAGATAGAGCATGCCATTTTAAGCAACTTTCTAATTTACTCCTATTAGCAATTTTTCTTCGTTCTCTTGCTATCTTTATTTGAAAAAGGCATTTAAGATTTTTGGGGGTTCAGAACTCTGGATAGCACTTTTTTATTGGTGTATGAATTTATCCACCAATCAGCAAGGACAACCCAGGTTGTTCACCAAAAATGGGCCGGCATCTAAACTTACATTCTTGCATTTCAAATAAAGATTCCAAGAGAATGAAGAAAATTTGATAATAGGAGTAAATTAGAAAGTTGCTTAAAATGTCATGCTCTTTCTGATTCACGAAAGAAAAAAAAATTGGGTTCAGTGTCCCTTTAAATAACCTTTTTTTTCACTAAATGTAAAACGACTCCAATGCCTGAACTAATTACATGATTGATTTGTGCATTACTGGTAACATTTACTGCTTAGCTGTGAAAAAAAATACATTGTAGAATCAAGAGTGGGGGCTAACATAGAGCGTTTTTTTGGGGGTGCATTGTTTGACCCCCGTCTACCAGTGTGCCCAGTCTGACTGATTGTCCAGTATTTGGTGGTGGATAGCTGGCAACCGTAACTAAATATATAATAACGCCTTTATATTTTAGGATGTGTTCGTTTCATTATCTGCATCAAGCAGTATAAATCTATAAAACAAAAACAAATCTCCTAAAGCTGCGAGCTTTTCACTAGCACCTTGCCATCATAGCTCAGCTGACAACACACTTCCTCCCACGTGTTCTGTCTGCTGAGAGTTCTTCTGGCTGTTTACATTCTACAGCTGACCCACGTTGTTCTGAATCTCCGCTCTGCTATTGGTTGACTCTTACACTAATCCCGCCCCTGGGTGTATCTGTCATTTCCAGCTCAGCAACTTCAGCGGGAAATTCAAACGAGTGAATTGTAATATAAAAGAGCGCGTTAACCTCTCGGTTGCTGGTTAACCCGGCGGGCATTTTCTTAATAAATTGCCATGCTAATGCGGTGATTTACATGTTGGGTCGTGATGCACGGTACTGGCTGCACTTTCTCAGCAGGGAGAGTGAATTCACCCCATTGCTGTCTGCCATTCAACTCAAATGCACCCATTTTAGAAATAAATCGGGGTGTGAGGGAAGTAGACGCTTTACATAAATACACAGCAAACTTAATTCCCGACGTTTGGCGAGTGGGGGATGTCAAATTGTAGCCATGCTCAGCTATGACACGTAGACTGCACAACGCTCTGGTATTAGTCTCTTAATGGCGCTAATTGTGTTTGAAGGGATAAAAGCTAAACGTGACGTAGCCAAAGCAACGATTACTAATATAAAATGTGTAGCTGTATATAAAAAATACTACTTAAATATTGAATAACGGTGTAAGGTCCCTAAGTAAGGGAAACTGCCATGTTGTAACTAACCAATGTTGTTACAAACCCTCTTATGCAAGCTCCCCTCTTGAATCCAGTTATGAGGTTAGGCTGAAAAGAAAATATCAGATGGTTTAATGTCCCTTTTTTAATATGCTTTACAATATTATGTTCTGTTTGGATTCATGACACATTTCCCCCACAAATGGATCAAACTGCTATCCCTAAAACCAAGGATTGGTTATATTGTTTGGGGACTTTTAAACTAAGGTACACATAGACTTACTCTATGGCCTATACTAAGTAGCCCCAAATATTTATTAGTTCAAGCTATAAATGCTTTTGATGTTTGCAAGAGGGTCACAAGGTTCACACTGACAATATATTTTGGTTACAGCCACTAAGTGTGCTATTACTTGCATTAAATTGGGTTTCAATATTGTAGCCCCCCACCTCCCCCAGACTGTTTGGTGTTAACTTTTTTTCTTCTCACCTCACTGTGGAAATGAAGCAAGGTGAGAAGTCCTCACTGGTCACCCTCCCCCCTAATAGTTCAATAGTAGTGGGCAGCCTGTCCTGCGAGATGTTGTACCCTTTACAGGGCGCGCATGCGCAGACCCTCCTCGGTCGTATAAAGAGGCTTGGCGCCAGCTGATCAGCTGAGACCTGCTTGGTGCAGCCACTGGATAAACTGCTTCTTCATACGGTGAGTAGCCAGAAGTTTTCTGGTTGCCTATTTAATGTTTTAAAGGACATTAATTTATACAAATGTGAGTTTGCAGTAAAATTCAAGTTGCATGCCATTTCATATTAACCCCGTGACTACCAAAAAAGACAAACGCATTGCTTAGCAATGCGTTTAACTTCTCTGGCACCCAATAGGTTAATTATTTTTTCGTTTATCAGTTTATTTTGGATGATCAGTTCCCAAGTCCCTAACTTTTATGATCTCCCCCCTTTTTCTGCTGTATATATTAAATGTATTTCAACTTTACAGTAACCGGTCTGCAGTTATAATTCCCATATAATCTGGCGCTGAAATAATAACACACACTGTTTAGATTTTTGGGGAGCTGCTTGTTTGCTGGTTCTTATTTTACGTCTGTACCTCCTTTTTCCCCTATATGCCATTCATTCTGCAGATTGTAAACTGCTGTGATGTGCACTTTTTCATTTTGCACCCCCATCCTTTAGATGCCCCCATGGTACGACAATCTAGGGTTGGAGGAGGTGAACCCCAATCCTGTATGTGTGTTTTAACCCCATTTCACCTTCAGTAAGTTGGAGGGAAGACAGATGGGTTTGGGCGCTTTGCAGCCCGCTTTTACTAAATTGGCGCGGAACGGCCTCCCTTCAACAAACAAACATCCCCGGTTGCTTGCTTGGGGGTGTCGGTGTCTCCTAGAGTTAGTGCAGGGGTTCCCCAATAAGTCAATACTATGCCCTGGGTGATATGTACCCCTCAGTCACCCTAAATGAGGGCTGCACCAATGGCTTGGCGGGAGTCTGCAACAGCTGCTATCCCGTGGGACTGTCATTTATCTAATTGCACCCCTTATGAATTAAGTCTCACAATTATTCACGGATACCGGCATATTTTTTATATTTTTCACCTTATTTTATAAATATTTTAATCGCTGCAGGATGGGGAGGAGTTTGACTGTATACTGCCACAAGTGGCTATTTACTAGTAACTCTGATGATCTTACTATTTATTATTGTGTAAATGACTTTCATTATGTATATGATACATATAACATTTAGTAAAGTGAATTATTGTGTAGATATAGCAAACTTCATTCACTTATTGACATACTGTGCCTGGGAATACCACTTGAGTTCCTGTTAAGGAGTGTGAACACCCCCCACATACATAATGTGTATGCAACTGTCTTGACTGCTGTACAAGTGGTTAATGTGTTCTCTCAGCTAATTTATAGGTTTATTTATTTTACAGATCGAAATTTACTATTCTGGGAAAACAATGTCAAGAAGAAGGTAAGTTCTTGTCAAAATAAAGAAAACGTATCATTTTGATATCTGTCCTTTTTAGTGCAAGGTTTGTTAGTGGTTAAACTGGTCTGAGGTAGCAATTAAACACGGTTTTATCTGTATTGAAAAGGATGTAAGATGGGTTTTGCTATAATCCCGTGGGTGCAGTGCTATTAGGGGGATGAGAGCTTTTGGTGCTGGGTTTTCCAGTCAGAATGACTGTCAGGCCTAACACTCCTTTCCTCTCACTCCCTGTACCCAGAAACACTAGTTTATTAAAGGGGCAGCCTAGTCAAAATGTCATGATTCAGAATTTACTTTATCATCAAATTTGCATTGTTCTCTTGCCTTTTTTATTATTGAAAGTTAAACATAGGTTCCTGTTCTAATTTCTAAACCCTTGAAGACCGCCTCTTATCTCAGTGCATTTTGACAGTTTCTCACAGCTAGAAAGTGCTAGTTAATGTGTCATAAAGATAACAACATTGTTATCCACATCTGTGGAGTTAATTTGTCAGCACTGATTGGCTAAAATGCAAGTCTGTCAAAATATCTTTTATTTTTTCTTGTATGCAGTTTACTTGAATGTGAGATTACAATTTTTAATCAACACTTCTTTTGTAGTGGCCGTTTACAAGCAAGACATGTAAAACCTGACACTGAAAATGTTTTTCGATCGGTTCAATCAAGGAAACGTAAAGCTGAGGTGAGATATTTGTTTATTTTATTACAATTTATTATAGATGGAATGGTCTTTATTAGCTTTAATATTGTCTTATTCATATTTACTTCTATCAGCTTTCACACCTTAAATGGCCTCAAAATTTATTTAAAGGGACAGTCAACACCAGAATTGTTGTTGTTTAAAAAGATAGATAATCCCTTTATTACCCATTCCCCAGTTTTGCAAAACCAATACTGTTATATTAATACACTTTTTACTTCTGTGACTAACTGGTATCTAAGCATCTTCTGACCGCCCCTAATCACATGACTTTTAGTTATTATCTATTGACTTGCATTTTAGCCAATTAGTGCAGTGTCTGCCACTAGCCACGGGCGTGATCACAATGCTATCTATATGGCCTACATGAGCTTGCTCTCCCCTGCTGTGAAAAGTAAATAAAATAGAGGCGGCCTTCAAGGGCTTAGAAATTATCATATGTGCCTCCCTAGGTTTGCTTTCAACTAGAATACCAAGAGAACAAAGCAAAATTGTTGATAAAAGTAAATGGGAAAGTTGTTTAAAATTACATGCCCTATTTGAAAAATGAAAGTTTTTTTTGGAGTTGACTGTCCCTTTAACATTTTCCATCAAATCTAAGCAGTCGTGATATAGATTTTGGGCACCACATTGCACTTTAAAATTTGCTGTGAGCTTTCGCTTAATTTTGTACACTACAATCTGAATTCAAATTCAGAACTATAATGAAGACCAATGTTTTTCACTGGTGGTTCTGTTAATGTTTTCTCCTCACGTTAAGAGCTTTATTTCTCATTTTAGGAATGTAAGAAGCCAAATGGATGTCACCAGGAGACAAAGAAGCAAAAGTATGAAATTCAGGTAAAGATCTTTGTCAAGTATCTTTTGAACAGAATATTTATTTTGAAACTGTCAGACGCAGAGGAGATACTGTTTTCCAAAGGAATTTTTAGTTTATGATATTCTTACCTACCAGAGGGCCTAAAACCTGCATCAATTAGTTGTAAGAGAATACAGAATAGAGTATTAGAATTGACTTTTGTTCATTTGTACTATTGTAACCCATTGATGTCTGCATATTGTATTTCTTGAAAATTTCAATAAAGAAATAATAAATATAAAAAACAAAAAAACCTGCATCAATTGCCAGATTACAAGTTGAGTACTAATTAACACTCCTGCTCCAGTGTTCATTGCACCTAGAAGCTCGTTGCGCTCATATTTCGAGTCGACAGTAAACCGTTCTCACTCGAACACAAAAAGCCGAATTTAGAATATCGCGGCCAGCGTTCACATATTCCCCTATAGAAGTCAGTGGGGAATAAAAAAAAACCCCAACAACATTCCACTCTCGCCCAAACCCAATGGCATATTCTCGTGCACTAACCTGACCTGAAAATATGAATATTTCCCATTCCAATGTTCTATATACCAATACTGAAGGTTCCACACTCTGGGCTTGTAATGAGTCAAAGTTTAATTCAACATGTGACGTTTCGGGGATCAAACAGTCCCCTTCCTCAGACCGGGAGATCCTTCTTGGCACCACTTATTGCCGCGCCATGCTGAATTTCACGCACGTCTATTAGCTAAGAGATGGAAATTTCACCTCAGCCAAATGGTGTTGTGCCGTGGGTTGCCTTAGCAGCTCACAGCGGCGAATGCTGCAAAGGAGCTTTCAGCATTTAGTATTTTATACTTCATGGATGAAAGTCCCCTTTTATTTGTTCCAATGGTAAATCCTAGCGTTTCACAAATGCTAGGATTTACCATCACTTTAAAGAGACACTAAACCCAAATCTTTAATTTCATGATTCAGTTAGAGCATGCAACTTTCTAATTTACTCCTATTATCAATTTTTCTTCGTTCTCTTGCTATCTTTATTCAAAAAGCAGTAATGTGATGCATAAGAGCCGGCCCATTTTTGGTTGAGAACCTGGGTTATGCTTGCTTATTGGTGGGTAAATGTAAGCCTCCACTAAGCAAGTGCTATCCATGGTGCTGAACCTAAAATGGGCTGGCTGCTAATATTTTAATTCTTGCTTTTAAAATAAAGATAGCAAGAGAACAAATAAATTAACAATAGGAGTAAATTAGGAAGTTGCTTAAAATTTCATGCTCTCTGAATCATGAAAGAAAAATTTTTGGGTTTAGTGTCCCTTTTAACTACAAAAGGTTCCAATGCTCATACATAAACAAGTATATCTCTATTAATGCCCTTTGACTGCCTCGCCCCCAACACCTGAGACATATCTTTGAGCCCTTATAACTTTCGTGTGCAATATTTTTTGTGAATGTTTTTATCATATAGTGTTATAGTAAGTGCGTTTCCCCCTCTTAGCCAGTAGCATGCTAGCCATCATGCATTTAATGCTGAAGGGAGAGCACGGCTATTGGCTAAGAGGTGAAAACGTCACCCTCATTGAAAAAAAAAATGGTTCTGCCGTGGGAGACCAGAGGCGCTTAGCTCAGCGTGTATGTATGTAAAATGCCTTCTATATAATTGTAGCACATCGAGTCTCTTAATTGTTTTCACCAGTACTTTAAAACTTTTTTTTTTTTTTTTTTTAACAGGGTTGTTGGTCTCAGATATCGCCAGGAGCTGTGACTCCTTGTATTCTTATAGAAACACCACAAAAAGAAATCTCAGAGACATCGGATCCTTCAAAGTTCACACGATACAGGTTCAAGAATTTATTCATTTCCCCATCACCACTGCCAGACCTAAGGTGAGTAATTCTGTCATCCTCATTTGTGTGATATAGTTTAAGAAACAAAACATGATAAAACCATGACACTGAAGGTTGCATCATTTTTTAGAACTTTTAACAGCTGTTTAGACAATCAATGCATTGGTATGCTCAGAGGCCAGGTGAAGAAAACACCTGGCAATTTCAGTCTGTAGCTTTGTTGTGGTAGCAATCTCTATAAGGAACAGAACAATTGTTTACTTTTACACTTGGCTCCTGATATTACTAGAGTTCCATCTGTTTGTGTGTAAACAATGCCGTAGCTTACAATCTATTTTGATATTTTTCTTCATCCACCTAGAAGTGAGCCCACGTTTTAATGTAAAGCAGAATGTTTGTCATTTGTGAAGTTGAATGAGAGAAGATTCAGTATCTAATACTGCTTTATGCACATTGTTTTCCTGCAAATAATATAAAAAGTTATTCGTAGTACGGCTGGATAAAACTTATAATGGTATAAAATTACATTACCAATTCAACTGTATAGCAAAATAAACAGTGAAGCACTTAAGAGCTGATTAGAAACTAATGCTGATATTTAACAGGGACACTAATCCTATTTTTTTTTTTTTCCCTCCAAGATTCAGATTTAATTTTTAAATAACTTTCTATTTAACTTGTTTTGTTCTCTATCTTTTGTTGAAAAGTATACCTAGATAGACTCAGTAGCTGCTGATTGGTGGCGCTGTGTGTTTTGTATGAGTTCCATAACTCGGGTCAAGCAATCAATTCATGTCTCCACCAACTAACACACCAGAATCAATATTTGTATTCTGAAATTCTAACTAATCACGTTTATGCACTACATATAGTATACTACTTTACGTGATAATATTGTCAAATATTGCCAAAGCTTTTCAGATTGTGAAAGAACTTGCTCAACAACCACACATTGCCATAATCTGTTGATTGTTAGCTGTAATCCTCGTTTCTTGTAAGGGATGATTTTTTATTTTTTTTTATTTTTTTGGCTGTCATACAACATTAATACTTATTTATTTTTCATGTCTAAAAAAAAAAAAAAAAATGTTTTTTGCTTCTTATAGTTGGGGGAGTTCTAATGATGTATGGACCAAAATGGTGGGCAAAGAAAAAAAATACATACATTCCAGCCGCTTACTGCAAAATCACCCCACACTGAACCCAGACATGCGCTCAATACTTCTGGACTGGCTTGTTGAGGTGAGTTTTCTTTCCAAATAGGTAGAGATGTTTCGCTATTTTTGAAGCTGGGTTTATCTGTCCAATAGTCAAACACACAAAGTCCTAGACAACTAAATCCAGCTCCAAAAATAGCCAAACCGTTAAGTGTCGTATGGCTAGCACGTTTTTTGAAAAAGACGTGGAAACATCACCTTGTGAGAGAGAAAAAAAATAGCTTTTTGCAGAACAGCCAGAGGGGGGGGGGGGTGGTTTATGTTAGAGAGAGACCTAAAATAAAGGTACATTTTAGCGCATGGAGACTAGTGTTTAAAAACAAACACTAGTTTACCATCACTTTAAGACACAGCGAAATGGGGCAAAATTAATGTATATTTCAAACCTTGTTTTACTACACACATTTTATATCCGTCTGTTTCACGTCTCCAATTTGAAAGTGAAGGTCAATTTTCGTCTACTTTCCTACTGAAGTTTATTAAATATCTTACAAGCACCCTAGTCGCTATTTTTTTATTTGCATCTTCCTTTCTTTTAAAAATGAAATATAAAAATACTACCCGTTTCATTGGGACTCCTCCCCTCCAACACTTCCTTATTCTGTATTAGTGACTTAGCAAGCGGTCACACACACTCTCTATGTCCGTCTAAAATCGCTTGCACAACATAAGGTAAAAGAACTGCCTATGTGCACCGAATATTGGCATCTTGTTACTTACTTGTACGCAAGCGTTATTGTGATATATCGATCATGAACGAGCCTCAGAAACATGACGCTCCTCATGAAGTTACGCATGCGCAATACTTAGAAGTGATGTTGTGAAAAAGGGGCGAAACAGAGATTCGAGTATTACATCTTAGATATGTCAATCAAGTTATCTAAGATGGTGGGCGGACGAGTATAGTATAACGGGGAACAAATAAAAGGTAAAAAAAAAAAAAAAACCCTGATAAATAAAATAAAAGTCAAGTTCATTTCAAATAAAGAGCTGAACGGCATGAACGAGGCACCCGGACTTGACCTTGACTTTAATGTGCATTATGTGAATAGTTTGTCCTGGATAAGTGAAGTAATATGGGTTGCTCTTGGTTATACTGAATTGAATGGGTGTTTGTCACCATTAAAGTTATAACCCTGGATCCAAAGTGATATTGAAAAATTTTTTATTCCTGCATTTAGAATACACTGCACTATACACAAGCAATTTGATTTTGAAATAAGTTGTGAAAAACTTGTGTTTAAGTAATATTCTGTGTGACTCCTATTAACTCAGATTTTTTTTTTTCTAGGTTTCAGAAGTCTATTGCCTTCATAGGGAAACCTTCTACCTCGCTCAAGATTTCTTTGATCGCTTTATGTTTACACAAAGTTCTGTAAACAAAAGCATGCTTCAGCTCATAGGAGTTTCCGCCCTTTTTATTGCTTCCAAAATAGAGGTGAGTTTGCATTCTCACATTAAAGAATATACCTTAAAACAATTCTAAAAGCTACTTAAACATGTAACTTGCCCCTGTGTTTAAATTAGAATGGCACTAATTTAAATATGTTAATGTGGTAACTAACTAGGTATTGGTGGGAAAGTATTAGTAGCTGAAGGGTTAAGTTGCATGCAATTTTAATCCGATTTTTTCCCCCCCCCTCTTTTTAGGAAATTTATCCACCTAAACTACATGAATTTGCTTACGTCACTGATGGTGCTTGCACAGAGGATGATATTATAAAAATGGAGCTCATCATACTTAAGGTTTGTTTCTTTTTCTTTCTTTTCCCATGCCAGGTTGCAATAAAAAGGGAATGCAGAACTATACAAGCTGAACCCAAATTGCCTATGACATTTTTTTATGATAAATGGATGTTTTCAATACAGTACAGAAATAACACCAATTACATTTTATATTCCAGGCCTTAAAATGGGAGCTGTCCCCTGTAACGCCTATTGCATGGCTGAATCTTTATCTGCAGGTTTCTTCCCTAAAAGAATCTCCCAAGTTTCTGCTACCTCAGTACTCTCAAGAACAGTTCATCCAAATAGCCAGGGTAAGACATTTATAGGGAATTTTATTGTAAACCAACTAATTTTTTTTTCACCTTAAGAGCAATATGGTAAAATTGTGGGTTTATTATCTAGTGCTTCGATTTTGTTAATCTCAAAATAATTGACTTAAAGAATCAATAAAGTCCAAAATAAACTTACATTGGCTAAAATGCAAGTCTGTCAAAATAACTAAAATAAGGGGGCAGTTTGCAGAGGCTTAGCTACAAGGTAAGCAAAGAGGTAAAACGTGTGTTGTAACTAGGGTTGCACCAATACCATTTTTTTTAAGACAGAGTACAAGTACCGATACTTGTTTTCAAATACTCGCCGATACCAATTACTGATACTATTTTTTTTTTTTTTTGTCATGTGACAGTTTACCAAGCACAATACAGACTAATTATTTAAAATTCCTTCTTTATAATTATGAAGGACTGTAGTTTAAAATACATTATGAAATAATAAAACAGGTTTTATTTGTCACAAAGTTCACAGAACATGTTTAGAAATAAAAATATTACAATAAAATATATTAAAAACAATAAATAACAAATATAAAATTGCAACCAACCAAAAGTGCCATACAGTAAAAAATAGAACAGAATACTGTTTAATCATGGTGAACAACACTATGGGCTAGATTACATTTGACTGGTAAGCTTTACCAATGCTCTCATTACACGTCCTTCTCCATTAAAGGCTATGGAGTTGGAAATGTGAAGAGAGGATTGGTAAAGCTTAACAATCAAATGTAATCTAAATCTAGTCCTATAATTGCAGGATGAGTGTTCATTGGGATTAACTTAATTTTTCCTATGAGTACTCTTCCTGCAATTATATAAGCTAAGATGTTCCTCAGAGTACAGTTTTGAACATAATTGTGCAAGATGAGAACTAGCAGTATAAAAGGCAATCTAGCAATTAGAATAATTTTTCAAAAGTTAGTGGCAAGTTCTTTTTAAGGAACAGAACAGAAGCATCTCTGCATGTTCAGCTATAAGTCTGTTTTTTGCTATCAGTAAGGAGGTTTAACTTTCCAAACTACTACATGGGGTAGAAAGATATTTTTGGGCCATTTTAGCCAGGGCTGGAAATCTCAGTTTATTAACTGCCCAGTACTTCAGGGGTTTGTCTGAACGCAGTACAGTGATCTCTCCTACAATAATACAAATAAGAGCAATTTGTATTGGCAGAACAGTAGTAAACAATTTTTAGTTTAGTCTCCACTCCAGCTTTAAATGAAATGGGAACATGCAGTTTTAAAAAAAAACACCACAAGATAGCATATGGGTAGTAAGTGCAGGTATCGGTTTAAGTATCGGTGCATTTGCACGAGTACAAGTACTCATGCAAGTACTTGGTATCGGTGCAACCCTAGTTATAACTTATGCAAAACTGGGGAATAAAGGGATTATCTATCTTTTTAAACATCAAAAATTCTGGTGTTGACTGTCTCTCTTTAAAGGGACACTGTACCCAAAAAAATTTCTTCGTGATTCAGATTGAGCATGAAATTTGAAGCAACTTTCTAATTTACTCCTAGTATAAAATTTTCTTCATTCTCTTGGTATCTTTATTTGAATTGCGAGTAAGTTTAGATGCCGGCCCATTTTTGGTGAACAACCTGGGTTGTCCTTGCTGATTGGTGGATAAATTCATCCACCAATAAAAAAGTTCCGTCCAGAGTACTGAAACAAAAAAGCTTAGATGCCTTTTTCAAATAAAGATAGCAAGAGAATGAAGAAAAATTGATAATAGGAGTAAATTAGAAAGTTGCTTAAAATTGCATGCTCTTTCTGAATTACAAAAGAAAAAAATTGGGTACAGTGTCCCTTTAAGTGCACTTATGAGAAAATAAGTAATTAAAACTGCCCTCTTTCATACAATAACTGACATTAAAAAGGAGTTTTTTTTTTTTTTTTACATTTTAGGGTAGGGTGAAAAAAGCACTTATTCTTCCCCCCCCCCCCCAAATTTTTTTTTCTTCTTCTAAACAAACATCTCATGGCCATTTTAATGTGGACATAATTTAACTAAATAAAAATATCTGACATGCCCAAATGTGTTTTTATTACAGATACTGGATTTATGTATTCTAAATCTAACATCATTGGAGTTCCAGTACAGAATTTTGGCAGCAGCTGCATTATACCACTATACTTCAATGGAAGTAGTTAGTAAAGCTACAGGTAAGCAGAAAATGACTGACATTATTTAGTTACTGTTATTTGCAGGTATTGTATTAATCCAATCTTAGTGGACTTTTTTTTTAATTTTTTTTGACATCTTAAATGTAATTTTTTTTTTTTTTTTTTATATATATAATTAGGTCTAGACTGGATCAGCATTTCTGATTGTGTTAACTGGATGACTCCATTTCTACGAGTAATACAGAGAGAAACCGCAGTAAAACTGAAAGAGTTTAAAAAGGTGCAAAAAGAAGATTGGCATAATATCCAAACGCATTCAAACTACCTTGATATGCTGGTATGTATTTTGGAAGCTATATTTGTTTGGTTAGCATAAACTATATTCAAAATTTTTTTTTTTTTTTATTCTTAGAACTTAATCTCTTAACCTGATGCAATCTGTTAAAAATGTGGTTTCCGAGTTCAAAACTTTCCTTACCCAAAACCTTTTTTTTTTTTTTTTTTTTAGGATGATGTAAATACAAGATGTGACTCGGTTTTGGTTGAGTCTCAATCTCCTGTGTCAATTGGAGGAATCCTGACGCCTCCCAAGAGTACAGAGAAAGCGTCTTTGTGATAGTTCGGCATAGAATGGACTTTTCCCCACCTCACTGATACATGGAGCTTTAGTGAAGTCTCTTGGAAATGGATTCCCCCCT
The DNA here is from genome assembly GCF_027579735.1 of Bombina bombina. NCBI lineage: Eukaryota > Metazoa > Chordata > Amphibia > Anura > Bombinatoridae > Bombina > Bombina bombina. The sequence continues at coordinate 989,736,710 of NC_069503.1, forward strand.
GAAATAAGCTAAGAAATTTCATGAAAGCCCCCTTTGCATTCTAGCACCAAGTGACTAGCTTGCCTGTGAACTTATTTATTAACTTTGCTGCAGAAACGTATGATTTATTGCACAAATCTTTTAATTGAATTTTTTTTTATTAATGGATTAGCTTTGCCCAAAGCTGCTTTTTTATTTTTTAAAAAAAAAACACTGCTTTGAGCAGCAATAATATGCAGTATTACTTAATTGTTAAAACTGCAAGCTTTGCAGATTTTGCAATTTAAAAAATATATATACACACACAAAATATGGCACCATCTGCTTACCATTGGTCGACTTTAGATACAGGGTTGTGGAGAACATGGAAATAGATGAGGATGAATCTTTTGGAATTATACTTCTCTCTAAAACTACCACTCTTGTTTGGTTTGAAAATTGTGTGGGACTCCAATGTTCACAGACCAGAAATGCCAACATGGTGACAGGACTGCACTGTTTTTGAAAAAATCCTTTTTTTTTTTTATTACTGGATTTTAGTTTGACAGTGGAAGTTTCTATCGAAGTTGTCCTAGGTAAATGACCGCTTTATGGATATTTAATTCAGTAAAACTGGAATTGTAAAAAAAAAAAGGTGGTAGTGGGAAAACATAAAAAAAAATTGTATTTATTATATTTGTTGTAATGGTTGGTTGAAATATTTAATTGTTCTCCCCTCACCAGACTTCTGCATATTTTTAGTGTAATCTATCTGAAGGCCTGGCCATCTTACTTTTAACTTGTTTAGGTTTCTGGTGAAATAACAAATTTAGTATTTATGGAACCTCTATCACGACAGCTTTAAGGAGCAAAGTAGCGGTTTAGGTGCTGACAGTGAATTTGTAGGAAGATTGCTTCCTATTTTAGAATTGTATGTGTTTACAATTGTTGCTACATTAGATTGGTGTAAAGGTGCACCGAACTTCCATGTGTAAAGTCATTTTGTAATTAGAAGTCCTAGATAAAATTGTATATATATTTTTCTTTAGTTAGTTTTGTACATTTTGTAAATGAGTTATGTAAAATGTAAATTTCTCAGGTTTTGAGTGGTATATTTGTATAAACTTGTAAATATGTATTATAAAATAAACTTCTTGTTCATTTTATATTTTTTATTTGTATTTTATCAAAGAATATAGCATTATATACATGTTCTTGATTGAAATCAAAAGTAAAGCTTTGCCATAGCTTGAAGAAACATCTTTTTGCGCCTCTGTGCAGCAAGCAGTAATACTTCTTCTGGGTTACTTGCATTAAGTTCTGTCTGGCCAATAGATCTTATCTAAATAAAAGATGAATACATTTCAAAACAAAAACATGTAGAGAAAAGCTTAACAATGTAGTCTGTGTGCTTGTATCTAACTTTCTGATATAAACCTATGGCTTCTTCATATCAAGATTTATAAATGATACAACCTATATCACAAATACCCTTTTTATAAAACCATCATACAAATTTCTCTTCAGCCAATACTTAAAGGGATACTAAACCCAACTTTTTTTTCTTTAATGATTCAGAGCATACAATTTTAAGCAACTTTCTAATTTACTCCTATTTATTTGTTCTCTTGCTATCTTTATTTAAATAGCAGGAATGTAAGCTTAAAGGGATACTAAACCCATTTTTTTTTGTCATGATTCAGATGGTAAATTAGAAAGTTGCATGCTATTTTCTCCTTTGTTCTCTTGCTATCTTTATATGAAAAAGCAGGAACCTAAGCAAAGGAGCCGGTCTATTTTTGGTTCAGAAACCTGGGTGGCACTTGCTGATTGGTGGCTACATTTAGCCAGCAAGCGCTACCCAGGTGCTAAACCAAAAATGGGCCGGCTCCTAACCTTACATGCTTGCTTTTTCCAATAAAGATACCAAGAGAACGAGTAAATTAAAAAAGTTGCTTAAAATCCCATGCTCTATATCTGAATCATAAAAGAAGACCTTTAGGTTTAGTATCCCTTTTAAGAGCTGCCCCATTTTAGGTTCAGTACCCTGGATAGAGCTTGCTTATTGGTAACTACATTCAGCCAAACAAAATAAGTGTAACCCAGGTTCTGAATAAAAAATCGGCCGGCTTCTAAGCTTTACATTCCTGCTATTTAAAGATAGCACAAGAACAACACAATTTATACTTACCTGATAAATTTATTTCTCTTGTGTATCCAGTCCACGGATCATCCATTACTTGTGGGATATTCTCATTCCCAACAGGAAGTTGCAAGTGGACACCCACAGCAGAGCTGTAATATAGCTCCTCCCCTAACTGTCATAGCCAGTCATTCAACCGAAAACAAGCCGAGAAAGGAGGAATAATAGGGTGCAGTGGTTACTGTAGTTTAAATTTAAAAATTACCTGCCTTAAAATGACAGGGCGGGCCATGGACTGGATACACCACAAGAGAAATAAATTTATCAGGTAAGCATAAATTGTGTTTTCTCTTGTAAGGTGTATCCAGTCCACGGATCATCCATTACTTGTGGGATACCAATACCAAAGCTAAAGTACACGGATGAAGGGAGGGACAAGGCAGGAACTTAAATGGAAGGAACCACTGCCCGTAAAACCCGTCTCCCAAATATAGCCTCCGAAGAAGCAAAAGTATAAAATTTGTAAAATTTTGAAAAAATATGAAGCGAAGACCAAGTCGTCGCCTTGCAAATCTGATTAAAAGAAGCCTCATTTTTAAAGGCCCAAGTGGAAGCCACAGCTCTAGTGGAATGAGCTGTAATCCTTTCAGGAGGCTGCTGTCCAGCAGTCTCATAGGCTAAGCGGATTACGCTTCTTAGTCAAAAAGAAAAAGAGGATGTCAAAGCCTTTTGACCTCTCCTCTGTCCAGAGTAGACAACAAACAAAGCAGATGTTTGACGAAAATCTTTAGTAGCTTGTAAGTAAAACTTTAAAGCATGGACCACGTCCAGATTGTGTAACACAAGGATGGAACAACAATCTCTTGATTGATATTCTTGTTAGATACCACCTTAGGTAAGAACCCAGGTTTGGTACGCAGGACTACTTTATCCGTATGAAAAATCAGATAAGGAGAATCACATTGTAAGGCAGATAGCTCAGAGACTCTACGAGCCGAAGAATTAGCTACCAATAAAATAACTTTCCAAGATAAAAGCTTGATATCTATGGAATGAAGAGGTTCAAACGGAACTCCTTGAAGAACCTTAAGAACCAAGTTTAAGCTCCATGGTGGAGCAACAGGTTTAAACACAGGCTTGATTCTAACAAAAGCCTGACAAAATGCCTGAACGTCTGGAACATCTGCCAGGCGCTTAACTAGCTGACAATCCTTTTTCCAAACCTTCTTGGAGAACAGATAATATCCTAGCAATCCTGACCTTACTCCATGAGTAACCCTTGGATTCACACCAATAAAGATATCTACGCCATACCTTATGGTAAATTTTTCTGGTGACAGGCTTTCGTGCCTGTCTTAAGGTTTCAATAACTGACTCGGAGAAGCCACGCTTTGATAAAATCAAGCGTTCAATCGCCAGGCAGTCAGCCTCAGAGAAATTTTAGATTTCGATGGTTGAAAAGACCCTGAAGTAGAAGGTCCTGTTTCAGAGGCAGAGACCATGGTGGAAAGGATGACAAGTCCACTAGATCTGCATACCAGATCCTGCGTGGCCACGCAGGTGCTATCAGAATCGCCGATGCTCTCTCCTGCTTGTTCTTGGCAATCAGTCGAGGGAGCAAAGGAAACGGTGGAAACGCATAAGCCAGGTTGAAAGACCAGGGCGCTGCTAGAGCATCTATCAGTGTCGCCTTGGGATCCGTAACACGGAAGCTTGGCGTTCTGGCGATACGCCATGAGATCCAGTTCTGGTTTGCCCCAACGATGAATCAGTTGTGCAAATACCTCCGGATGGAGTTCCCACTCTCCCGGATGAAAAGTCTGACGACTTAGAAAATCCGCCTCCCAGTGCTCTACACCTGGGATATGGATAGCTGATAGGTGGCAAGAGTGAATCTCTGCCCAGCTAATTATTTTTTAAACTTCTAACATCTCTAGGGAACTTCTCATTCCCCCTTGATGGTTGATGTAAGCTACAGTCGTGATGTTGTCCGACTGAAATCTGATGTACCTCAGAGTTGCTAACTGAGGCCAAGCCTGAAGAGCCTTGAATATCTCTCTTAGTTCCAGAATATTTAATGGAAGGAGAGACTCCTCCTGAGTCCACGATCCCTGAGCCTTCAGGGAGTTCCAGACTGCACCCCAACCTAGAAGGCTGGCATCTGTCGTAACAATTGTCCAATCTGGCCTGCGAAAGGTCATACCTTTGGACAGATGGACCCGAGATAGCCACCAGAGAAGAGAATCCCTGGTCTCTTGGTCCAGATTCAGTTGAGGGGACAAATCTGTAATCCCTGTTCCACTGACTGAGCATGCATAGTTGCAGCGGTCTGAGATGTAAGCGTGCAAACGGCACTATGTCCATTGCCGCTACCATTAAGCCGATTACTTCCATACACTGAACCACCGAAGGGCGCGGAATGGAATGAAGAACCCGGCAGGAATTTAGAAGCTTTGATAACCTGGACTCTGTCAGGTGAATTTTCATTTCTACAGAATCTATCAGAGTCCCTAGAAAGGAAACTCTTGTGAGTGGGGATAGAGAACTCTTTTCCTCGTTCACTTTCCACCCATGCGACCACAGAAATGCCAGTACTACGTCCGAATGAGACTTGCCAATTTGGAAGTTTGACGCCTGTATCAGGATGTCGTCTAAATAAGGGGCTACTGCTATGCCCCGCGGCCTTAGGACCGCCATAAACGACCATAGAACCTTTGTAAAGATTCTTGGGGCTGTAGCTAATCCCAAGGGAAGAGCTACAACTGGTAATGCCTGTCTTGAAAGGCAAACCTGAGAAACCGATGATGATCTTTGTGTATCGGAATGTGAAGATAAGCATCCTTTAGATCCACTGTAGTCATATACTGACTCTCCTGGATCAGTGGTAGGATGGTACGAATAGTTTCCATCTTGAACAACGGATCTTTGAGGAATTTGTTTAAGATCTTTAGATCCAAAATTGGTCTGAAGGTTCCCTCTTTTTGGGAACCACAAACAGATTTGAGTAAAAACCCTGTCCCTGTTCCTCCTTTGGAACTGGATGGATCACTGCCATAACTAGGAGGTCTCGTACACAGTGTAAGAATGCCTCTCTCTTTATCTGGTGTGCAGATAATTGTGAAAGGTGAAATCTCCCTTTTGGGGGGGAAGCTTTGAAGTCCAGAAGATATCCCTGGGATATAATTTCCAACGCCCAGGGATCCTGAACATCTCTTGCCCACGCCTGGGCAAAGAGTGAAAGTCTGCCCCCTACTAGATCCGTTCCCGGATAGGGGGCCGTTCCTTCATGCTGTCTTAGAGGCAGCAGCAGGCTTTTTTACCTGCTTACCTTTTTTCCAGGTCAGGTTTGGTCTCCAGACCGTCTTGGATTGAGCAAAAGTTCCCTCTTGTTTATTATTAGAGGAAGTTGATGCTGCACCTGCCTTGAAGTTTTGAAAGGCACGAAAATTAGACTGTTTGGCCCTAGATTTGGACCTGTCCTGAGAAAGGGCATGACCTTTTCCTCCAGTGATATCAGCAATAATCTCCTTCAAACCAGGCCCGAATAGGGTCTGCCCCTTGAAGGGAATGTTAAGTAGCTTAGATTTTGAAGTCACGTCAGCTGACCATGATCTAAGCCATAGCGCTCTGCACGCCTGTATAGCAAAACCAGAATTCTTAGTCGTTAGTTTAGTCAAATGAACAATGGCATCAGAATAAAAGAATTGGCTAGCTTAAGTGCTCTAAGTTTGCCAAGTATGTCATCCAATGGAGTCGCTACCTGTAAAGCCTCTTCCAGAGACTCAAACCAGTACGCCGCAGTGACAGGGGCAATGCATGCAAGGGGCTGTAGGATAAAACCTTGTTGAATAAATATTTTCTTAAGGTAACCTCTAATTTTTTATCCATTGGATCTAAAAAAAGCACAACTGTCCTCGACAGGGATAGTAGTACACTTTACTAGAGTAGAAACTGCTCCCTCCACCTTAGGGACTGTCTGCCATAAGTCCCGTGTGGTGGCGTCTATTGGAAACATTTTTCTAAAAATAGGAGGGGAAGAGAACGGCACACCTGGTCTATCCCATTCCTTATTAATAATTTCTGTAAACCTTTTCGGTATTTGGAAAAACATCAGTACACACCGGCACTGCAAAGTATTTATCCAGTCTACACAATTTCTCTGGCACTGCAATGGTATCACAGTCATTCAGAGCAGCTAAAACCTCCCTAAGCAACATGCGGAGGTGTTCAAGCTTAAATTTAAATGTAGAAATATTAGAATCGGGTATCTTTCCTGAGTCATTAACATCACCCACTGACTGAAGCTCTCTTTCCTCAGCTTCTGCATATTGTGAGGCAGTATCAGACATGGTTCTTAAAGCGTCAGTATGCTCTCCATTTTGTCTCACCCCAGAGCTATCTCGCTTACCTCTAAGTTCAGGTAGTCTGGCTAATACCGCTGACAGTGTATTATCCATGACTGCCGCCATGTCTTGTAAACGCTATGGGCGCCCTAGATGTACTTGGCGCCATTTGAGCGTGAGTCCCTTAAGCGGGAGTCAAAGGGTCTGACACGTGGGGAAAGTTAGTCGGCATAACTTCCCCCTCGTCAGATTCCTCTGGTGATAAATTTTTTAAAGACAGAAAATGATCTTTATTGCATAAAATGAAATCAGTACATTTGGTACACATTCTAAGGGGGGTTCCACCATGGCTTTTAAACATAACTAGGAGTTTCTTCTATGTCAGACATGTTTATACAGAATAGCAATGAGACTAGCAAGCTTGGGAAAACACATTCAGGCCCATTTATCAAGCTCCGTACGGAGCTTGAAGGGCCGTGTTTCTGGCGAGTCTTCAGACTCGCCAGAAACACAACTTATGAAGCAGCGGTCAAAAGACCGCTGCTTTATAACCCTGTCCGCCTGCTCTGAACAGGCGGACAGGAATCGCCAGACATCAACCCGATCGAATACGATCGGGTTGATTGACAGCTCCCTGCTGGCAGCCGTTTGGCCGCGAGTCAGCAGGGGGCGGCGTTGCACCAGCAGCTCTTGTGAGCTGCTGGTGCAATGTTAAATGCGGAGAGCGTATTGCTCTCCGCATTTAGCGAGGTCTTGCGGACCTGATCCGCAGTGTCGGATCAGGTCCGCAAGACCTTTGATAAATGGGCCTGTTTAAATCAAGTTAACAAGCAAATATAAAAAAACGGTACTGTGCCTTTAAGAGAAACAAATTTTGTCAGAATTTGAAAAACAGTGAAAAAATGCAGTAAATCAAACAATTTTTACAGTGTGTATAATAGGCTAACAGAGCATTGCACCCACTTGCAAATGGATGATTAACCCCTTAGTTCAAAAAAACGAAATAGACGTTTTTTAACAGTCACAACCAACTGCCACAGCAAGCTGTGGCCCTACCTTCCCCAATAAATGACTTTGGAAAGCCTTTGGGCCCTTTAGAGATGTCCTATAGCATTCAGAGGGCCTTTGAGGGAAGCTGGATATCACAGTTTGTAATTTTAACTGCACCAACTGTAACTTTTATACTACAACAGTGGAAATTGTTTCTAGTCAAAATTTAAGCCAGCCATGTGGAAAAAAACTAGGCCCCAATAAAGTTTTATCACCAAAGCATATATAAAAACGATTAAACATGCCCGCAAATGTTTTATATTGCAATATCATAAGGGTATTACCCCTGGGAGTAAGCATGATACCAGTCGTTATTAAATCACTGTATTCAGACTTAACTTACATTAATCCGGTATCAGCAGCATTTTCTAGTGTTTTCCATCTCTAGAAAAAATTATAACTGCACATACCTGATAGCAGAATAAACTGCACGCCATTCTCTCACTGAAGTTACCTCATCTGTGTAATCCCTCAGACATATGTGAGAACAGCAATGGATCTTAGTTAGAACCTGCTAAGATCATAGAAACCTCAGGCAGATTCTTCCATTTACTGCCCGAGATAAAATAGCACAACTCCGGTACTATTTAAAAAATAACAAACTTTTGATTGAAGAAAATAAACTAGCTATATTTAACCACTCTCTCCTACAACGTCCTTGCTTGTTGAGAGTTGCAAGAGAATGACTGGGTATGACAGTTAGGGGAGGAGCTATATTACAGCTCTGCTGTGGGTGTCTTCTTGCAACTTCCTGTTGGGAATGAGAATATCCCACAAGTAATGGATGATCCGTGGACTGGATACACCTTACAAGAGAAAAAAACATTAATAGGAGTAAATTAGAAAGAACATGCAACTATATAAATCAAAGAAAATTTTGGGATTTAGTATCCCATTTTAAATAAACTTTATTAACCATAAATGTCTTAGTTGTCCAATTTGATTTTAAGGGCCATAATACCCAAATGTTTAAACACTTGAAAGTGATGCAGCATTGCTGTAAAAAGCTGACTAGAAAATATCACCGGAACATCTCTATGTAAAAAAGAAAGGTAGGCGAGCTTACGTGCACTCATCTTATTTCCCTATTCAGTTTAAAGGAAGTTTGCTATGAAATCTCAGAGTTAAGTGAAATCTCATGATATCACAGTAAAAGAGTTCATTACCTCAACACTGCTGATTGGCTGCTGTTTATTTCTTCATTTTTTTTTTTTTTTTTTTTTTATACCTGTAGCTGAGTATAACTTTTTACACAGAACTTACTCTGCTGAGCTGAGGAGATTGTGAGGTAAAATATCTTCCTTTTTTTACATAGAGATGCTCAGGTGATATTTTCCTGTCAGCTTTTTACAGTTATACTGCTTCAGTTTCAATTGATTTAGCATATGAGTATTATGTCAATTTAGTTTGTCACATGAACAAGTCAACTATCTCTTGTTTTTCATAGAATAATTATTAGAGCATTAAATAAACCATTCAAATGCTACATTTCATAAAAAGGCTCTGTAAAGTTAAATGTGGCAAATTTAAATTTTTAAGAAATGTGCTAAAACATTTGCCCATCCCTAATCTTAACATAGGGAAAAAAACATCTGCTGCACTTTATGTAACACAATTATAGTGACCAGTAATACCTTGTATTAAAATTGGACACAAAAATAATGCACAGGAATAAATGCACTTGTTGATACAATTATGTTAGCATGCATACAAAGAAACATATTACTAATCTGCTCAATGTTAAAGATAGGATTTTTTTTTTTTTTTTTTTTTTTATGGAAACCGGTAACAAACATTTTAGACCAAAGTAGAATTATAGCACTATATTTAGTTTATTTTATAATCTTGTATAAAAGCTGGGGATCAATGGTATTGGATCATATTTTTTGTTTGTTTGTTTGTTTACTTTGATAAATTACTTTCCTTCAGGAAGGTGAAGTGTCCACAAGATCTCACAATTCATTCCCTGAGCACCAAGATCGGGGCAAACCAACCCTATTATCACTTTCCACTAACACAGGTTTTTCTATATAGCAAAGTATAGATAGACATAGGAAAGGGCAAATAAAAGTGCAACTCGTCCTACTACCCACTTGCATTAAAGCAAAGGGCTAAGCTTGTAGAGTCATCATCCTGGAAATGAATAAATTAGGTATGCATACATTTTTATTTTCCTTCAATGGATAATGAGTCCACAATATTGCATGTGGGCTCCTATACCCAAGCAGTGATGTCCATTAGACTACCAGAAGGCAGACTTTACTAGTCAGGCATTTTGACCTGCAGTACTTTACTGCAGAGGTCTACACATTAAAATGAAAGGAAGAACTGAGCAAATGTATGCAAGGAAGACCAAGTACCTGCCTTGCAAATCTGCTCAAGAGAGGTAACATTATAAAAAATAAAATGGGGTAGAAGGAGCAGGAATCCTCTTGGGTAGACTTCCCCCAAAACAGTATAATCCATTCTAATTTAAGCCTGAGGCCAAGCCTCTAAAGATAGTAGCAGTAGCTTTCTGACCCGTACACCAAAAAATTGCACAATTATGGCAGAAAAAATCCAAAAGCTTCAATTTACAATTTGTCTGAGCAGGACACAAGGCAAGTACCATTTTTTTTAATAAAAAAAATATCGGTTTGCAGAACTGCCTTATCCTTAAAAAAAAAAACCTAAGGGTAAATCTAAGGCTTCTAACCGTTTTCGTTCCTTTCGTCAAAATAAGGAACAAAAATCTAATCCTTCCCCCAAGGAATCTGTTTCCAATTGGAAGCCTTCCTCAAATTGGAATAAATCCAAGCCTTTTAAAAAAAAAAAACAAAGTCAGCCCCTAAGTCCGCATGAAGGTTCGGCCCTCTTTCCAGCTCAGCTGGTAGGGGGCAGATTAAGGTTTTTCAAGGATATTTGGATAAATTCTGTCCAAAATCAATGGATTCAGAGCATTGTCTCTCAAGGGTATCAAATAGAATTCAGACTAAGACCTCCTGTGAGAAGATTTTTTCTCTCACGTATCCCAGCAAATCCAGTAAAAGCTCAGGCTTTCCTGAAGTGTGTTTCAGACCTGGAGTCTTCAGGGGTAATCATGCCAGTTCCTTTTCAGGAACAAGGTCTGGGGTTTTATTCAAATCTCTTCATTGTCCCAAAGAAGGAAAATTCATTTAGACCAGTTCTGGATCTGAAAATTTTGAATCGTTATTTAAGAGTACCAACTTTCAAGATGGTGACTATAAGGACTATTCTGCCTTTTGTTCAGCGAGGACATTATATGTCTACAATAGACTTGCAGGATGCATACCTTCATATTCCGATTCATCCAGAACATTATCAGTTCCTGAGATTCTTTTTTCTAGACAAGCATTACCAATTTATTGCTCTTCCATTTGGCCTAGCAACAGCTCCAAGAATCTTTTCTGTAATCAGAAAGCAGGGTATTGCAGTGTTTTCTTATTTGGACGATATCTTGGTACTAGCTCAGTCTTTACGTTCTGCAGAATCTCACACAAATCAACTAGTGTTGTTTCTTCAAAAACATGGTTGGAGGATCAATTTACCAAAAAGTTTCTTGATTCCTCAGACAAGGGTCACCTTTTTAGGTTTCCAGATAGATTCAGTGTCCATGACTCTGTCTCTAACAGACAAGAGACGTTTGAAATTGGTTGCAGCCTGTCGGCACCTTTAGTCTCAGTCATTCCCTTCAGTGGCTATGTGCATGGAAGTTTTAGGCCTCATGACTGCAGCATCGGACGCAATTCCTTTTGCTCGTTTTCATATGAGACCTCTCCAGCTTTGTATGCTGAATCAATGGTGCAGGGATTATACAAAGATATCACAGTTAATATCCTTAAATCCCAATGTTCGACACTCTCTGACGTGGTGGTTAAATCACCAGCGTTTAGTTCAAGCGGCTTCCTTTGTTTGACCAACCTGGACTGTGATCACTACAGACGCAAGTCTTTCAGGTTGGGGATCTCTGACAGCACAAGGGGTTTGGAAATCTCAAGAGGCAAGATTTCCAATCAATATTTTAGAAGTGCAATTCTCAGAGCTCTTCAGTTTTGGCCTCTGTTGAAGAGAGAACTGTTCATTTGCTTTCAGACAGACAATATGACAACTGTGGCATATGTCAATCATCAGGGTGGGACTCACAGTCCTCAAGCTATGAAAGAAGTATCTCGGATACTTGCTTGGGCGGAATCCAGCTCCTGCCTAATCTCTGTGGTGCATATCCCAGGTGTAGACAATTTACATCCAGGGGAGTGGTCTCTCCATCCAGATGTGTTTTCTCAGATTGTTCAGATGTGGGGTCTTCCAGAGATAGATCTCATGGCCTCTCATCTAAACAAGAAACTTCCCAGATACCTGTCCAGGTCCAGGGATGTTCAGGCAGAAGCAGTGGATACGCTGACACTTCCTTGGTGTTATCATCCTGCTTACATTTTCCCACCTCTAGTTCTTCTTCCAAGAGTGATATCCAAAATCATCATAGAACAATCGTTTGTGTTGCTGGTGGCTCCAGCATGGCCAAACAGGTTTTGGTATGCGGATCTTGTTCGGATGTCCAGTTGCCAACCTTGGCCACTTCCGTTAAGGCCGGACCTACTGTCTCAAGGTCTGTTTTTCCATCAGGATCTCAAATCATTAAATTTGAAGGTATGGAAATTGAACGCTTAGTACTAAGTCATAGAGGTTTCTCTGACTCAGTGATTAATACTATGTTACAAGCTTGTAAATCTATCTCTAGAAAGATTTATTATCGAGTTTGGAATACCTACATTTCATCGTGTTCTTCTCATAAATTCTCTTGGCATTCTTTTAGAATCCCTAGAATTTTACAGTTTCTTCAGGATGGTTTGGATAAGGGTTTGTCTGCAAGTTCCTTGAAGGGACAAATCTCTGCTCTTTCTGTTTTATTTCACAGAAAGATTGCTAAACTTCCTGATATTCACTGTTTTGTACAGGCTTTAGTTCGTATTAAGCCCGTCATTAAATCAATTTATACTCCTTGGAGTCTTAATTTGGTTTTGAAGGCGTTACAGGCTCCTCCATTTGAGCCTATGCATTCTTTGGACATTAAACTACTTTCTTGGAAAGTTTTGTTCCTTTTGGTCATCTCTTCTGCTAGAAGAGTTTCTGAGCTATCTGCTCTTTCTTGTGAATCTCCCTTTCTGATTTTTCATCAGGATAAGGCGGTTTTGAGGACTTCATTTAAATTTTTACCTAAAGTTGTGAATTCTAACAACATTAGTAGAGAAATGGTTGTCCCTTCCTTGTGTCCTAATCCTAAGAATTCTTTGGAAAGATCCTTACATTCTTTGAATGTGGTGAGAGCTTTAAAATATGTTGAAGCTACTAAAGATTTCAGGAAGACTTCTAGTCTATTTGTTATATTTTCTGGTCCTACGAAAGGTCAGAAGGCTTCTGCTATTTCCTTGGCTTCTTGGTTAAAGCTTTTGATCCATCAAGCTTATTTGGAGTCGGGTCAGGCCCCGCCTCAGAGAATTACAGCTCATTCTACTAGATCATTCTCCACTTCATGGGATTTTAAGAATGAAGCTTCAGTTGATCAAATTTGCAGAGCGGCAACTTCTTTACATACATTTACTAAATTCTACCATTTTGATGTATTTGCTTCTTTTTGGTAGAAAAGTTCTTCAGGCAGCTGTTTCAGTTTGATTCTTCTGCTGATGTTTTAAGTTTTTCTTGTCATTTAAAGAATAAACTTATATTTTGGGTTGTGGATTATTTTTTCAGTGGAATATGGCTGTTTATTTTTATCCCTCCCTCTCTAGTGACTCTTGCGTGGAGTTCCACATCTTGGGTATGGATATCCCATACGCCACTAGCTTATGGACTCTTGCCAATTACATGAAAGAAAACATAATTTATGTAAGAATTTACCTGATAAATTAATTTCTTTCATATTGGCAAGAGTCCATGAGGCCCACCCTTTTTTATGGTGGTTATGATTTTTTGTATAAAGCACAATTATTTTCAAATTCCTTTGTTGATGCTTTTTACTCCTTTCTTTATCACCCCACTACTTGGCTATTCGTGAAACTGAATTGTGGGTGTGGTGAGGGGTGTATTTATAGGCATTTTAAGGTTTGGGAAACTTTGCCCCTCCTGGTAGGATTGTATATCCCATAAGTCACTAGCTCATGGACTCTTGCCAATATGAAAAATTAATTTATCAGGTAAATTCTTACATAAATTATGTTTTTTATATCTGCAGGAATATCAGTAGATGTATTTGTACTCATAGAAACATTATCAGCATGTAATAATTTGTCAGAAAAATGCCACATAATTGAGCTGAAGAAATAAGATCAGCTTGTTTACAACAAACAGACTTAGCTTTGGTAGAATTGTGTTTAGGCAGCTTAGTTCCTACAGTAACATCAGAGGCAGGATCCGTTTGAGACATCTTGCAAAATGCAACAAAAAAAAAAAAAAATAACATTTAAACAAAATATCCAATGTCCTCAATATAGCGGTTTAAGGAATGGGAAAAAATGCTTATGATAAAATTGTTATACAAAAAGTAAAATCATAGCTCTCTATAATATAATGAGAGCAGCGAGCATTAGAGGGAGAGTCTTAATATAACAAATTTTGGCAGAAAGAATGACGCACTGAAAAGATGCAACTTGCGTCATAACAGGCGCGACTTTGCGCCAAAAAGGACGCAACTCATGCCACAACAGGAGCAACCTCGTGCCAAACATGACGCAATGAAATGATGCAACTTGCGTCACAGCAGAAAATATTCACGCCAAAAATGACAATAAAATTATGCAATTTGCCCACGAAAAGTTTAAAAACAGACTCCATGTTAACAACTAACCTGAACCCCAAGTAAGAAAAAAATACCTAAATTCTCCCATAAACATAATTTCCATTCTGAAACTGTGTGACTGCGAAGGAAAATATGAACAGACCTGACTCATGGCTAATATATGCAATATACATTAAGAACTTTATAATATAAAGTGCCTTTCATAGTTGAGAGCATCTTAAAAATGATATATTCTTACCAGAAGACACCCATCCACATATAGCAGACAGCCAAACCAGTACTGAAACATATCTGCACAGGTAATGGTAGTGGAGAATAATGTCGATCTGTAAAAGGAGGCAGCAGATGAATCCCCGCAAACGAACTTACAGAGAGCCCTAGAATAGATTTCCCATAGGTGAAAACATGGTATCATCAGGCAATACTCCCTTCACATCTCTCAGACAAACACTCTACTTAGAGAGGAACTGGGCTTCAATATGCTTAGAAGCGCCTTTCACAGAAGAAATTAAGCACATCATGCTTCACCACCACCTAAGGAGGCAAAGTTTGTTAAAACTGAGGTATGAGTGAGGTGGGAAGTGTATTTATAGGCATTTGAGGTTTGGGGAACTTTGCCCCCTCCTGGTAGGAATGTATATCCCATACGTCACTAGCTCATGGACTCTTGCCACCTATATGAAATAAAGGGTTCTATTCAAACCTGTTCTTGTTTCCAAAGAGGGATGTTTTTTGCCCTATTTCTTCTGTGTGCCTTTCTAGACAAACACTATCAGTTCACAGGTTTACCGTTTGGTCTTGCTACTGCTCGTAGGATATTTACAAAGGTTCTGGGAGCCATTCTATTAGTGATTTAAGCTTATGGTGATAGCTGTGGCTCCTTACCTGGACGATATCTTGGTTCAGGCTTCATCTTTACCTTTAGCTATGGTTCACAGGGAGAAATTACTTTGGTTTCTTCCCAATTAAGGTTGGAGGGTTAATGTCGGAAAGAGTTCCCTTACTTCCTCTACAAGAGTGCGTTTCTTGGGAGTTATCATAGACGTTTCAATGTCCAACATGGTAAATTGTCACTACAAATGCAAGTCTGTCTGGATGGGGAGCGGTTTGGGGTCATCTGAGAGTACAGGCTGTTTGGTCTCCACAAGTGGTTCTAGATATCAATGTCTTGGAACAATCTTCAATGCTCTACAGTCGTGGCCTGTGCTTCATTCGGTTCCGTTCATCCGTTTTCAGTCAGTCAATATAATGGCAGGGGCATATATCAGGGTGGAGGGGAATCTCTGCATGATTTTAGCTATTCACATTCCAGGTGTGGACAACTGGGAAGAGGACTTAACCCAGGGGAATGGTTTCTCAACCAAGAGATTTTCAATCAATTGATGTTGATGGGGGCGTTCCAGATCTTGGAGTTGGCAGCTCCTTGGCATAATCTAATTTACCAGTTTCCTCCAATTGTACACCTGCACAGGGTAGTGGCTTGTCTAAAGCAGTAGAACGTTCCGGCTATCTTAATAGCCCTTGCGTGGCTTCCCAGGACATTGTATGCCGACCTAGTGAGGATGTCCAGTGCCCCTCCGTAATGCCTACCACACCGTCCGGATCTGCTGGCTCAAGAGCCCCCTTCTTCTATCAAAATCTTCAGTCTCTCAGCTTAACTGTGTGGAGATTTAACGGTTGATCTTATCTCAGAGGGGTTTCTCTGAGATTGTTATTGATACCTTGAGTCAGGCTTGTAAGCCTGTTACTAGACGGATCTATTATAAAGTGTGAAAGGTATTTCTTTCTTGGTGTCCTGATAGGGTTTTTTCCTGGCATCTACAGATCTTACAGTTCCTTCAAGAGGGCTTAGACAAGGGTCTGTCAGCCAGTTCTCTTAAGGGCCAGATTTCTGCCCTTTCGGTTTTGTTGCATAACTAGACTTCCTGATATTCAGTATTTTGTTCATGCTCTGGTTAGAATCAAACTAATTGTTAAAGGGACACTGAACCCAAATTTTTTCTGTCATGATTCAGATAGAGCAGGCAATTTTAAGCAACTTTCTAATTTACTCCTATAATCAATTTTTCTTCATTCTCTTGATATCTTTATTTGAAAAAGGGCATCTAAGCTTTTTTTTATTCAGAACTCTGGACAGCACTTTTTCATTGGTGGGTGAATTTATCCACCAATCAGCAAGGACAACCCAGGTTGTTCACCAAAAATGGGCCGGCATCTAAACTTCTTGCATTTCAAATAAAGATACCAAGAGAATGAAGAAAATGTGATAATAGGAGTAAATTAGAAAGTTGCTTAAAATTTCATGCTCTATCTAAATCACAAAAGAAAAAAATTGGGTTCAGTGTCCCTTTAAGCCTATTTTTCCTCTATGGAACCTTAATTTGTTTCTGAGGGTGCATTCATTTGACATCAAGTCTTTACCCCGGAAAGGTTCTGTTTTTGTTAGCTATCTCTTCAGCCAGAAGAGTTTTCGAATTATCATCACTTTCTTGTGATCCTCCTTATTTGGTCTTTCACCGGGATAAGGCGGTTTTACGTACTGTGTTTTTTTTGCCAAAGGTGGTCTCGGTTGGTCATTGTTCCTTCATTATGTCCTAATCCAGGTTCCTCGAAGAAAGAGGCTTCTGCATAATCTAGATGTGGTCAGGGCATTGACGTGTTTTTTACATGCTACTAAGGGGTTTAGTCAATCTTCTTGTCCAACCAAAAATCTAAGGACACTGCAGTAGCCAAAAGGCTACTGCAGTGTCCTTAGCTTTTTGGTTGGGGAGCCTGATTAATAAAAGCTTACTAAGGAGGCAGTTCAGCAACAGCCTTACTGAATTACTGCTCATACTACCCACTCAGTTTCTATTTCTTGGGCTGTCAAGAATGAGGCTTCTGTGGATCAAACAAGCAAGGCTGCTACTTGGTCGTCTCTGCATATGTTCACCAAATTCTATAATTTTGATGTTTTTGCCTCAGTGGAGGCAGCATTTGGAATGAAGGTCCTTCAGGCAGTAATACCTGATAAGCAGGGGTCTGGCTTTCTTTTTGTTGCACCCAACATTTAAATGGACTCCATAGCTTAGATATTCAGTCCCAAGAGTAAGGTCTTGTGGACTCTCACTACCATTAAAAAGAAAACAAAATTTATTGTTACCTGATAAATTAATTTGTTTCTTGCTAGTGAGAATCCACGAACCTGCCCATTTTTTTTTCCTGGTGGCGGCAGTCCTAGTTTGCACCTCTTTACCCTACTGTCTTTCTTACTTTTTCCTATCGTTCGATATACATACTACTGGGAGGGAAAGGGGAGTAGGAGGGATACTTAAGCCCTGGTGTAAGTTGTCTTTGCCTACTCCTGGTGGCCAGGTGATGTAATCCCAAGAGTAAGGTTTCGTGGACTCTCACTACCAAGAAATTTTTTTATTTATCAGGAAAGGATACATTTTGTTTTTAACACAGCTTCCACAAGAATGTTTGCGTTAGAGTATATTGTTTGGTGGATTTTACTCACCGCTATTTGTCTTTTATCCATTTCTCCTCTTTTATGGTGCAGATCTGAAAAGCTCATTAAGAAAAAGTGCTGTAATAACCCCCCCCACTAAGCAGTGGGTTAAACTTAATAGAAATCATAATTTTAAAATAATTTTACTTTTTTTTTTTTTAAAACTTCACTTGGGCAGGGTCCATTACTTCCTGTCAGAGCCCCACAAGGTGGCTGGGTTATCTTTGGGAAGTCAGGGTAGCGGTTTTCCTTTGAAGTGTCGCTAGGAAACATCTTATTTAGCTGCAATCAGTTTATTGCCCATGTTTAGTAGAGGACTTTTGCTGCAATAATCATTTGACAGTAGAACCCAAGTTCTGTAATGTCTGCTCAGTTTTTTATCTGCAGGCAGAGGCTACAATGAGAATCCCTTTAATTCCAACTTATATAGTGAATGAATAATTTGGCAGTCTAAGGAGGACAGTGTTTTAAACCTTAAAGAAATACCAGACAATTTATACATACAATTCCTTGCATGTAGTTGTGTATCAACTAATTTTCTAAACGCACTGTAAAAGGATACATGTGAGGTATTCCAGTATAGTCACATCCCAGATATATTCATAATACGAATCCATTGCATCGTGGCTGAAAGGTTTAATTAAAAAACAAACAAAAAAAAAGCTATGGATAAGTTCCTATACATAAATGGACACAAGATTGGTTGAAATAATTTTCAGGTACTGACTTAATTAAGTTAGCAGCTTAGTAATCATTAAATATTCCAACATATTAGAGACAAATATAGTATAATTTCAGCACATCAAGCAGTAATGGTTAAAGGGACTATAGGCTAGAATACAAGTGGCGCGCTATTGCACGCAAGTTAAAAGTGGTTTATTGCAGCTTTGCACAGAAGTAGTGCGTGTATTACAGGTTAAAAGTAAATGCATTCAGTTGAGCGCAATTGAATTTAACGTGCTTCGAGATAGCACAACTTCAGAGCTCTTAACTTATGTTCAACAAAAAATATACATACACACACATATGTGTATATATATATATATATATTTTTTTTTTTCCAATGTTCTTCACATAGGGGAATATGTTATATTTATTTTGAAAAAGATATATATATATATATATATATATATATATATATCTTTTTCAAAATAAATATAACATATTCCCCTATGTGAAGAACATTGGAAAAAAAAAAATATATATATATATATATATATCATACAGAAGAGAGAAGCGCTCTAACAGGAACGAACAACAGCTCATCAGCTAGTTCAGCCCCGAAATACCAGGCAATTCTCCTTTGAACAAGGAACATGACAACCCCAGACAACTCGTGAGTGGGAGCGATAAATAGTACTCCACTTGTAATCTATCCCTAAATACATTTTATTAGCATAGTATTAAGGTTATTCCCCGCCTCCCTCTAGTCACTGGTGCCGCCATATTGAAATCTAGCTTTCACTGTATTACAGTGCTGATATGTTTGCACAAGTGCAACAAACCCCGTTCAGATACTGGTGTGAATTCTAGGTTCCAAAATGGCAGCACCCATAATAAGAGGTTGGTACATGAAATGTTTTAGTGTTTAATGCCTCTTTAAGCTTAGTATGAGTGTTAAAAAACCCCAAAACTAAATGATAAATCAGCTACTTCATGTTTAATGTGATATAACATTTACTGGTGAGTAAATGGCTCAATTCCACTTGTTGTAGGTAGAAATGCATGTAAGTAAAGGGTATATATGGTGTGTATGTAATACACATATGTAGGTGGAGCTCAATATGTTCTTACATTCCACATAATATCTTTAAGCAGTAATAAGGCATTTACAATATATGTATTATAACTGAATTACAAAAAGGTAAAATATATACTTTTTTTGGAGTGGACTTCAAAGGTCCCCCCTAAACTAGTAACATTTTGTAGCATTTACCCTTATATGTATCAACTCCAAAATTCAAATAACAAAATTTATGCTTACCTAATAAATTTCTTTGTTTCCGGACATGGAGTCCACGACTTCATTCCAATTACTAGTGAGATATTCACTCCTGGCCAGCAGGAGGCGGCAAAGAGCACCACAGCAAAGCTGTTAAGTGTCACTTCCCTTACCCATAACCCCCAGTCATTCAGCCGAAGTTAAATAGAACAAGAAGATAACAATAAAGTGTAGAGGTGCCTGAGGTTTAGTAAAAAAAATTACTGTCTAATCTAAAGGGAGGGGTCATGGACTCTCCATGTCTGGAAAGAAATTTATCAGGTAAGCATAAATTTTGTTTTCTTTCCTAAAACATGGAGAGTCCACAACGTCATTTCAATTACTAGTGAGAACCAATACCCAAGCTAGAGGACACAGACTGAGCAGGGAGGGAGAATAAGACAGGCGGACCAAAACAGAAGGCACCACCACTTGAAGAACCTTTCTCCCAAAGGAAGCCTCAGCCGAATCAAAAGTATCAAATTTATAGAATTTGGAAAAAGTATGCAGAGAGGACCAAGTTGCAGCCTTGCAAATCTGTTCCACAGAAGCTTCATTTTTGAAAGCCCAAGAAGAGGAGACAGCGCTAGTGGAATGAGCTGTAAGTCTCTCAGGAGGCTGCTGTACAGCAGTCTCATAAGCAAAATGAATCATACTTCTCAACCAGAGGGAAAGAGAAGTAGAAGTAGCTTTCTGACCCTTACGCTTTCCAGAGAAACAAACAAACAGGGCAGAAGACTGGCGAAAATCCTTAGTAGCCTGTAGGTAGAATTTTAGAGCATGTGCCACATCCAAGTTGTGCAACAGACGTTCCTTATGAGAGGAAGGACTAGGACAGAGAGAAGGAACAACAATTTCCTGATTATGATTTCTATCCGAAACCACCTTAGGGAGAAACCCCAATTTAGTACGAAGGACCGCCTTATCCGCATGAGAAAAATTAATCGCACTGCAAAGCCAAGAGTTCGGAAACTCTCAGAGCAGAAGAAATAGCAATAAGAAACAAAACCTTCCATGGTAACAGCTTAATATCTATGGAATGCATTGGCTCAAACGGAGCCTGCTGCAAAACTCTAAGAACTAGGTTAAGGCTCCAAGGAGGACCAACATGTTTAAACACAGGCCTGATTCTAACCAGGGCCTGACAAAAAGATTGAACATCTGGTACATCCGCCAGACGCTTATGTAAAAGAATAGATAATGCAGAAATCTGACCTTTCAGAGAACTGACGACCCTTTCTCCAGACAATCCTGGAGAAAAGACACATTTTTAGGAATCCTCTACCAATAGAGATATTTACGCCATACCTTATAGTAAATCTTACGAGTAACAGGCTTGCAAGCCTAAATCATAGTATCAATGACTGACTCAGAAAACCCACGCTTAGCCAGAACTAAGCGTTCAATATACATGCAGTCAGCTTCAGAGAAACAAGATTTGGATGGAGGAAAGGACCCTGAGTTAGAAGGTCCTTCCTCAGAGGTAACCTCCAAGGAGGAAGAGATGACATCCTTACCAGGTCTGCAAACCAGATCCTGTGAGGCCATGCAGGAGCTATCAGAAATACAGATGCTCTCTCCTGTTTGATACAACCAATGACTTGTGGAAGGAGAGCAAACTGAGGAAACAGGTATGCTAGAACAAAATCCCAAGGAGCCGCCAGATCATCTATCAGGGCGGCCTGAGGATCTCTTGACCTTGAACCGTACCTTAGAAGCGTGGCGTTCTGATGAGACGCCATCAGATTCAACTCTGGCACCCCCCCACTTGAGGGTTAACCTGGAGAACACCTCTGGATGAAGAGCCCACTCCCCGGGATGAAAGGTCTGTCTGTTCAAGAAATCCACCTCCCAGTTGTCCACTCCTGGAATGTGGATGGCAGATAGAAGACAATTGTGAGCTTCCACCCACTGCAGAATGTGAGTCACCTCCTTCATAGCCAAGGAACTCAGAGTTCCTCCCTGGTGGTTGATGTAAGCCACTGAGGTGATGTTGTCCGACAGGAACTTGATAAACCGGGCTAAGGAAAACTGAGGCCAAGCCATCAGGGCACTGAAGATCGCTCTCAACTTCAAGATGTTTATTGGGAGAGAAGACTCCTCCCGAGTCCATAGGCCCTGAGCCTTAAAAAGAGAGACCCAGACTGCTGCCCAGCCCAGCAGGCTGGCATCCATTGTCACAATCACCCAGGAGGTTCTCCGGAAGCATGTGCCCTGAGAAAGATCAGACCAATTACCTCTATACTTAGAGCTACTGATGGCCGTACAGTAGACTGAAGAGAGAGGCAAGAAGTGAGAAGCTTGCATCTTCTGACCTCCGTCAGAAAAAAAAAATTTATGCTTACCCGATTAATTTATTTCTCTTGTGATGTATCGAGTCCACGGATTCATTCTTACTTGTGGGATATTCTCCTTCCCTACAGGAAGTGGCAGAGAGAGCACCCACAGCAGAGCTGTCTATATAGCTCCTCCTTTAGCTCCACCCCCCAGTCATTCGACCGAAGGCTAGGAAGAAAAAAGAGAAACTATAGGGTGCAGTGGTGACTGAAAGTTTTAAAAATAAAAATATATATATATGCCTGTTGTAATAAACAGGGCGGGCCGTGGACTCGATACATCACAAGAGAAATAAATTTATCAGGCAAGCATAAATTATGTTTTCTCTTGTAAGATGTATCGAGTCCACGGATTCATCCTTACTTGTGGGATATCAATACCAAAGCTTTAGGACACGGATGAAGGGAGGGACAAGACAGGGACCTTAAACGGAAGGCACCACTGCTTGTAGAACCTTTCTCCCAAACATAGCCTCCGAAGAAGCAAAAGTATCGAATTTGTAAAATTTGGAAAAAGTATGAAGCGAAGACCAAGTCGCCGCCTTACAAATCTGTTCAACAGAAGCCTCAGTTTTAAAAGCCCATGTGGAAGCCACAGCTCTAGTAGAATGAGCAGAAATTCTTTCAGGAGGCTGCTGTCCAGCAGTCTCATAGGCCAAACGGATGATGCTTTTCAGCCAAAAGGAAATAGGTAGCCATAGCCTTTTGGCCTCTCCGCTTTCCAGAATAAACAACAAACAATGAAGATGTTTGACGGAAATCTTTGGTTGCTTGTAAGTAGAACTTTAAAGCACGAACCACATAAAGATGGTGCAACAGACGTTCCTTCTTTGATGAAGGATTAGGACACAGTGAAGGAACAACAATCTCTTGATTGATATTCTTATTAGAAACAACCTTAGGAAGAAACCCAGGTTTGGTACGCAAAACCACCTTATCTGCATGAAAAATAAGATAAGGTGAATCACACTGTAAAGCAGATAGCTCAGAAACTCTTCGAGCCGAAGAGATGGCAACTAAAAACAAAACTTTCCAAGATAGAAGCTTAATATCTATGGAATGCATAGGTTCAAACGGAACCCCTTGAAGAACTCTAAGAACTAAGTTTAGGCTCCAAGGCGGAGCAACAGGCCTAAATACAGGCTTAATTCTGACCAAAGCCTGACTAAAAGTTTGAACGTCTGGGACATCTGCCAGACGTTTGTGTAGTAGAATAGACAAAGCAGATATTTGCCCTTTAAGAGAACTAGCTGATAATCCCTTCTCCAAACCCTCCTGGAGAAAAGACAATATTCTAGGAATCCTAATCTTACTCCAAGAGTAACCTTTGGATTCACACAAATAAAGTGACAGGTTTTCTAGCCTGAATCAGGGTATCAATGACCGACTCAGAGAACCCACGCTTAGATAGAATTAGGCGTTCAATCTCCAAGCAGTCAGACGCAGAGAAACTAGATTTGGATGCGAGAACGGACCCTGGATTAAAAGGTCCCGCCTCACTGGCAGGGTCCACGGTGGAACCGAGGACATGCCCACTAGGTCTGCATACCAAGTCCTGCGTGGCCACGCAGGTGCTATCAGAATCACTGAAGCTCTCTCCTGCTTGATTCTGGCAACCAGACGTGGAAGGAGAGGAAGCAGTGGAAATACGTAGGCCAGATTGAAGGACCAAGGCACTGCTAGAGCATCTATCAGAACCGCCTTGGGATCCCGGGACCTGGACCCGTAACAAGGAAGTTTGGCATTCTGACGAGACGCAATCAGATCCAATTCTGGTGTGCCCCATAGCTGAATCAGCTGAGCAAATACTTCCGGATGGAGTTCCCACTCCCCCCGATGTAAAGTCTGACGACTTAGAAAATCCGCCTCCCAGTTCTCTACTCCTGGGATGTGGATTGCTGAGAGATGGCAAGAGTGATCCTCTGCCCATCGGATTATTTTGGTTACCTCTATCATCGCTAGAGAACTCCTTGTTTGTCAGAAGAAGAGATTCCTCCCGAGACCATAAGCCCTGTGCTTTCAGGGATTTCCAGACTGCACCCCAGCCTAGTAGGCTGGCATCTGTCGTTACAATGAGCCACTCTGGCCTGTGGAAGTACATTCCCTGAGACAGGTGGTCCTGAGACAACCACCAGAGAAGAGAATCTCTGGTCTCCTGGTCCTGATGCAGTTGAGGAGATAAATCTGCATAATCCCCATTTCACTGTTTGAGCATGCATAGTTGCAGTGGTCTGAGGTGTAGGCGGGTAAAAGGAACTATGTCCATTGCCGCTACCATGAGTCCGATTACCTCCATACACTGAGCCACTGATGGCCGAGGAATGGAATGAAGAGTTCGGCAAGTGGTTAAAAGTTTTGATTTTCTGACCTCTGTCAGAAATATTTTCATTTCTACCGAATCTATCAGAGTCCCTAGAAAGGAAACTCTTGTAAGAGGAAAGAGAGAACTCTTTTTTATGTTCCCCTTCCACCCGTGAGATCTCAGAAAAGCCAACACAATGTCCGTGTGAGACTTGGCTAGCTGAAAAGTCGACGCCTGAATTAAAATGTCGCCTGAATTAAGATGTCGCCTGAATTAAGATGTGAAAATTCTTGGAGCCGTGGCCAACCCGAAGGGAAGAGCCACAAACTGGTAATGCCTGTTTAGAAAGGCAAATCTGAGAAATTGATGATGATCTCTGTGAATAGGGATGTGTAGATACGCATCCTTTAAGTCCACGGCAGTCATATATTGACCCTCCTGGATCAGAGGCAGAATAGTCCGAATGGTCTCCATCTTGAATGATGGAACTTTGAGGAACTTGTTTAGAATTTTGAGATCCAAGATTGGTCTGAAAGTTCCCTCTTTTTTGGGAACCACAAACAGGTTTGAGTAGAACCCTAGCCCCTGTTCTTCTTTTGGGACTGGGCGGATCACCCCCATGGTAAGAAGATCTTCTACACAGCGTAAGAACGCCTCTCTCTTTGTTTGGTTTACAGACAATCGAGAAATATGAAATCTCCCCCTTGGAAGGGAGTCTTTGAATTCCAGAAGATATCCCTGGGACACAATTTCTAAAGCCCAGGGATCGTGAACATCTCTTGCCCAAGCCTGAGCAAAGAGAGAGAGTCGGCCCCCTACTAGATCCGGTCCCGGATTGGGGGCTACCCCTTCATGCTGTCTTAGAAGCAGCTGCAGGCTTCTTGGCCTGTTTACCCTTGTTCCAAGCCTGGTTAGGTCTCCAGACTGACTTGGATTGGGCAAAATTCCCCTCTTGCTTTGCAGCAGAGGAAGCTGAAACAGAACCACTTTTGAAGTTCCGAAAGGAACGAAAATTATTTTGTTTGGTCTTCATCTTATTTGATCTATCCTGAGGAAGGGCATGACCTTTCCCTCCAGTGATATCTGAAATAATCTCTTTGAAAGGGATGTTCAAAAGTTTAGATTTAGATGACACATCAGCAGACCAGGACTTAAGCCATAACGCCCTGCGTGCTAGAATGGCAAAACCTGAATTCTTTGCCGCTAATTAAGCCAGTTGAAATGCGGCATCTGTAATAAAAGAATTAGCCAACTTAAGGGCCTTGATTCTGTCCATAATCTCCTCTAATGGAGTCTCCATCTGAAGAGCCTCAAACCAGTAGTTACAGGAACAATGCACGCAATAGGTTGGAGAGAAAAACCCTGATGAACAAAAATTTTCTTCAGGAGACCCTCTAATTTTTTATCCATAGGATCTTTGAAAGCACAACTGTCTTCGATAGGTATAGTTGTACGTTTAGACAGAGTAGAAAGACGGTAGAACTGTCTGCCACGAGTCCCGCATGGTGTCAGATATGGGAAACATTTTTTTAAAAACAGGAGGGGGAGAGAACGGAATACCTGGTCTATCCCACTCCTTGGTAATAATATTCACAATCCTCTTAGGGACTGGAAAAACATCAGTGTAAACAGGAACCTCTAAGTATTTATCCATTTTACACAATTTCTCTGGCACCACAATAGGGTCACAATCATCTAGAGTCGCTAATACCTCCCTGAGCAATAAGCGGAGGTGTTCAAGCTTAAATTTAAAGGCCGTCATATCAGAATCTGTCTGAGGAAGCGTCTTTCCTGAATCAAAAATTTCTCCCTCAGATAACAAATCCCTCACCCCTACTTCAGAGCATTGTGAGGGCATATAAGATACGGCTACTAAAGCGTCAGACGGCTCAGCATTTTTCCTTAACCCAGAGCTGCCCCGCTTTCCTTGTAAACCAGGCAGTTTAGATAAAACCTCTGTGAGGGTTGTATTCATAACTGTGGCCATGTCTTGTAAAGTAAAAGAATTTTACGCACTAGAGGTACTTGGCGTCACTTGTGCGGGCGTTACTGGTTGTGACACTTGGGGAGAGCTAGCTGGCGAACCCTCATTTACCTCTGATTGAGAATCATCTATTGCTCTATTTTTAATTGCTAATATATGTTCTTTATAGTTTATAGACATATCAGTACAATTGGGACACATTCTAAGAGGGGGTTCCACAACGGCTTCCAAACATATTAAACAAGGATTTTCCTTGGTGTCAGACATGTTAAACAGGCTAGTAATGTAACAAGCAAGCTTGGAAAACACAAAGTAAAAAACACTTAGAAATAAAACGGTACTGTGCCTTTAAGAGAAAAAAAGCTGCACCAATTCTGCAAAACAGTGTAAAAAAGCAGTAAACTTAACGAAATTTTTACAGTAGCACCATAAAGACTTAGTAACTTTGCACAGCTATGCAAATAAAAAATTAACCCCTTAATAGCAAAAACGGATTGAAAAAAAAATGTCAAAAACGTTAAAAAAGACTTTCAGCACCTTGCCACAGCTCTGCTGTGGCTCCTACCTGCCCTTCAGAACGATTTGGGGGGAAAAAAAAACTTCTTTTACAGCCCTCAAACACAGCAGGAACCTCAGGAGAAGCAGTTGGATGTCTCAGAGGAAAGGAAACTGCGCAACTGAGGCGCGAAAATAGGCCCCTCCCACCTCACTCGATGTGTCACCAGACACCAGAGTGTCTCTTAATTACCCATGTGAGTTACAAAACTCAAAACCAAGCCACAACGACCTCTTTAGTCCCTTCAAAAAACGTTATAATTGCCCTCAATAAACAAAATGTTTTTTTCCAAACAGTGTCACCAGTAACTAATGAGCCCTTCAAGCAAGCTGAAATTCCTATCAAAGTGTCTGAATACAGCTTACCCTTCCCTCATGGGGATATTGCCAGCCTTTTCTAGAATTAACACAGTCTGTCTAGAAAAATATAGACTGAACATACCTCATATGCAGCTTAGCCTGCAAACCGTTCTCCCAACTGAATTTTTCCAGTACTCTTCAGTCCTTGTGAGAACAGCAGTGGATCTTAGTTACAAAGTGCTAAGATCATCATCCTCCTTGCAGAAATCTTCATCCCTTTTCTGCCAGAGAGTAAATAGTACACACCGGTACCATTTAAAATAATAAACTTTTGCTTGAGAAATAAAAAACTAACATTATAGTCACCACATAGCTCTTTGCCCTTCCTAGCAGTTAAGCAGGCCGAGAGAATGACTGGGGGGTGGAGCTAAGGGAGGAGCTATATAGACAGCTCTGCTGTGGGTGCTCTCTCTGCCACTTCCTGTAGGGAAGGAGAATATCCCACAAGTAAGGATGAATCCGTGGACTTGATAGATCTTACAAGAGAAATCTTCATAGATAGGGAATCGATGATGGTCGTTAAGAAAACTACCCTTGTAGCTGGAACAAGGGAACTCTTCTCCAGATTCACTTTCCATCTGTGGTAACATAGAAAAGACAATAAGATCTCTGTACGAGAGTTTACTTGTTGAAAAGATGGCGCCTGAACCAATATGTTGTCCAGGTAAGGAGCAACTGCAAATCCCTGGGACCTGACAACTGCCAAGAGAGCCTCCAGAACCTTTGAGACGATTCTGGGAGCTGTGGCAAGGCCAAACAGAAGAGCAACAAACTAAAAGTGCTTGTCTAGAAAAGCAAATCTCAAAAACTGGTTATGATCCCTGTATATGGGAACATGAAGATACACGTCCCTCAGGTTTATGGTCATCATGAACTGACCCTCTTGGACCAAAGGCAGAATAGAACGAATGGTTTCCATTTTGAAGTACGGTACCCTGAGAAATTTGTTGAGACACTTCAGGTCTAAAATGGGATGAAAAGTTTGGGAACCACAAACAGATTTGAATAAAATCCTAGGCCCTGTTCCCTTAGTGGAACTGGAACAATCACTCCCAGGGAAAAAAGGTCCTGAACACAGTTCAAGAATGCCTCTCTTTTTACCTGGTCTGCAGATAATGTTGAGGGGAGAAATCTGCCCCTGGGAGGACAAGTCTTAAAGTCTATTTTGTAATCCTGGGATACTATGTCCACAGCCCAAGGGTCTGGAACATCGCGTAGCCAAGCTTTTTAAAACAAGGAAAGTCTGCCCCCCACTTGATCCAGTACTGGACCGGGGGCGGACCCTTCCTGCTGACTTAGTCTCAGATGAGGGCTTCTTTGATTGTTTCCCCTTATTCCAAGTCTGATTGGGTCTCCAAGAGGACTTGGGCTGCAACAGTTTGGAAGACTTCTGACCTTTGAAGTTACAAAGGAGCGAAAATTAGAATGTTCACGCCTCTTAGGTCTATTCTTCTTGTCTTGTGGTAGAAAGGACCCCTTTCCACCCGTAATTTCAGAAATGATCTCTGCCAGACCAGGCCCAAACAGGGTTTTACCCTTGTAAGGTAGCGACAGAAGCTTGGACTTCGAGGTAACATCAGCTGACCAAGGTTTTAGCCACAAAGCCCTGTGGGTTAGAACAGTGAAGCCAGACATCTTGGCTCCCAGTCTAATGACTTGCATGTTCGCATCATAAATAAATGAATTGGCTAGTTTGAGGGCCTTAAAGTGATGGTAAACTCTCTCCTTTTCAAAATCAGATCTGGAATGTAAGCACTATTTTAGATGGAGTTTTATTCATCATGTGCAATGAAGATGAACTATAACTTAGTTATTAATATAGATATGAAATTCAAATACCCCAAGTTACACCACCCACTTCAAAAGTCAATTTTCCTGTCAGCTAAATGGTTGAATTACTCTCCAATCAATGCTCTAGCTACAACAAAAGTGCCATATGGGGAGAGCGTTGATTGGACAACAATTCAATCTGTTAGCTCACAGAAAATTTTACTTTTGAAGTGGGCGGAGGAGCATGCAGTATTTGAATTTCATATCTATATTAAAAAGCATGTTATACTGCATCTTCATTACAGCTGATGAATTAAACTTCATCTAAAATAGCGCTTACATTCCAGATCCGATTTTAAAAAGGGGAGAGTTTACCATCACTTTAATCCTATCTTGGATCTCCTCCAACGGAGTTTCCTCTAAAACCAACTCTGACAAAGCATTGCACCAATAAGACGCTGCACTTGCCACTGTGGCATTACAGACTGCAGGTTGCCATTGTAGACCCTGATGAACATACATTTTCTTTAAATAAGTCTCCAGCTTTTTGTCCATGGAATCCTTAAAGGATCAGCTATCCTTAATAGGAATCATGGTTCTCTTAGCCAGAGTAGAAATAGCCCCTTCTACCTTAGGCACTGTGCACCATGAGTCTTGAATGGAGTCAGCAACAGGAAACCTCTTTTTAAAAATGGGAGACGGGGAGAAAGATATCCCTGGCCTATCCCACTCCTGTGCAATGATCTTCGACACACAGTCTGGAACAGGAAACACTTCCACAGAGGAAGGAACATCATAGTATTTGTTAAGTTTACTAGATTTCTTAGGATTGACAGCGACAGAAGAATCAGAGTCGTCCAAAATAGCCAGTACCTCCTTTAACATTACACGGAGGAATTCAAGCTTAAATCTGAAGTTTACCTCTTCAGATACCGCAGAAGATACCGTAGAAGATATCTGTGCAGCAAAATCTGATGGCAAAAAAACTCCTCCAGGAGGTTGAAAGGAACTGCAGGGCACTGTATGTGACACCATTGAGGCTTGTGTCGTTTGAGGAGAAAGCTATGGCATTACCTGAACAGCATCATCCTGAGAGACATTGGGCTCAGAGGGGAACAATTTATCTTTACATTCAAGAGTTCTAGCTAAGCATGCAGCACAAAATTGCACAGGCAAAACAATTTGTGCCTCTAGGCATAATAAGCATTTATCACAAGAGAGTCTTGATCCATATTATCCAATAAAAAGTTCCCCAAAAATAATTGAGAAAATATTTTACAAAATCAGGCCCCCTACACAGACAGACTCAGGTTTCCTACCTGACCTCCAGTACTAAAGCTGGTAGTGGGAAACGTCAAAAGGACTCTCCTGCCGATCGAGTGATCACAGGAGATGTCGGAACATAGTAGACGCCGCTCTGCTTAGAAATCTGAATGCGGACCATGACCATCCGACAAGAAATTGCACAGCAAAAATAAAAGCGCGTGTTTCTGAAAACTCACCGTTTTATTTGAAAGACCGTTATCAGCCTTTAGCAGTGAGTGGTGTTAGTCCTTCACTTAAGCCCAAATAATCCCACATATCGATAGTGTGTCTCTTTCAAACAAAATTAATATATGAGCCACAAATAAAAATAAGGGCTAAACTTTATCTCCATAAAGAAAAGAGACGATTAACCCCTTAGTCTCCTTAATCACATTTGTAAAGTGCCTGCACCATGCCTAAAAATATCCTATATAAATGATATAACATGTCCCAAATAAAACATTGCAGCTAAAACGAAATTTATGCTTACCTTATAAATGTATTTTTCTCTTGACACGGTGAGTCCACGGATCATCTCTAATTACTATTGGGAATAACACTCCTGGCCAGCAGGAGGAGGCAAGGAGCACCACAGCAAAGCTGTTAAATATCACCTCCCTTCCCTCCAACCCCAGTTATTCGCCCGAAGGAAAAAGAGAGAAAGGAAGTAACACAAGGTTCAGAGGTGCCCAAGGTTTATATAACAAAGAAAAAAACGGTCTGTAAAAATACAGGGCGGGCCGTGGACTCACTGTGTCAAGAAATAAATAAATGTATCCGGTAAGCATAAATTTCGTTTTCTTTCTAATGACACGGTGAGTCCACGGATCATCTCTAATTACTATTGGGAATCAATACCCAAGCTAGAGGACACAGATGATAAGGGAGAAGAACCTTTCTCCCAAAAGAAGCCTCAGCTGAGGCAAAAGTATCAAATTTATAAAATTTTGAAAAAGTGTGTAAAGAGGACCAAGTTGCAGCCTTGCAAATCTGTTTCACAGAAGCTTCATTTTTGAATGCCAAGGAAGAGGAAACAGCCCTCGTGGAATGAGCCGTGATTCTCTCAGGAGGCTGCTGTTCAGCAGTTTCATAGGCCAAACGAATTATACTCTTCAGTCACAAAGAAAGAGAAGTAGCTTTCTGACCCTTGCGTTTCCCAGAGAAAACAACAAATAAAGCAGAAGACTGGCGAAAATCCTGCAAATCACCTGCAAATAGTATTTCAACGCACGCACCGCATCTAGGTTGTGCAGCAGACGCTCTTTCTGAGAAGAAGGATTAGGACACAAAGAAGGAACAACAATTTCTTGATTAATGTTCCTATCCGAAACCACTTTAGGGAGGAACCCTAACTTAACTACCTTATCCAAATGTAAGGTAAGGGGATTCATACTGCAACACCGAGAGCTCAGTGACTCTACAAGCAGAAGAAATTGCAACAAGAAACAAAAAACTTTCCAAGATAACATCTTAATATCTAAAGAATGCATAGGCTCAAACGGAGCCTGTTGAAGAACTCTAAGAACAAGGTTAAGACTCCAGGGAGGAGTAACAGGTTTGAACACAGGCCTGATTCTGACCAAGGCCTGACAGAAGGATTGCACATCTGGCACGTCCACCAGACGTTTATGCAACAATATAGATAAGTCAGAAATTTGACTTTTCAAGGTACTAGCAGACAATCCCTTCTCCAGACCCTCCTGGAGAAAGCACACAATTCTAGGAATCCGAACTCTACTCCAAGAGTAGCCTCTGGATTCACACCAATACAGATATTTACGCCATATCTTATAGTAAATCTTTCTGGTAACAGGCTTACAAGCCTGAATCATGGTCTCAATGACCGACTCAGAAAAATCACGCTTAGATAGAATTAAGCGTTCAATCTCCAAGCAGTCAGCTTCAGAGAAACGGGATTTAGATGAAGGAAGGTTTCTTGAAGTAGAAGGTCCTTCCTCAGTGAAAGTCTCCAAGGTGGAAGAGATGACATCTCCACTAGATCTGCATACCAGATCCTGCGAGGCCACGCAGGTGCAATGAGGATCAGCAATGCCCTCTCCTGCTTGATTCGAGCAATGACACATGGAAGTAGAGAGAGCGGAGGAAATAGGTATGCTAGACTGAAGTTCCAAGGAACCGCCAGAGCATCTATCAGTACAGCCTGAGGATCCCTTGACCCATACCTTGGGAGCTTGGCATTCTGTCGAGATGCCATGAGATCCAGCTCCGGCTGCCCCCATTTGAGAATCAAGTTGGAAAACACCTCCAGATAGAGTTCCCACTCCCCCGGGTGAAAGGTCTGTCTGCTCAGAAAATTTGCTTCTCAATTGTCCACTCCTGGAATGTGGATCACAGATAGACAGCAGTTGTGGGTTTCTGCCCACTGGATAATTTTGGCAACCTCTGTCATGGCCAAGGAACTCAGAGTTCCTCCCTGATGGTTGATGTAAGCCACTGAAGTTATGTTGTCCAACTGGAACCTGATAAACTGGGCTGAATCTAACTGAGGCCAGGCCAGAAGAGCATTGAAGATTGCCCTCAGCTCTAGGATGTATATGGGGAGAACAGACTCCACCCGAGACCACGTCCCCTGAGCATTTAGTGAGCCCCAGACTGCTCCCCATCCAAACAGGCTGGCATCCATGGTCATAATCACCCAGGAAGGTCTGCGGAAGCAGATTCCCTGGGAGAGATGTTCCTGAGATAACCACCAAGGAAAATAATCTCTTGTTGCCTGATTCAGATGTAAACGCGGAGACAGATCAGCATAATCCCCGTTCCGTTGTTTGAGCATGCATAACTGCAGAGGTCTGAGATGGAATTGGGCAAACGGAATGATGTCCATGGCAGCTACTATCAGACCCACTACCTCCATACATTGGACCACTGACGGCCGAGGAGAGGACTGAAGAGCAAGGCAAGAGTCGAAAATCTTTGTCTTTCTGACCTCTGTCAGAAATATTTTCATTGATAAGGAATCTATGATGGTTCCCAAAAACACTACCCTTGTAGCTGGTATCAAGGAACTCTTTCCCAAGTTCACCTTCCATCCGTGGGAACGGAGAAAAAATAACTCAGTGTGGGAGCTTGCTTGATGAAAGGATGGCGCCTGGACCAGAACGTCGTCCAGATAAGGCGCTACTGCAATGCCCCGCAACCGAAGGACCGCCAACAGGGCTCCCAGGACCTTTGAGAAAATTCTGGAAGCTGTGGCTAGGCCGAAAGGAAGAGCCACAAATTAGTTTGTCTAGAAAGGCAAACCTCAGAAACTTGTGATGATCCCTGTGGATGGGAACATGTAGGTACACATCCTTCAAATCTACTGTTGTCATGAATTGACCCTCTTGAACCAAGGGAAGAATGGAACAAATAGTTTCCATCTTGAAGGACGGTACCCTGAGGAACTTGTTTAGACTTCTGAGATCTAAAATTGGCCTGAAAGTTCCCTCCTTTTTGGGAACCACAGATTGGAGTAGAATCCCAGGCCCTGTTCCTGCATTGGGATAGGAACTATCACTCCTAGGTCGGAAAGGTCCTGGACACAGTGCAAGAACCCCTCTCTTTTTATCTGGTCTACAGATAATCTGGAGAGCAGAAACCTGCCTGGGAGGAAAGGTTTTGAACTCTAGTTTGGACACGTAGTCCACCGCCCAGGGATCCGGTACATCCCGAACCCAAGCCTGAACGAAGAAAGACAGTCTGCCCACCACAAGATCCGGTTCCGGATCGGGGGCAGAACCTTCATGCTTACTTTGAGTCACTAACGGGCTTCTTAGATTGCTTCCCCTTGTTCCAAGACTGGTTGGACCTCCAGGAAGGCTTGGACTGTTCTTGCTTGGCAGAGATAGTTTTACCCTTGAAGTTTCGAAAGGAACAAAAATTACTCTGACGTCCCTTCTGCTTATTCCTCTTGCCCTGAGGGAGGAAATGACTCTTACCTCCCGTAATGTCTGAAATAATTTCAGCCAAGCCTGGCCCAAACAAGGTCTTACCCTTGTAGGGAATCGCCAAAAGCTTAGACTTAGAAGACACATCCGCAGACCATGATTTCAACCATAAAGCTCTGTGGGCCAGTACTGCAAAACCAGAAATCTTTGCTCCCAACTTAATAACTTGAAGGGAAGCATCTGTAATAAAGGAATTTTCCAACTTAAGGGCCTTGATCCTATTCTGGATCTCCTCAAGGGGAGTATCTGTCTGTATAGATTCAGACAACGCATCAAACCAATATGCCGCCGCACTGGTGACGGTAGCAATACACACCGCAGGTTGCCATTGTAAACCCTGGTGTACATACATCTTTTTAAGTAACCCCTCCAACTTCTTATCCATAGGATCCTTAAAGGAACAGCTATCCTCTATGGGAATAGTGGTTCTCTTAGTCAAAGTGGAAATTGCCCCTTCCACCATGGGGACTGTCTGCCAAGACTCCTTGATAGAGTCAGCTATTGGAAACATCTCCTTAAAAATTGGGGATGGAGAAAAAGGAATACCCGGTCTCTCCCATCCCCGGCCAATAATCTCTGTAGCCCGGTCTGGAACCGGAAAAACCTCCACCAAGGAAGGAATGTCAATGTATTTATTTAACATACTAGACTTCTTAGGATTGAGTACAACAGTCATGTCAGAGTCGTCCAAGGTGGCCAAAACCTCCTTAAGTAACAACCGGAGGTGTTCTTGCTTAAACCTGAAGGATACAACTTGAGCATCAGCAGAAGGAATTACACTGTCTGAGACTTCACCCTCAGATGCTACTGAAGTATCTTCATCCTCAGATTTCTGGGAAGGAACAATCGGAATAGCCACAACGGCGTCAGAAACCTTACTCACTGAATCCTTATATTTCTTCTTACGCTTTGCCTCCAGCATGGGAAAGGCAGACAGCGCATCAGTTACCGCAGAGGATATGTGGGTAGCAATGTCTTGTAATATAACTCCAACCGGAGTGTGAGAGGAAGCGCAGGGCACTGCATGTGTGGACGATAAAGTTTGGGACACTTGAGGGGAAAGCTGCGGCATGTCTTGAACAGGAGACTCCTGAACAACCTCCGCCTTAGATAATTAAGGCTCAGTATCAAAAAAGTCTATCCCTGTAATGCAATGTTCTCAATACATGAGGAACAAAAAGGGATTGGTGGTTCTACATTAGCATCAAAACACAAACCACATGTAACATTTTGCAGGGCCTCTTGGTCCATATTTACTTAAAATGTTATTGTGACAAAAACGTTACTGTCACTTTAAATTCAAACAGACACTTTATTTCTTTAACAGCAGAGCAGCGGCTCTACAGAAAAAAAAGGCAACCTCCACACCTCAGCAAGCTCTGCTGAGGTGCCTACCTGTCCTGCTGGCTGTCGGATCAATAGTAGATAGCGATCCGGACTCCCACCACAACTGCACCAGCTGGCTCTAGAGATCGCTGAACCGTCCTCTGAGGAGCTACGCAATGGTTATTCAGCATCCGGACACATAGGAAGCAGAAAAAAAAGGCGCGCAAAGAAACATCTTTGTTGCTTCAAAGAAGTCCGCCCATCGTGGGCGTGGCTAACTGAACCTCCCGGTCGCCATTAACATCCCTTTAGGGAAAAAAACGCCGGGAGAGAAAAGTAAAGCTGCATTTACTGTACCCTCATCATAGTACATAAGACAAGTCATGAAATAATCTTACACAACAGTGCTGCATAATATGCCAAACACAAATACTTCAATTAAACTGAGCCTCCATATATCGTCCCCAGTGCCTGCATAACTGCCATACAATGACCCATTAACCTTTAATAGGCTGATTGTATAAATTCCCAAATTGAATTAACTGTCAAAGTGCCAGGATTTCACTTTTACTTTCAGAGAAAAAAAAATTGGCCCTTACCTCCATGTAAATCTGCCCGGCAGCAGGACAGCTCACCAGGTTTGAGAGGTCTTCCTCCCTCACATGGACCTGTGGAAAGAAGAAAGACTGAATAATCTTACTGAGGCTTTCAAATTAGGGCAGCAATAACTGATTGAGAGGCACAGTAGGGATTATACCCCACAAGTTCCCAATTGCTTAAAAGCCACCACTGCACTACTGAAGAGACTGACATGGGCTATGGCTAAATCCCAGGAGGAAGCAGGACAATCTTTCCCTGCTTCAAAAAAAAAAAAATATCTTGATTGAAGAATCTTTTTTCAGACACCTAAACTTTACCACCTCCTTGCTTTTCACGTAGGCAAAGAGATACACTGGGGTTGGAGGGAAGGGAGGTGATATTTAACAGCTTTGCTGTGGTGCTCTTTGCCTCCTCCTGCTGGCCAGGAGTGATATTCCCAATAGTAATTAGAGATGATCCGTGGACTCACCGTGTCATTAGAAAGAAATCTTCTTCAAGTGCATGTCTCCAAAACCTAGAAGACAAAAGCACTTACCTGCAATCCATCTGTCAGGCAGGACGACAGCTTACAAGGTGTGTGAAAGGACACATACTCCTCACAGAGATCTGTAGAAAAAGAAAGAACAGAGTAACCAACTTTGTCTTTCTATGACTAGGGCAGCAAAAGTGTTAGGAAACCAAGCAAGGGCCACCTCACCACTTCCTAGCTGCTTAAAAGCCACCACTACTCCTACTCAAAAGTTTGATGTGGACACAGCTAAACCCAAATCCTTGCTTGCAGGGAAAAGTACCCAAAAAAAGAATCAATATCTTCAGACACCAAACTTGACCTCCTCCATTGACAGAGGCAAAGAGAATGACTGGGAGTTATGGGTAAGGGATGTGACACTTAACAGCTTTGCTGTGGTGCTCTTTGCCTCCTCCTGCTGGAGTGAATATCCCACTAGTAATTGGAATGACATTATGGACTCTCCATGTCTTAGGAAAGAAAGTAAGATTTTCCTGGGACTAGTGACAGTTGGTATTTTTCAATCCCTGTGTATAAATAATATACATATTTACAAATAATATTACACAATTTAAGACTGGTATCTGTTAGACTGTGTACTATTAAACTGGTTTCCCCTTAATTTGTTTCCAATTACTTACCAGCTGTAAGGTTTAAAAATGTATAGAAAAATGTTCTTTTAGGTTTAATTTTGTATAAATAAGTGTACAACCTAATAAAATGAGCAGACCTTGTTATATCTGTCTACTTATTTACACAAAGTCCTTATGTTATTTTTCACGGTTTACTCATAAACCAATACTTAGGGCTGATGTTCAAAGCATCATCAGAGTTGTAATATGCTGTAAAAGTATCCGCATTTCAATCAAAAGTGCATGTAAAATGTTCTAAAGGGATTGAATCATTGTTTGAAGGCAGTGTCACAAAGAGGCATTTTAGTACAATTAACTGTAGATGCAAGAAGTCATCACCATGCGCAGCGAGGAAGTAATGAAAATTATCCCTTAAGACAGTGTGAAATGATGATATAATGTACATGTGTGAACAGAAACTGAAACTCATTAGTTTCAATGCAATAGTTCATCTTATAATTGAATAATACACCTATTTGACCTGGGTTATTGTGGGTAATACTGCACATTTGTTTATTAGTCCCCCCCAAAAAAACCAAAATTTATGCTTACCTGATAAATTTCTTTCTTTCTGGATATGGTGAGTCCACAGCTTGAGTAATTACTGTTGAGAATATCATTCCTGGCCAGCAGGAGGAAGCAAAGAGCGCCACAGTTAAACTGCCAAGTATCACTCCCTTACCCACAAACCCCAGTCATTCACCCGAATGGAAATGGAGAAAAATGAGTAACACAAGGTGTAGAGGTGCCTGAGGATTTTAGTCAAAAGAATAACTATTTTTAAATAAAGGGTGGGGCCGTGGACTCACCATATCCGGAAATAAATACATTTATCAGGTAAGCATAAATTTTGTTTTTCTTTCCTAAGATATGGTGAGTCCACGGCTTGAATAATTACTGTTGGGAACCAATACCCAAGCTAGAGGACACAGATAAATAGGGAGGGACAATACAGACAGTCCTTAACAGAAGGCACCACCGCTTGAAGAACCTTTCTCCCAAAAGAAGCCTCAGCCGAGGCAAAAGTATCAAATTTGTAAAATTTAGAGAAAACCAAGTTGCAGCCTTCCACAGAAGCTTTATTTTTGAAAGCCCAAGAAGAGGAAACACTTGTGGAATGAGCAGTAATTCTCTCAGGAGGCTGCTGTCCAGCAGTCTCATAAGCCAAACGAATTACACCTCGTAACCAAAAAGAAAGTAGTAGCAGCAGTAGCTTTCTGACCTTTACGTTTCCCAGAGAAACAGACAAAGAGATGACTGAGGACTGGTGAAAATCCTTAGTCGCCTGCAAGTAGAATTTAAGAGCACGTACAACATCCAAATTGTGTAACAAACGTTCTTTGGAAGGAGGAGGATTAGGACAGAGAGGGAACAATTTCCTGATTGATATTTCTATTAGAAACAGCCTTAGGAAGGAAACCTAACTTAGTACGAAGAACTGCCTTATTCACACTCTCATTGCA
This sequence comes from Bombina bombina, assembly GCF_027579735.1. NCBI lineage: Eukaryota > Metazoa > Chordata > Amphibia > Anura > Bombinatoridae > Bombina > Bombina bombina. The sequence goes on from NC_069503.1 coordinate 989,775,556, forward strand.
GAGCTGAGAGTTCCGAGACTCTTCGAGCAGAAGAGATAGCAACAAGAAACAAAACCTTCCAAGATAACAAATGACTATGGAATGCAAGGCTCAAACGGACCCAGCTGTAAAACTTTAAGAACAAGGTTAAAGGGCCACTAAACCCAAAATCTTTCTTTCATGATTCAGATAGAGAATAAAAATTTAAACAACATTACAATTTACTTCTATTATTTATTTTGCTTCATTTTTTAGATATCCTTAGTTGAAGAAAAAGCAATGCACATGGGTGAGCCAATCACACAAGGATTCTATGTGCAGCTACCAATCAGCATCTACTGAGCATATCTAGATATGCTTTTCAGCAAAGAATATCAAGAGAATAAAACAAATGAGATAATAGAAGTAAATTAGAAAGATGTTTAAAATTGCATTCTCTTTCTAAATCATGAAAGAAAAAAAGTGGATTTCATGTCCCTTTAAGGCTCCAAGGAGGAACAACAGACTTGAAAACAGGCCTGATTTTGACCAAGGGCCGACAAAAAGATTGCAAATCTGGCACATCCGCCAAACGTTTATGTAGTAAAACTGATAAAGCAGAAATCTGACCCTTTAGGGTACTGACTGACAATCCCTTTTCCAGGCCTTCCTGAAGAAAAGATAAAATTCTAGGAATTCTAATTCTACTCCAAGTGTAGCCCTTGGATTCACACCAATAAAGATATTTACGCCATATCTTATAGTAAATCTTTCTAGTAACAGGCTTGCAAGCCTGAATCATGGTCTCAATGACCAACTCAGAAAAACCACACTTAGACAGAATTAAAGGGACACTGTACCCAAAATTTTTCTTTCGTGATTCAGATTGAGCATGAAATTTTAAGCAACTTTATAATTTGCTCCTATTATCAAATTTTCTTCATTCTCTTGGTGTCTTTATTTGAAATGCAAGAATGTAAGTTTACATGCCGGCCCATTTTTGGTGAACAACCTGGGTTGTCCTTGCTGATTGGTGGATAAATTCATCCACCAATAAAAAAGTGCTGTCCAGAGTTCTGAAACAAAAAAAAGCTTAGATGCCTTCTTTTTCAAATAATGATAGCAAGAGAATGAAGAAAATTTGATAATAGGAGTAAATTAGAAAGTTGCTTAAAATGGCATGCTCTTTCTGAATTACAAAAGAAAAAATTTGGGTTCAGTGTCCCTTTAAGCTTTCAATCTCAAAGCAGTCAGCTTCAGAGAAACGAGATTTGGATGAAGGAATGGACCCTGAATCAGGAGGTCCTTCCTCAGAGGTAGTCTCCAAGGTGGGAGAGATGAAATCTCCATTAGGTCTGCAAACCAGATCCTGCAAGGCCATGCAGGGGCTATTAGAATCACCAACGCCCTCTCCTGTTTGATACAAGCAATGACATTAATGGAAGGAGAGCAAACGGAGGAAACAGGTATGCCAACCTTAAAACCCAAGGAACCGCCAGAGCATCTATCAGAATGGCCTACGGATCTATTGACCTTGAACCGTACCTTGGAAGCTTGACGTTCTGACGGGACGCCATCAGATCTAACTCCGGCACCCCCCATTTGAGGACTAAGCTGGAAGACACCTCTGGATGGAGTTCCCACTCCCCGGGATGAAAAGTCTATCTGCTCAGAAAATCTGCTTCCCAGTTGTCTACTCCTGTAATGTGGATGGCAGATAGACAGCAATTGTGGGTCTCTGCCCACTGAAGAATCCGAGTAACCTCCTTCATGGCTAAGGAACTCAGAGTTCCTCCCTGGTGATTGATGTAAGGCACAGAGGTTATGTTGTCTGACTGGAACCTGATAAACTGAGCTGAGGACAACTGAGGCCAAGCCAATAGAGCATTGTAAATCGCTCTCAACTCCAAGATGTTGCTGAGAAGAGCAGACTCCTCCAGAGTCCAAAGGCCCTGAGCTTTTAATGAGATCCAGACTGCTCCCCAGCCCAGCAATCTGGCGTCCGTGGTCACGATCACCCAGGAAGGTCTCCGAAAGCATGTGCCCTGAGACAGATGTTCCTGAGAATCCACCACGGGAGAGTCTCTTGACGACTGATCTAACTATTCTCTGAGATAGATCCGCATGGTCGCCATTACATTGTCTGAGCATGCACAACTGGAGAGCTCTCAAATGGAATCGAGCAAAAAATAATGATGACCGATTACCTCCATACATTGAGCCACTGAAGGATAAGTAGTAGCCTGAAGAGAGAGTCAAGAGGAAATGACCTCTGTCAGAAAAATCTTAATCAATAGAGAATCTATTATGGTTCCTAAGAACACTACTCGCAGCAGGGGAAAGGGAGCTTTTTCCAGATTCACATTCCATCCGTGGGAACGAAGAAAAGATTTTGCTTGTTGAAAAGATGGCGCCTGAACCAATATGTCGTCCAGGTAGGGTGAGACAGCAATTCCACAAGAACGGATCACTGACAAAAGAGCCCCCAGAACCTTTGAAAAAATTCTGGGAGCCGTGGCTAGACCAAATAGAAGGGCCATGAACTGGAAATGTTTGTCCAGAAAGGCAAATCTCAGGAATATGTGATGGTCCCTGTGAATAGGAACATGATGATATGCATCCTTTAGGTCTATGGTTGTCATGAACTGACCCTCTTGTATTAAAGGAAGAATGGAGCGTATAGTCTCCATCTTGAAGGATGGAACTTTGAGAAACTTGTTTAGACACTTCAAGTCTAGAATGGGATGGAAAGTTCCCTCTTTTTTGGTAACCACAAATAGGTTGGAGTAGAACCAGATACCCTGTTCCTGAACTGGAACCATCACTCCCATGGAGGAAAGATGTTGTATACATTTCAAGAACGTGCCCCTCTCTTTATCTGGTCTGCAGATAATCTTGAGAGACGGAATCTGCCTCTGGGAGGAAAAGTCTTGAATTCCAATTTGTAACCCTGGGATACTATGTCCACAGTCCAGGGATCTGGGACATCTCGTATCCAGGCTTGAGAGAACTAAAAAAGTATGCCCCCTACCTGAACCGATTCCGGATCGGGGGCATACCCTTCATGTTGATTTGGAATCAGCTGCAGGTTTCTTTGATTGTTTCAACTTGTTCCAAGACTGATTGGGTTTCCAAGAAACCTTGGATTGTTCCTGTTTAGAAGAAGAAGGGGAAGGCTTTCATCTGTAGTTACGAAAGGAATGAAAATTACTCTGATGTCCTTTAGGCCTATTCTTATCGAGGTAGAAAAGACAATTTTCCACCTGTAATATCAGAGATAATTTTTGCCAAACCGAGTCCAAACAAGGTTTTGCCCTTGTAAGGAATCGCAAGAAGCTTGACTTTAGAGGAAATGTCCGCAGACAAGGATTTCAACCATAACACCCTGCGGACTAGGACAGCGAAACTAGAAGTTTTAGCTCCTAGTCTAACAACCTGTAAAATGGCATCTGCAATAAAGGAATTGGCCAACTTAAGAGCTTGAATCCTATCTTGAATTTCATCCAAGGAAGTCTCTTCTTAAAGAGAATCATACAAGGCATCGAACCAATGAGATGTCGCACTAGTCACAGTGGCAATACACACCGCAGGTTGCTATTGGAGACCTTGATGAACATAAATCTTTTTTAAATAAGCCTCCAGCTTCTTGTCCAACAGATCCTTAAAAGAGCAGCTATCCTGGTTCTCTTAGCCAAAGTGGAAATGGTCCCTTCAACTTTGGGTACAGTATACCAAGGGTCTTTAACAGAGTCCTCAACAGGAAACATTTTCTTAAAAATGGGAGATGGGGAAAAAGGCACCCCTGGTTTCTCCCATTCCTGTGAGATAATCTCCCTAGCACGGTCCAGCACAGGAAAAACCTCTGAAGTGGAAGGTTCATCAAAGAAACTATTACGTTTACTAGATTTCATAGGAGTGACAACGACAGGGGTATTGGAGTCATCTAAAGTAGCTAAAACCTCCTTTAACAATACACAAAGGTGTTCAAGCTTAAATCTGAAGGATAACACCTCAGTCTCAGAAGAAGGAATTATACTGTCAGAATCTGAGATTTCACCTTCAGAAAGTCCTAATGTATCTTCCTCATCAAACTTACGAGAAAGGGCAACTTGGGAAGCAGAACTGAGGACAGGCACCTTACTTTCTGAATCTCTAGATTTCCTCTTGCTTTTTCCCTGTAATCTGGGAATGGTAGCTAATACCGCATATACCGCTGAAGATACCTGGGCAGCAATTTCTGCTTTTAAATGAACTCCACTAGGAGTTATAGAGGAACCACAGGGCACTGCATGTGATGCCATTGAGGCTTGGGACGTAGCAGGAGAAAGCTGAGGTATCATTTTAACAGCATCATCCTGAGAGATGTTAGGCTCAAAAATGTTACCTTTATTTTGCTAGGTTTTCTTGACACATGAAGAACAAAATTGCATAGGAGCTGCAATTTGTGCATCTAAACATAATAAGCATAAATTCATGAGAGCAGGCTCTTGCTCCATATCAGACATGTTGTGAAACAGTAAATAAACTTGTACAGATAAGTAAAAAAAAATTTAATATTCAATTAAAATAAGCCAAGGAAAAAATACACTTTAAATTGTATCCCAAATTAGGATTGATCCCCAGCTAAAATTAGGTGAGAAAAGTTAAGAAAAAACATTTAATAAACATCAAATAAACTTCTAAAATACCCCTCAGGCAACCCCACACCTCAATTACTGAGGTGTCAATTAAGACCGGATCAAATGTAGAAAAACAACTTTTTCCTCAGAAACGTTATGAAGTAAAGCCGGTCATGTGACTGCAACTGCCGAGCTCAAATTACTGCTGCGAGAGAGGCACTACTTCCAGGTACACCAAGTTTTTTCAAACCTGACAGTTTAAAATGTGCCATTGTTTTATTTTAAAGCAAAGTGGAAATGAATAAGCTGTTGAAAACTCAGCCTTACTTTCAGTTTAAACGTGTATTGTTTTATTAAAGAAATATGTGTCAGAAAATAAAGCCTAATAAAAACATTTTACCCTTTCTTTTTAAAAGAGTTTAAATGTTAGTCTCACACATGCTACAGTGCCTGATTCATGTCCCAGTGTAACCCATACAACAGGATTATCTATGTCCCAATAAAAAAGCAGTGTTTTTAATTTGTTAAGTGCATGGTCTATCCAACTGGAAGAAAAAGCACTTACCTGCTTCGCTGTCCGGCATGAAGACAGTTACAAGGTATGAGAGCAGACAGTTCCTCACAGAGAACTTTGAAAAAGAAAGAACAGAGTAGCCAACTCTGGCTTTCTAAACTAGGGCAGCAATTGTTAGGAAAACGCAGTAAGTGCCTCTTTACAAGTTCCTAACTGCTTTAAAGCCACCACTACCCGACTGCAAGGAATGATGTGGAATACGGGTATACCCCAAAACTTGCTTGTAGATTAAATAAAAAAAAATCTTCAGACATCTAAACTTCACCTCCTCCATGCACCGAAGGCAAAGAGAATGACTGGGGTTTGTGGGTAAGGGAGTGATACTTAGCAGTTTAACTGTGGTGCTCTTTGCCTCCTCCTGCTGGCCAGGAGTGATATTCCCAACAGAAATTACTCAAGCCGTGGACTCACCATATCTTAGGAAAGAAATAACAAAATTTATGCTTACCTGATAAATTTCTTTCTTTCTTGACACGGTGAGTCCACGGGATCATCAATTACTGTTGGGAATATCACTCCTGGCCAGCATGAGGAGGAAAAGAGCACCACAGCAAACTGTTAAGTATCACTTCCCTTCCCACAAACCTCAGTCATTTGACCGAAGGAAAGGACAGAAAGGAAATAACACAAGGTGCAGAGGTGCCTGAGGTTTATATAAACAATACTGTCTGAAAAACAGGGTGGGCCGTGGACTCACAGTGTCAAGAAATAAATACATTTATCAGGTAACCATAAATTTTGTTTTCTTTCTTATGACACGGTGAGTCCACGGGATCATCTATTACTGTTGGGAATCAATACCCACATCTAGAGGACACAGATAAGGGAGGGACAAGACAGGTAACCTAAACAGAAGGCACCACTGCTTGAAGAACCTTTCTCCCAAAGGAAACCGCAGCTGAGACAAAAGTATCAAATTTATAAAAAATTTAAAAAGTGGGCAAAGAAGACCAAGTCGCAGCCTTACAGATCTGTTCTACAGAGGCCTCGTTCTTGAAGGCCCAAGAAGAAGACACCACCCTGGTGAAATGAGCTGTAATTCTCTCAGGAGGCTGCTGACCAGCAGTCTCATATACCAAACGAATAATACTTCTCAACCAGAGAGAAAACATAATTTATGTAAGAACTTACCTGATAAATTCATTTCTTTCATATTAACAAGAGTCCATGAGCTAGTGACGTATGGGATATACATTCCTACCAGGAGGGGCAAAGTTTCCCAAACCTTAAAATGCCTATAAATACACCCCTCACCACACCCACAAATCAGTTTAACGAATAGCCAAGAAGTGGGGTGATAAGAAAAAAAGTGCGAAGCATATAAAATAAGGAATTGGAATAATTGTGCTTTATACAAAAAAATCATAACCACCACAAAAAAGGGTGGGCCTCATGGACTCTTGTTAATATGAAAGAAATGAATTTATCAGGTAAGTTCTTACATAAATTATGTTTTCTTTCATGTAATTAACAAGAGTCCATGAGCTAGTGACGTATGGGATAATGACTACCCAAGATGTGGATCTTTCCACACAAGAGTCACTAGAGAGGGAGGGATAAAATAAAGACAGACAATTCCTGCTGAAAATAATCCACACCCAAAATAAAGTTTAACAAAAAACATAAGCAGAAGATTCAAACTGAAACCGCTGCCTGAAGAACTTTTCTACCAAAAACTGCTTCAGAAGAAGAAAATACATCAAAATGGTAGAATTTAGTAAAAGTATGCAAAGAGGACCAAGTTGCTGCTTTGCAGATCTGGTCAACCGAAGCTTCATTCCTAAACGCCCAGGAAGTAGATACTGACCTAGTAGAATGAGCTGTAATTCTCTGAGGCGGAATTTTACCCGACTCAACATAGGCAAGATGAATTAAAGATTTCAACCAAGATGCCAAAGAAATGGCAGAAGCTTTCTGGCCTTTCCTAGAACCGGAAAAGATAACAAATAGACTAGAAGTCTTACAGAAAGATTTCGTAGCTTCAACACAATATTTCAAAGCTCTAACAACATCCAAAGAATGCAACGATTTCTCCTTAGAATTCTTAGGATTAGGACATAATGAAGGAACCACAATTTCTCTACTAATGTTGTTGGAATTCACAACTTTAGGTAAAATTCAAAAGAAGTTCGCAACACCGCCTTATCCTGATGAAGAATCAGAAAAGGAGACTCACAAGAAAGAGCAGATAATTCAGAAACTCTTCTGGCAGAAGAGATGGCCAAAAGGAACAAAACTTTCCAAGAAAGTAATGTAATATCCAATGAATGCATAGGTTCAAATGGAGGAGCTTGAAGAGCCCCCAGAACCAAATTCAAACTCCAAGGAGGAGAAATTGACTTAATGACAGGCTTTATACGAACCAAAGCTTGTACAAAACAATGAATATCAGGAAGAATAGCAATCTTTCTGTGAAAAAGAACAGAAAGAGCAGAGATTTGACCTTTCAAGGAACTTGCGGACAAACCCTTATCTAAACCATCCTGAAGAAATTGTAATATTCTCGGTATTCTAAAAGAATGCCAAGAAAAATGATGAAAAAGACACCAAGAAATATAAGTCTTCCAGACTCTATAATATATCTCTCTGGATACAGATTTACGAGCCTGTAACATAGTATTAATCACAGAGTCAGAGAAACCTCTTTGACCAAGAATCAAGCGTTCAATCTCCATACCTTTAAATTTAAGGATTTCAGATCCTGATGGAAAAAAGGACCTTGAGACAAAAGGTCTGGTCTTAACGGAAGAGTCCACGGTTGGCAAGAGGCCATCCGGACAAGATCCGCATACCAAAACCTGTGAGGCCATGCCGGAGCTACCAGCAGAACAAACGAGCATTCCTTCAGAATCTTGGAGATTACTCTTGGAAGAAGAACTAGAGGCGGAAAGATATAGGCAGGATGATACTTCCAAGGAAGTGAAAATGCATCCACTGCCTCCGCCTGAGGATCCCGGGATCTGGACAGATACCTGGGAAGTTTCTTGTTTAGATGAGAAGCCATCAGATCTATTTCTGGAAGTTCCCACATTTGAACAATCTGAAGAAATACCTCTGGGTGAAGAGACCATTCGCCCGGATGCAACGTTTGGCGACTGAGATAATCCGCTTTCCAATTGTCCATACCTGGGATATAAACCGCAGAGATTAGACAGGAGCTGGATTCCGCCCAAACCAAAATTCGAGATACTTCTTTCATAGCCAGAGGACTGTGAGTCCCTCCTTGATGATTGATGTATGCCACAGTTGTGACATTGTCTTATCTGAAAACAATGAACAACTCTCTCTTCAGAAGAGGCCAAGACTGAAGAGCTCTGAAAATTGCACGGAGTTCCAAAATATTGATCGGAAATCTCACCTCCTGAGATTCCCAAACCCCTTGTGCCGTCAGATACCCCCACACAGCTCCCCAACCTGTAAGACTTGTATCTGTTGAGATTATAGTCCAGGTCGGAAGAACAAAGAAGCCCCCTGAACTAAACGATGGTGATCTGTCCACCATGTCAGAGAGTGTCGTAAAATCGGTTTAAAGATATTAATTGAGATATCTTTGAGTAATCCCTGCACCATTGGTTCAGCATACAGAGCTGAAGAGGTCGCATGTGAAAACGAGCAAAGGAGATCGCATCTGATGCGGCAGTCCTAAGACCCAACATTTCCACGCATAAGGCTACCAAAGGGAATGATTGTGACTGAAGGTTTTGACAAGCTGATATCAATGTTAAACTTCTCTTGTCTGACAAGGACAGAGTCATAGACACTGAATTTATCTAGAAACCTAAAAAGGTTACCCTTGTCTGAGGAATCAATGAACTGATTGGTAAATTGATCCTCCAACCATGAACTTGAAGAAACAACACAAGTCGATTCGTATGAGATTCTTCGAAAATGAGAAGACTGAGCAAGTACCAAGATATCGTCCAAATAAGGAAATACCAAAACCCTATTCTCTGATTACAGAAAGAAGGGCACCGAGAACCTTTGAAAAAAATTCTTGGAACTGAGGCTAGGCCAAACAGTAGAGCCACAAAACTGGTAATGCTTGTCTAAAAAGAGAATCTCAGACACTAAAAGTGATCTGGATGAATCGGAATATGCAGATACACATCCTGTAAATCTATTGTAGACATATAATGCCCTTGCTAAACAAAAGGCAGGATAGTCCTACAGTAACCATCTTGAATGTTGGTATCCTAACATAACGATTCAATAATGATAGATCCAGAACTGGTCTGAAGGAATTGACCTTCTCTGGTACAATGAAGAGATAAAATAAAACCCCAGCCCCTGTTCCAGAACTGGAACTGGCATAAATACTCCAGCCAACTCTAGATCTGAAACACATTTCAGAAATGCTGAGCCTTGCTGTGTCAACTGGGACACGGGAAAGAAAAGAATCTCTTAGCAGGAGGCCTTAACTTGAAGCCAATTCTGTACCTTTCTGAAACAATGTTTCTGAAACCAGAGATTAAGAACGGAATTGATCCAAATTTCTTTGAAGAAAACGTAATCTGCCCCATACCAGCTGAGCTGGAATAAGGGCCGCACCTTCATAGATACTTAGGAGCTGGCTATAGGTTTCTATAAGGCTTGGATATATTCCAAACTGGAAATAGTTTCCAAACTGATACCGCTCCTGAGGATGAAGGATCAGGCTTTTGTTCCTTGTTGTGAGGAAAGGAACGAAATGATTATTTACCCTGGAAAGAAAGGGAAAGCAAAGTTGACTTAGAAGACATGTCAGCATTCCAAGTTTAATCCATAAAGCTTTTCTAGCTAAAATAGCTAGAGACATATACCTGACATCAACTCTAATGATATCAAAAGATGGTATCACCAATAAAATTATTAGCATGTTATAAAATAATAATAATGCTATAAAATTATGATCTGTTACTTGTTGCGCTAAAGCTTCTAACCAAAAAGTTGAAGCTGCAGCAACATCCGCTAAAAATATAGCAGGTCTAAGAAGATTACCTGAACATAAGTAAGCTTTTCTTAGAAAGGATTCAATATTCCTATCTAAAGGATTCTTAAATGAAGTACTATCTGCCATAGGAATAGTAGTACATTAGCAGGAGTAGAGACAGCCCCATAACCTTAGGGATTTTTGTCCCAAAAAACTCTAATCTGTCAGATGGCACAGGATATAATTTGCTTAAACGTCTAGAAGGAGTAAATAAATTACCCAAATTATTCCATTCCCTGGAAATTACTTCAGAAATAGCATCAGGGAGATAAAACACTTCTGGAATAACTATAGGAGATTTAAAAACCTTATTTAAACGTTTACATTTAGTATCAAGAGGACCAGAATCCTCTATTTCTAATGCAAATAACACTTCTTTAAGTAAAGAACGAATAAATTCCATCTTGAACAAATACAAAGATTTATCAGCATCAACCTCTGAGACAGAAACCTCTGAACCAGAAGAACCATTATCAGTATCAGAATGATGATGTTCATTTAAAAATTCATCTGAAAAAAAGAGAAGTTTTAAAAGACTTTTATGTATACTAGAAGGAGAAATAACAGACATAGCCTTCTTAATGGATTTAAAAAATAAAATCTCTTATGTTATCAGGAACACTCTGAAAATTAAATGTTGACGGACAGCAACAGGTAATGTAACAGTACTAAAGGAAATTTTATCTGCATTAATAAGTTTGACATGACATGCAATACAAATAACAGCTGGAGAAACAGATACCAAAAGTTTATAGCAGACTTAGCTTGGTAGCTCCAGCACTGTGCAGTGATTTTCCTGTAGTATCTTCTGACTCTCTCTGAACATCTTGCAATATGTAAAAGAAAAAACAACATATAAAGCAAAATTGATCAAATTCCTTAAATGACAGTTTCAGGAATGGGAAAAATATGCCAGTGAACAAGCTTCTAGCAACCAGAAGCAATAAATAATGAGACTTAAATAATGTGGAGACAAAAATGACGCCCATATTTTTTAGCGCCAAAAAAGACGCCCACATTATTTGGCGCCTAAATGCTTTTGGCGCCAAAAATGACGCCACATCCGGAACGCCGACATCTTTGACGCAAAATAACGTCAAAAAATGACGCAACTTCCGGCGACACGTATGACGCCGGAAACGGAAAAGAATTTTTGCGCCAAAAAAGTCCGCGCCAAGAATGACGCAATAAAATGAAGCATTTTCAGCCCCCGCGAGCCTAACAGCCCACAGGGAAAAAAGTCAAATTTTTGAGGTAAGAAAAAATATGATAATTCAATGCATAATCCCAAATATGAAACTGACTGTCTGGAAATAAGGAAAGTTGAACATTCTGAGTCAAGGCAAATAAATGTTTGAATACATATATTTAGAACTTTATAAATAAAGTGCCCAACCATAGCTTAGAGTGTCACAGAAAATAAGACTTACTTACCCCAGGACACTCATCTACATGTTTGTAGAAAGCCAAACCAGTACTGAAACGAGAATCAGTAGAGGAAATGGTAAATATAAGAGTATATCGTCGATCTGAAAAGGGAGGTAAGAGATGAATCTCTACGACCGATAACAGAGAACCTTATGAAATAGACCCCGTAGAAGGAGATCACTGCATTCAATAGGCAATACTCTCTTCACATCCCTCTGACATTCACTGCACGCTGAGAGGAAAACCGGGCTCCAACTTGCTGCGGAGCGCATATCAACGTAGAATCTAGCACAAACTTACTTCACCACCTCCCTTGGAGGCAAAGTTTGTAAAACTGATTTGTGGGTGTGGTGAGGGGTGTATTTATAGGCATTTTAAGGTTTGGGAAACTTTGCCCCTCCTGGTAGGAATGTATATCCCATACGTCACTAGCTCATGGACTCTTGTTAATTACATGAAAGAAATAGAAGTTGCAGTAGCTTTCTGATTCTTATGTGTTCCAGAAAGGCAAACAAACAATGCAAAGGACTGACGAAAGTCCTTCGTAGCCTGCAGATAGAATTTAAAAGCTCACACAACGACTAAGTTATGCAGCAAACATACTTCATGAGAAGAAGGATTAGAACAGAGAGAAGGAACAACAATTTCCTGATTAATATTTCTGTACGAAACAACCTTAAGAATAAAACCAAACTTGGTACGAAGAACTGCCTTATCTACATAAAAAAATTGATAAAAGGAGAATCACACTGCAAGCTGAAGTTCGGAACCCTCCGAGCAGAAGAAATAGCAGTAAGAAACAAAACCTTTCAAGAAAACGACTCAATATCTATGGAATTCATAGGCTCAAATGGAACCTGTTGTAAAACTTTAAGAACAAAGTTAAGGCTCCAAGTTGGAGCAACAGACTTAAACACAGACCTGATTCTGATCAGGGCCTGGCAAAAGGATTGTACATCCAGTATATCCGCCTGACGCTTGTAAAGCAGAAAGGAGAGAAGAAATCTGACCCTTGAGGGTACTGACAGATAACCCCTTTCTCAAGGCCTTCCTGGAGAAAAGAGAAGATCCTAGGAGTCCTGACCTTACTCCAAGAATATCCTTTAGTCTCACACCAACAAGGATATTTCAGGCATATCTTAAGGTAAATCTTTCTAGTGACAGGCTTACAAGCCTGAACCATGGTCTCAATGACTGATACAGAAAATCCCTGCTTAGCTAAGATCACGTGTTCAATCTCCAAGCAGTCAGCTTCAGAGAAAACGAGATTTGGATGAAGGAAGGGCCCCTGAAGCAGAAGGTCCTTCCTCAATGGAAGGCTCCACAGAGGTAGAGACGACATCTCCACAAGATCTGCATACCAAATCCTGCGAGGTCACGCAGGAGCAATAAGAATCACAGATGCTCTCTCCTACCTGATCCGAGCGATGACTTGCGGCAGGAGAGCAAACTGAGTAAAGAGATATGTTAACCTGAAGTTCCAAGGAACTGCCAGAACATCTATCAGAAATATTTGAAGATCTCTCGACCTTGAACCGTACATTGGAAGCTTGGCGTTCTGAAGAGACGCCCTCAAATCCAATTCTGGTAACCCCCAATTTGGCTGTTAACCTTGGGAACACTTCCAAATGGAGTACCCAATTGTCCACTCCTGGGATGTGGATGGCGGATAGACAGCAATTGTGAACCTCCATGTTACCTCCTTCATGGCTAAGGAACTCCTGGTTCCCCCTTAGTGGTGATGTAGGCCACTGAGGTTACGTTGTCCGTATGGAACCTGAAAAACCAGGCTAAGGCCAGCTGAGGCCAAGCCATCAAGGCATTGAAGATCGCTCTCGACCCCAGAATGTTTATGGGTAGAGCAGATTCTTAAAATATGTCACAGCTGTGCCCAGGATTGATCCCTGACTGCTCTCAAACCCAACAGGCTGGCGTCCGTGGTCACCATTACACAAGAGGGTCTCTGAAAACACGTCCTCTGGGACAGATGATCTTGAGACAGCCACCACAGTAGGGAGTCCCTTGTGGATTGAACCAGAACATTTCTCTGAGACAAATCTGTAGAATCCCCGTTCCACTGGGAGAGTATGCAGAGGTCCCAATGGGACCAAGCAAACGGAACTATGTACATGAAAACCATTGTCAACCCGATTAACTCCATGCATTGGCCACTGATGGCCGTGTCACTAACTGAAGAGACAGGTAAGCGGATAGAACCTTGGCTCTTCTGACCTCTGTCAGAAATCCTTTCATACATAGAGAATCTATAATGGTTCCTAAGAAGGCCACTCTTGTAGACGGAGCAAGAGAACTTCCCCCAGATTGATCTTTCAACCGTGGGAAAGAAGAAAACACCAACAAGATATTTGTGTGAGATTCTGCTACTTGCAAGGATGGCGCCTGAAACATATATTGTTCAGAAGGACATCCCTCCTGAAAGTCCTCCCAGGAAGACGCAACTCAAAAACTTGAGAAGATCCCTATTAAGGGAACAAACACACACATACATCTAGACTATGTTCGTTATGAACAGGCCCTCTAGAACCAAAGAAAAATGGATACCAATGAAGGTCCGAACCTAAGAAACTTGAGGTAAATACATAGAATCCTGTTCCCAGACTGGGACTGGAGCTACCCCTCCAAGAGAGAAAGATCCTGAACCCAGTTCAAGGAATGCCTCTCATCATACCCGGATTCCAGATACTCTAGAAGGAGAAATCTGCCCCTGGGAGGAAAGCTTGGATTGGACTAATTTAGGTTGGGTTCGAAGACATACTGACCCTACAGAAAAAGGAAAAGAAAAAAACTTTTCCTTTAGTCTTACCCTCTTGATGAGTGGTAGAAAAGGAAACTCTTTTTCACCCGAAAGTCAGAGGATAATACTGTCAGACCAAGTTCCGACAAGGTCTCATCCTAAAAAGGAACCGCCAGAAGCATGGAATTGGATGAAACATAACATTGAACCCGCAACTGCAAGACTTAAAAATTAGGCTGTACCGCAAGGCCACAAGTAGGCTTCTCAGCTGGCCAAGATGCCAGCCACAATGCTCGGTGGCTAGCACAGCAAGTCTAATAAGATAAGGCATTGCTCTAAAAGAACAATTAGACCTTCAACTTCGAATTCAAGGATCTGAAAAGGAGCAGCTACTCCCTAAGGATCAAAGTTCTTGAACTGTAGTAGGAAAACTGCCTTCTACTTAGGGCACCATGCATTTTAATGGAGACAGCGATAGGAAAATCTTTTAAAGGACGGGAGACAGGAAGAAGGAATGCCTGGCTTCTCCTATTCCTGTGCAAAATCCAAGGCACGTCTCAAAACACTTCTTCAAAGGAAGGAGTATCTTAGAAATGACAAGTTCACCAACTTTCAAAGGTTGACAACAACAGGGAATCAATGTTGTCCAAGTAGCCAAAACCTCCTTTAACAGTACATGAGGTGCGCAAGCATACATCCGAAAGACAACACTTCAGCGTCAGATGAAGAAATTAAACTGTCCGCATTTGAGATCTTAACTCCTAATCATACTCATTTTATCGACCTCGGAAGGATGAAGGGCTGAGTCGGCCCTGCCGGAATTTGAACCTGTGACCCTTGGATCTTTGAACATTCTAACCAACTGAGCTAGCATACCGGCTACCCACAGAAACTACCGGCGAATTCTCCTCTCAGACTTATGAGAGAACGCCAGTAGAATGAGGAGCAGAAACCTTATTAACTGA
Organism: Bombina bombina; assembly: GCF_027579735.1. Lineage (NCBI taxonomy): Eukaryota > Metazoa > Chordata > Amphibia > Anura > Bombinatoridae > Bombina > Bombina bombina. The sequence goes on from NC_069503.1 coordinate 989,790,824, forward strand.
ATCCTTTAAAATGTCCTCTTACGATTTCCCTGTGGGATAGGAAAAACAGAAAAAGTCGCAGATACTGCAGAGGATACCTGAGCTAAACATAAAACATCTAGAACTAAAGCAGAATCTATATAAGAACTGCTTACAGAATAGATTAAGGATTCTCCTAAAATATACAAAACTGTCACTTTAAAATATACAAAACTGCCCATAACATATATAAGGACTTTATACACTAATATACTGAGATACTAATATACTGTCACTTTAAGGCTTTTAGGAGACAGTAAATCTCCAAAAAACTGCAGGTTTTCCTCAGATATCTAAATTTGGAACTGAATCCCCTAGATAAAAGGACACCTTAAAGGCTTTTATGTTATCCTTTATTACATATGTCATAGCACAGGGGGGGGAGCACCTCACTGCTCCGATCTCGGAACAAGGAGGCGGGGTCACGTGACCAAGAACAGAGCACAGAGAAAATGGCGCGGCCGCTTCCTCCCTGAGTAAAAAAGAAAGGCGAACATACTTAAAGGTTCAGAGAGGAAAAAAGCATAATTTATGTAAGAACTTACCTGATAAATTCATTTCTTTCATATTAGCAAGAGTCCATGAGCTAGTGACGTATGGGATATACATTCCTACCAGGAGGGGCAAAGTTTCCCAAACCTTAAAATGCCTATAAATACACCCCTCACCACACCCACAATTCAGTTTAACAAATAGCCAAGAAGTGGGGTGATAAAATAGAAGCGAAAGCATAAAAAAAATAAGGAATTGGAATAATTGTGCTTTATACAAAAAATCATAACCACCACAAAAAGGGTGGGCCTCATGGACTCTTGCTAATATGAAAGAAATGAATTTATCAGTTAAGTTCTTACATAAATTATGTTTTCTTTCATGTAATTAGCAAGAGTCCATGAGCTAGTGACGTATGGGATAATAAATACCCAAGATGTGGAACTTCCACGCAAGAGTCACTAGAGAGGGAGGGATAAAATAAAGACAGCCAATTCCGCTGAAAATTAATCCACTACCCAAATCAAAAAAGTTTCAATTTTTATAATGAAAAAAACTGAAAATATAAGCAGAAGAATCAAACTGAAACAGCTGCCTGAAGTACCATTCTACCAAAACTGCTTCTAAAGAAGAGAAAACATCAAAATGGTAGAACATAGTAAAAGTATGCAAAGAAGACCAAGTCATTGCTTTGCAAATCTGATCAACAAAAGCTTCATTCTTAAAAAGCCAAGGAAGTAGAAACTTACCTAGTAGAATGAGCCATAATCCTCCGAGGCGGGAATCCACCCGACTCCAAATAGGCATGATGAATCAAAAAGTTTAAGCAAGATGCCAAATAAATGGCAGAAGCCTTTTGACCTTCCTAACACCAGAAAAGATAACAAATAGACTAAAAGACTATCTGAAATCTGAATAGCTTCAACATAAGATTTCAAAACTCTTACCATATCCAAAGAATGTAAGAATCTTACCAAAGAAGTCTTAGTAAAAGACAATAATTCCTCCCTAATGTTGATAGAAATCACAACTTTAGGTAAAAATTTAAATGAGGATAGCAAAAACCACCTTATCCTGATGAAAAAGGAGACTCACAAGAAAGAACAGATAATTAAAAATTGCTCTAGCTGAAGGGATGTCTAAAAAGAACAATACTTTCCATGAAAGTAAACAATGTCTAGAGAAAACATATGCTCAAATAGAAGAGCCTGTAAAGCCTTTAGAACCAAATTAAAACTCCAAGGAGGAGAAATTGGCTTAATGACAGGTTTGATAAGAATCAAAGCCTGAACAAAATAATGAATAACAGGAAGGAACACTGCCTTACCCTGATGAAAAATCAGAAAAGGAGATCCACAAGAAAGAGCAGAAAACTCAGAAACTCTTCTAGCAGAAGAGATAACCAAAAGGAACAACACTTTCCAAGAAAGTAATTTTAATGTCCAGAGAACGCAAAGGTTCAAACGGAGGAGCCTGTAAAGCCCTCAGTACCAAATTGAGACTCCAAGGAGGAGATATTGACTTAATGATAGGCTTGATACAAACCAAAGCCTGCACAAAACAATGAATATCAGAATGAATAGCAATCTTTCTGTGAAAAAGAACAGAAAGAGTAGAGATTTGTCCTTTCAAATAACTTGCAGACAAAACCAACCTGAAAAATTGTAAAATTCTAGGAATTCTAAAAGAATGCCAAAAGAATTTATGAGAAGAACACCAAGAAATGAAAGTCTTCCAAACTCGATAATAAATCTTTCTAGAGACAGATTTACAAACCTGTAACATAGTATTAATCACTGAGTCAGAGAAACCTCTATGACTAAGAATCAAACGTTCAATCTCCATATCTTCAAATTAAATGATTTGAGATCCTGATGGAAAAATGGGCCTTGAGATAAAAGGTCTGGTCTTAACGGAAATGTCCAAGGTTGGCAACTGGCCATCCGAATGAGTTCCGCATACCAAAACCTGTGAGGCGATGCTGGAACCACCAGCAGTACAAACGAACGCTCCATTAAAATTTTTTGAAGAACTAGAGGCAGAAGATATAGACAGAATGATAATTCCAAGGAAGTGTCAAAGCATACGCTACTTCCGCCTGAGGATCCCCGGACCTGAAATAGGCCCCTGGGAAATTCCTTGTTAAGATGAGAGGCCAACAGATCTATTTCTGGAAGCCCTCACATCTGAAAAATTGAAAAACATATCTGGGTAAAGACCATTCTCCCGGATGTAAAGCTTGATTAACAGAGATAATCCGCTTCCCAACTTCTATACCTGGGAAAAGGAACCCAGAATTTTGATAGGAGCTGCATTTGTCCCAAGCAAATATCCGAGATACTTTGTCACAGTCTAAAGACTGATAGTCACACCCTGATGATTGACATACACCACAGATGTGATAATGTCTGAAAAAAACAATAAACGTCTCTTCTTCAAAAGAAACCAACTGAAGAACTCTGGGAATGCACGGAGTTCCAAAATATCAAATGGTAATCTCGCCTCCTGATATTTCCAAACCCCTTGTGCTGACAGAGAACCTCAGACAGCCTCCCAACCTAAAAGACTCGCATCTATAGAGATCATGGTCCAGGTTGAAAGAATCGAAGAGACCTGTAGAACTAAATGATGGTGATCTTAACCACCGAATCAAAGATAGATAAACATAGAATTCGAAGATTTAAAAAGTGAAATCCTAGAATCCCTGCACCATTATGCAGCATAAAAAACTGGAAAGGTTTTCTATGAAAATGAGCAAAGGAAAATGAATCCAATGCTGCAGCCATAAGACCTAAATTTCCATGCATATATAGCAACTGAAGGAAATAATAGAGACTGAAGGTACCGACAGACGGAACCCAATAAGAAAAAAATCACTTATCTGTTAGAGACAAAGACAGTGACACAATCTATCTGGAAACCTAAAAAAGGTGACCCTTGTGTGAGGAATCAAGAGCTTTTAATAAAAAGATCCTCTAACCCTGTCTTGAAAAAACAAAATTGAATCATATGAGATTCCGTAGTCTCAGAAAATAAAAATAATCTGAATGAAAACAGAAATGAAGATATGCATCTATTGTATCTAATGAAAACAAATAATGCCATCACTGACCAAAACCCAGATCCTAAAAATGGAACTGGAATAAATACCCCAGAAGATTCCAGATCTGAGCAGCGCTTGATCCTCAACAGGTGATCAACCGCACTTCAACATTACCCAAAATATATGGGACTGAAACACCCTAAGGAAAGTGTTAGCCTTACTGGAATAGCTGGAATATAATAGAGAGAAAAAGACTTCTCACAGACGGTTTTACTTCAAATTTTATTTGTACCCAAAATCTAAGAATTTTGGACCGAATAGAACCAAAAAAACTTCTAAATAAAAACATGTTACTTGGGTAAGAATTTAGAATTTTGTTCTTTAGTAAGAACAACCAAACTAAAATAAGCTTAAAGTTTTAGTCTAAGAACTTAATCTTGAAGCCCAGAGTAACAGTTAAGAATTGAATCCAATATGAATCAAATAATTGTTTATCTTGGAAAAAAAGAAATAAGGATTTTTTAGAAATCACAAAATTTCTTCTAGCTAAAAACAGCTAAAGACATAGATTAAACCTCATTTGTGAAAATATTCAAAAAATGAAGAAACAAATAAAATTATTAGCATGTTAATCCAGTTAAGGGACCAGTACACACCGGACTTGCATAAACAAAAATGCAAGACAACAAGACAAATGCAACAGCACCCAGTCTGAACCTCAAATGAGCAGTAGACTTTGTCCCTTAACAATGCTAAATAATACATAATCTGATACTTGATCTTAAAAGTAAACAGAAAAAATGGAGCAAAAGCAACATCATCCAAATAAATTACAGGTCCAAGAAAAGTACCTGGAAATAATTTTTTTTCCTTAAATAGGATACAACCATTTAAAAAGAAAATAAATACTATTTTGCTATAGAAACAATAGCATAATTTAGCAGGAGTAGAGATAGCCCCATTAAATTGGAGAACCCTCAAAATTGAATTTAACTGCCGGCAAAGAATATAATTAAAAACCTTTGAAGAAAATTGTCAGCCTATTCCATTCCCTAGTATGAGGGAATGGAAAAAAACCTCTGAAGACACAGAAGATAAAATAAGCAGAAATAAAATGTTAGCTAGTTTTGAAAAAGAACTAGTTACCTCAATATCCAAAATAATCAACACCTTTTCAACAAAAAACAAATGTACTCTAATAAAAAATAAAAAAGTAGATTTGTTAGTGTCAATATCTGATGAAGAAAAGTTCTGAAAGAGAAAAAACATCATCAGAGAAGGATAATTCAGTATGTTGTTGGTCATTTGAAACTTCATAAAAAAGAAGTTTGAAAAAGACCTAAAAATTTTTTAATAGAAGGCGCAAAGTCAGACAAAGCCTTAACCTAGAATCAGAAAAATATTCTTATAAATTTTCTAAGTATATCTTGTACATAAGATGTAAAAAGAAAAGCAATACATAAAGCATAAATACTAATGGATTCTGCATGTAAAAGTTTATCATGATAACTTACTACAAACCATAGCTAAAGATAAAGATTCATAACATTTAAAATAAATGAACTTAGCTTTGGTAGGACTTCTTAGTCAACAGGAATCCCTCAGTATGTTCTGATCCAGGAATAATTTATGGAAAATCTTGCAATATGTAATAGAAAAAAACAACATATAAAGCAAAATTATCAAATTCCTTAAATGACAGTTTCAGGAATGGGGAAAAATGCAAAACAAACAAGCCTCTAGCAACCAGAAGCAACAAAAAAGTGAGACTTAAATAATGTGAAAAAAAGTGGCGCCAAGTATGGCGCCCACATCTTTTGGCGCCAAGTATGACGCCCACATCTTTTGGCGCCAAGTATGACGCCCACACTTTTTGGCGCAAAAAAACGTCTGTAACACACATGCGTCAAAAATGACGCAACCACGTGTAAACTTCGGGCGTCAACTATGGCGCCGGAAATGACAAAATTTTGCGCCAAAAAAGTTTGCGCCAAGAATGACGCAATAAATTGAAGCATTTTCTGCCCCCGCGAGCCTAACAGCCTGCAAGGAAAAAAGTCAATTAGAAAATTTCTTTAAGGTAAGAAAAAATATTTCATTCATATGCATTTTCCCAAATAATGAAACTGACAGTCTGAAAGAAGGAATACTGATTATCCTGAATCATGGCAAATATAAGTTTAAAGACATATATTTAGAACTTTACGTATAAAGTGCCCAACCATAGCTTAGAGTGTCACAAAAAATAAGACGTACTTACCCCAGGACACTCATCTACATATAGCAGATAGCCAAACCAGTACTGAAACGAGAATCAGTAGAGGTAATGGTATATAAGAGTATATCGTCGATCTGAAAAGGGAGGTAAGAGATGAATCTCTACGACCGATAACAGAGAACCTATGAAATAGATCCCCTAGAGGAAGACCATTGAATTCAAATAGGCAATACTCTCTTCACATCCCTCTGACATTCACTACACTCTGAGAGGAAAACCGGGCTCCAGCCTGCTGTGAAGCGCATATCAACGTAGAATCTAGCACAAACTTACTTCACCACCTCCACGGGAGGCAAAGTTTGTAAAACTTAATTGTGGGTGTGGTGAGGGGTGTATTCATAGGCATTTTAAGGTTTGGGAAACTTTGCCCCTCCTGGTAGGAATGTATATCCCATACGTCACTAGCTCATGGACTCTTGCTAATTACATGAAAGAAAGGAGTACTAAGCTTACTCCTCCTCTTAATGGACTGACTACACCGTCGCCACCGGTGACACTAGAAATGGAAGATACATGAGGGAGAGACAAATCGGACTGAGGAGTAAGCAATGCTTAATAAAGCATGCGCTCCTATCCTAGCCGAAAAAACCTCCCCTGACTAGGTAATGTCATAAAAAGACCAGTCTGCCAACAAAAAAGAATAATCATATAAGCCTGTATCGTGGTAACCCCTTATTTGTTTTTCACTTTAAAGAAAGAGAGCCCTACACTCTGATTAACCCCTTCAATCCCTGAAGGAGAAACGGTCTGTCACTCATTAAAAATCACAATAAGTGCCTGCACGCTGCCTAATATCCCAACTAGGGTATATAATGTCCCAATCAGAGTTGCAGAATATACATATAAAAGTGCACAATTTCCCATCTTTTAGAAGATAAAGGCACTTACCTGCATTCTAGCCATCCGGCAGTCAGACGGCTCACAAAGTATGAGAGGATGCCACTCCACACAGAGACCTGTGTAAAAAGAAAGACAGAGTAAACCTACTCAGGCTTTTTATACCAGGGCAGCAACATGTTAGGAAAATGCAGCAAAGCACACTTTACAAGTTCCTAACTGTTTAAAAGCTACCACAGCCCTACTGAAGAGACTGCCGTGGAGTACAGCTAAACTCAGCTTGTGATGGAAGATCAGAGCAAACCTGCTCTGACTTCAAAATAAAAAAATCTTGATAGAAGAATCTTATACAGACACCTATAACTTCACCTCCTCCTTGCACTGAAGGCAAAGAGAATTACTGGGGTTTGTGGGAAGGGAAGTGATACTTAACAGCTTTGCTGTGGTGCTCTTTGCCTCCTCCTGCTGGCCAGGAGTGATATTCCCAACAGTAATTGATGATCCCGTGTCATATAGATGTATTTATGCAGTTGAACATAAGTTTCTTTGAATAATAAAGATGGAAAATAAACAAGCAAATCTTCTGTGTAAATAAGCCATAATCTGCCAGGCTTAGCAACCCTAGCACCAACAACAGCTTGTCTATAGCAATAATAGACTAAAAAGCTTTTTTTCAAAGCAGATTTAGCTAGCCTATCCATGTGATGTCTAAATAAGGAAGTGTCTAGTGTAAAAGGGTTATGAAACCCAAACTGTGTTTTTTCATGATTCAGATAGAGCATGCAATTTTAAACAACTTTCTAATTTGCTTATGTCATCAATTTGTCTTTGTTCTCTTGGTATCTTTTGTTGAAAAGCTTAGGAGACAGCCCTTTTCTGGAGCACTATATGGCAGCAGTTTTGCAAGAATGTCATCCATTTGCAAGAGCACTAGATGGCAGCAGTATTTCCTGCCATGTAGTGCTTCAGATGCCTATACAGTATCCAAATTAGCCTTAAACAATCTATAAAATAAAAATCCAAGATATTTAACTTCTTCTTCACTTAAGGGCTAAAGTAACAGCAATATTTACTTATTTTAGTTGCAAGATGAGGAGGCACACTGCAGCAGGGGAATAAGAAAAGAATTGGAGATTTAGAGTAGCAGCAAACACTGAGGAATGTTTCCAGGGGTGGCAAAAAACCACGATATTCTTACATGATAAATTAATTAATTTCTTGGTTGTGAGAGTCCATGACCTTACTCTTGGAATATACTTCACTGGCCATCAGGAGGAGGCAAAGAGCCCTCACTGATGGCTGGTTTGTGGACTCTCACAAACAAGAAAGAACTGAATTTATCAGGTAAGAATAAATTATGTTTTCTTTTTATTGGCTGTGAGAGTACATGCCCTTACTCTTGGTAACCTAGCAGAGAAGTCCACAAAAACAGGGCCAGACAAAAAACAAAGGTAGGTACCTATTAACCAGGTATCAACACTTGCAAAAAAAACCAAAAGCAGCCTCAGCAAAAAAACATTAAAGCAATACAATTTGGTAAAAGTATGTAGAGAGGACCAAGTGACGACCCTGCAAATCTGTTCTACAGAGGCTTCATTATTGAAGGACCAAGAAGTGGACATAGAACAGGTGGATTGAGCTGTAATCCACGAAGATGGCTGCTGGACAGCCACCAAGTAAGCCGAACAAATGAGGCTCTGCAACCAAAACGACAAAGACAGATGTAGCTTTCTGACCAATGTGTTTACCCGAGTACAACATATATAGACTATAAGATTGACTAAAAGTCCTTTGTCGTCTGTAGATAAAACTTCAGAACCCTAAACACATCCAGGTTATGTAATAGTCTTTCTTTTGAAGATTTTGGGTTAGAACATAAAAAAGGTACAACAATCTCTTGATTAATATTGTCAGATGACACTACTTTTGGTATAAAACCAAAAACTGTGCATAAAACTTATCCTGGTGAAATACTAAGTAAGATCACAAGACAAGGCTGATAATTCTGAAACTCTTCTGGTAGATGAGATAACCAAGTGAAACAGAACTTTCCAAGACAGTAGTTTAATGTCTAAATTATGCATAAGCTCAAATAGAGGGGACTGAAGAATTCTCAAAACCAGATTGAGGTTCCAAGGAAGAGACAGAAATCGGACCATTGGCCGAATCCGAACTAGCGCCTGAATATAGGAATGAATTTCAGGCGGACAAGCTAACTTCCTGTGCAGCAACACAGAAAGAGCAGAAATCAGCCCATGATAGAACTACCAGATAGGCCCTTATCCAGCCCCTCCTGTAGCAATTGTAAAATGCAAGGAATAACCCCTGGTCGAGCACCAGGTGAGATAAACCTTCCACACTTCCTAGTAACTGGCTTACGAGCTTGAATTAAGGTCTCTATCACAGAGTCAGAAAAACCCCTCTGAGACAGAATCAATAGTTCAATCTCCATGCAGTTAAGCTGAGAGACTGAAGATTTTTATGAAAAAATTAACCTTGTGCCAGTAAGTCTAAGAGCTATGAGAATGGCAGAAGTCCTCTCCTGTTTGAGACAAGCTACTACCCTCGGGAGGAGAACAATTGGTGTTAAGATGTAAACTAACTAGTACTGCCAGGGAGCTGTCAAGGCATCCACCAGCGCCACCTGAGGAACTCTCAAACTCTATCTGTACTGAGGAAGCTTGTTATTCAAGCTGTATGCCATCAGATCTACCTCCGGCCATCCCCAGAGATATACCAACCTAAAGAAAAATATCCTGATTGAGAGATTATTTTCCTCTATGAGTAGTCTGGAGATTTAGCTAATCCGCTTTCCAATTGTTCACACCTGGGATGTGATAACCTAGAATATGTGCACGGATGTATCTCAGCCCAATTTTAATATGAGATACTTCTTGCATTGCTAGGGAGTTGCGAGTGCCCCCTTGATTATTTTATGTAAGCTACTCTCGTGAAGTTGTCCGACTGAAAGCGAATAAAAGGAAAAATACTAGTTGGGGCCAAGACTGTAGAGCTCTGAATATTGCCCTGAGCTCCAAAATATTGATGGGTAGAAGAACTTCCAGAGAGCACCACACTCCCTGAGCTTTCTGACCATCCCAGATCGCTCCCTAACCTCATAAACGTATCTGCCACTCTATCCTGAGGAAACTCATACCTCTGGAAAGCGGAGCTGGATACGTCCACCTCAACACAAATCTGCTATTAGATTTCCCTTAATAGTGCATACTTTGGGTCAGTGCTTTCTGACCTTTTTTATGTTTTGTAGATTTCCCTTAAGCCTAGCCTTCTTATCCTGGGGTAAACTCACTTTCCCCCCATTATGGTAGAAATTATGGAATCCAAGCCAGGGCCAAACAAGGTTTTACTCTTGAAGGCAAGCGATAACAACATAGACTTGGAAACCATGTCTGCTAACCAAGATTTTAGACAAAAAGCCCATCTACACAATACAGCTAAGGCTGTATTTTTTGCATTTATGCAGATAATCTGGATAATTGCATCACAGATTAAGGCATCTAACCTGGTCAAGCACAGGATATGATCTTGAATCTCCTCCAAGGAAGACTCTTCAAATATAAGATCACTCAAAGAATCACCCCAGAAAGCAGCAACCCCCACCACTACAGTAATCTTAACTGCTGGTTGGAATATTCCACCTTGCAGAAAAGCATTCCTGAGAAAACCCTCCAGTTTTCTTTCTGTCCATCGGATCCTTAAAAACAAAATGTATTCTAACCTGATAAATTATTTTCTTTCTTGGTGGTGATAGTCCACGAGAAATTATTTTCTGGCCACCAGGAGGAGGAAAAAACACCCCACAACAAAAGCTTTAAATATCACTCCTACTTCCATATCTCTCTCCCAGTAGTACATATAGCCAAGGAAAGGAGTAAGAAGGAAGAAAGAAAGATGGTAGGGTAAAGAGATGCAAACAAGAACTGCTGCAAACTAGTAAGAAATGGGCAGGTTCATGGACTATCAACACCAAGAAAGAAAGGAATTTATCAGGTATGAATAAATTATGTTTTCGTTTTTTTTTTTGTGTGGCGATAGTCCATGAGAATCCTTATGTGTGGGAACTAATACCAAAGCTGTGAAGTCCACAAAGGAAAGTGGGTGGGGAAAAAAGGAAAGGCAGACACCTATTTACCAGAAACTACCGCATGAAGAAACCTTCCTTCCAAAAACTGTCCCTGCCGAGACAAACACATGAAATGGGAAATATGCAAACAGCACCAAGCTACAATCTTGCAATTGAGCTCCACTTATATCACAATCTTGAGAACTAAAAAAAGAAAGACGCAAAATGAGTTCTAATTACTTTAATACATAAAAGTTTTGAGAACTCTGCCTCCCAGAATCCTAGGAGAATAAAACTTGGCAATTAACACCCTGACTCTACTTCCAAAATTACTATAATCTTTCCACAGATGATTTTGGCTAGGATGAAAGTAATCACCACACAAAAATTTCACTTAAAAGAAACACTTTAGGTAGGAAAGACAACAAAAGGTCACAAACTGCATTGTGACGAAATGCTTAAGAACCCGAGAGAGTGTAAGGTACACAAAATCTCCAAGCTAAATAAAGTTAATAACAAACAAATGTCAGAGACAGACTGAATAACCATGAATGTATAGGATCCAAAAGGAAGATTTCGCAAGCCTCTAAGAAACTGGATCCAAACTCCTTGAAGAAAAGATAGATGGAAACCAGGTCTGATAGAAACCAGAGCATGAATAAACAGATAACAGGAAGATAAACAAACTGCCTGTATGAAAACATAGAAAATACATTACGCAACTCATTTGAAGGCTGAACAGGATACCCTGTCATGCTTTCTTGAGCAAAGTACTAGGAAAGAGACACTTTCCAAGCCATCTTAATATTCATCGCCAAACAGACGCCCAAGTTCTGCAACCACCTGCCATGTGAAAAATGGAGCAATTGAATTGCAACAATCTTTTCTTGAAAACAAGGAAATAACCACGGTACAAACAGAATTGGAGAATAAGAAAACAAATACTAATAAGAGACTGCCGGCGCATCTATCAACATCACCTGAGAATCACTCAATCTCCAACTATAGCTGGAAGATTGTCGATTACTCAAGAAGGCAATGATCACTCTAAAAAACTGCTTCCCATTACAAGAACTCTGTGGAACCAAAGTGAGGAATGAAAGGAAACCAAAGATAAGATGACTGACTGAAAGAAAAGAACTGATCGGAGAAGAGACCAAGTCTGAAGGGATCGGAACATTACATGTAGATCCAGAACATTTATTGGTAGCCTCACCCTCATGAGACAACCGAAAGTTCCTGAGATCCTCGTCGAACTTCAGACTGACCCAAATCTGACAAGCTGGCATTATCAGGACTACCATGTCCCTACACCGATATAGGGTAACAGATATAGGGAATGGAAAACAGAATTTATGTTTACCTGATAAATTACTTTCTCCAACGGTGTGTCCGGTCCACGGCGTCATCCTTACTTGTGGGATATTCTCTTCCCCAACAGGAAATGGCAAAGAGCCCAGCAAAGCTGGTCACATGATCCCTCCTAGGCTCCGCCTACCCCAGTCATTCGACCGACGTTAAGGAGGAATATTAGCATAGGAGAAACCATATGGTACCGTGGTGACTGTAGTTAAAGAAAATAAATTATCAGACCTGATTAAAAAAACCAGGGCGGGCCGTGGACCGGACACACCGTTGGAGAAAGTAATTTATCAGGTAAACATAAATTCTGTTTTCTCCAACATAGGTGTGTCCGGTCCACGGCGTCATCCTTACTTGTGGGAACCAATACCAAAGCTTTAGGACACGGATGAAGGGAGGGAGCAAATCAGGTCACCTAAATGGAAGGCACCACGGCTTGCAAAACCTTTCTCCCAAAAATAGCCTCAGAAGAAGCAAAAGTATCAAACTTGTAAAATTTGGTAAAAGTGTGCAGTGAAGACCAAGTCGCTGCCCTACATATCTGATCAACAGAAGCCTCGTTCTTGAAGGCCCATGTGGAAGCCACAGCCCTAGTGGAATGAGCTGTGATTCTTTCGGGAGGCTGCCGTCCGGCAGTCTCGTAAGCCAATCTGATGATGCTTTTAATCCAAAAAGAGAGAGAGGTAGAAGTTGCTTTTTGACCTCTCCTTTTACCGGAATAAACAACAAACAAGGAAGATGTTTGTCTAAAATCCTTTGTAGCATCTAAATAGAATTTTAGAGCGCGAACAACATCCAAATTGTGCAACAAACGTTCCTTCTTTGAAACTGGTTTCGGACACAGAGAAGGTACGATAATCTCCTGGTTAATGTTTTTGTTAGAAACAACTTTTGGAAGAAAACCAGGTTTAGTACGTAAAACCACCTTATCTGCATGGAACACCAGATAAGGAGGAGAACACTGCAGAGCAGATAATTCTGAAACTCTTCTAGCAGAAGAAATTGCAACTAAAAACAAAACTTTCCAAGATAATAACTTAATATCAACGGAATGTAAGGGTTCAAACGGAACCCCCTGAAGAACTGAAAGAACTAAATTGAGACTCCAAGGAGGAGTCAAAGGTTTGTAAACAGGCTTAATTCTAACCAGAGCCTGAACAAAGGCTTGAACATCTGGCACAGCTGCCAGCTTTTTGTGAAGTAACACAGACAAGGCAGAAATCTGTCCCTTCAGGGAACTTGCAGACAATCCTTTTTCCAATCCTTCTTGAAGGAAGGATAGAATCTTAGGAATCTTAACCTTATCCCAAGGGAATCCTTTAGATTCACACCAACAGATATATTTTTTCCAAATTTTGTGGTAAATCTTTCTAGTTACAGGCTTTCTGGCCTGAACCAGAGTATCGATAACAGAATCTGAGAACCCTCGCTTCGATAGGATCAAGCGTTCAATCTCCAAGCAGTCAGCTGGAGTGAAACCAGGTTCGGATGTTCGAACGGACCCTGAACAAGAAGGTCTCGTCTCAAAGGTAGCTTCCAAGGTGGAGCCGATGACATATTCACCAGATCTGCATACCAAGTCCTGCGTGGCCACGCAGGAGCTATCAAGATCACCGACGCCCTCTCCTGATTGATCCTGGCTACCAGCCTGGGGATGAGAGGAAACGGCGGGAACACATAAGCTAGTTTGAAGGTCCAAGGTGCTACTAGTGCATCCACTAGAGCCGCCTTGGGATCCCTGGATCTGGACCCGTAGCAAGGAACTTTGAAGTTCTGACGAGAGGCCATCAGATCCATGTCTGGAATGCCCCACAGCTGAGTGACTTGGGCAAAGATTTCCGGATGGAGATCCCACTCCCCCGGATGCAATGTCTGACGACTCAGAAAATCCGCTTCCCAATTTTCCACTCCTGGGATGTGGATAGCAGACAGGTGGCAGGAGTGAGACTCCGCCCATAGAATGATTTTGGTCACTTCTTCCATCGCCAGGGAACTCCTTGTTCCCCCCTGATGGTTGATGTACGCAACAGTTGTCATGTTGTCTGATTGAAACCGTATGAACTTGGCCCTCGCTAGCTGAGGCCAAGCCTTGAGAGCATTGAATATCGCTCTCAGTTCCAGAATATTTATCGGTAGAAGAGATTCTTCCCGAGACCAAAGACCCTGAGCTTTCAGGGATCCCCAGACCGCGCCCCAGCCCATCAGACTGGCGTCGGTCGTGACAATGACCCACTCTGGTCTGCGGAATGTCATCCCTCGTGACAGGTTGTCCAGGGACAGCCACCAACGGAGTGAGTCTCTGGTCTTCTGATTTACTTGTATCTTCGGAGACAAGTCTGTATAGTCCCCATTCCACTGACTGAGCATGCACAGTTGTAATGGTCTTAGATGAATGCGAGCAAAAGGAACTATGTCCATTGCCGCTACCATCAACCCGATCACTTCCATGCACTGAGCTATGGAAGGAAGAGGAACGGAATGAAGTATCCGACAAGAGTCTAGAAGCTTTGTTTTTCTGGCCTCTGTCAGAAATATCCTCATTTCTAAGGAGTCTATTATTGTTCCCAAGAAGGGAACCCTTGTTGACGGAGATAGAGAACTCTTTTCCACGTTCACTTTCCATCCGTGAGATCTGAGAAAGGCCAGGACTATGTCCGTGTGAGCCTTTGCTTGAGTAAGGGACGACGCTTGAATTAGAATGTCGTCCAAGTAAGGTACTACAGCAATGCCCCTTGGTCTTAGCACAGCTAGAAGGGACCCTAGTACCTTTGTGAAAATCCTTGGAGCAGTGGCTAATCCGAAAGGAAGCGCCACGAACTGGTAATGCTTGTCCAGGAATGCGAACCTTAGGAACCGATGATGTTCCTTGTGGATAGGAATATGTAGATACGCATCCTTTAAATCCACCGTGGTCATGAATTGACCTTCCTGGATGGAAGGAAGAATAGTTCGAATGGTTTCCATCTTGAACGATGGAACCTTGAGAAACTTGTTTAAGATCTTGAGATCTAAGATTGGTCTGAACGTTCCCTCTTTTTTGGGAACTATGAACAGATTGGAGTAGAACCCCATCCCTTGTTCTCTTAATGGAACAGGATGAATCACTCCCATTTTTAACAGGTCTTCTACACAATGTAAGAATGCCTGTCTTTTTATGTGGTCTGAAGACAACTGAGACCTGTGGAACCTCCCCCTTGGGGGAAGCCCCTTGAATTCCAGAAGATAACCTTGGGAGACTACTTCTAGTGCCCAAGGATCCAGAACATCTCTTGCCCAAGCCTGAGCGAAGAGAGAGAGTCTGCCCCCCACCAGATCCGGTCCCGGATCGGGGGCCAACATTTCATGCTGTCTTGGTAGCAGTGGCAGGTTTCTTGGCCTGTTTTCCCTTGTTCCAGCCTTGCATTGGTCTCCAAGCTGGCTTGGCTTGAGAAGTATTACCCTCTTGCTTAGAGGACGTAGCACTTTGGGCTGGTCCGTTTCTACGAAAGGGACGAAAATTAGGTTTATTTTTTGTCTTGAAAGGCCGATCCTGAGGAAGGGCGTGGCCCTTACCCCCAGTGATATCAGAGATAATCTCTTTCAAGTCAGGGCCAAACAGCGTTTTCCCCTTGAAAGGAATGTTAAGTAGCTTGTTCTTGGAAGACGCATCAGCCGACCAAGATTTCAACCAAAGCGCTCTGCGCGCCACAATAGCAAACCCAGAATTCTTAGCCGCTAATTTAGCCAATTGCAAAGTGGCGTCTAGGGTAAAAGAATTAGCCAATTTGAGAGCATTGATTCTGTCCATAATCTCCTCATAAGGAGGAGAATCACTATCGACCGCCTTTATCAGCTCATCGAACCAGAAACATGCGGCTGTAGCGACAGGGACAACGCATGAAATTGGTTGTAGAAGGTAACCCTGCTGAACAAACATCTTTTTAAGCAAACCTTCTAATTTTTTATCCATAGGATCTTTGAAAGCACAACTATCCTCTATGGGTATAGTGGTGCGTTTGTTTAAAGTGGAAACCGCTCCCTCGACCTTGGGGACTGTCTGCCATAAGTCCTTTCTGGGGTCGACCATAGGAAACAATTTTTTAAATATGGGGGGAGGGACGAAAGGAATACCGGGCCTTTCCCATTCTTTATTAACAATGTCCGCCACCCGCTTGGGTATAGGAAAAGCTTCTGGGAGCCCCGGCACCTCTAGGAACTTGTCCATTTTACATAGTTTCTCTGGGATGACCAACTTGTCACAATCATCCAGAGTGGATAATACCTCCTTAAGCAGAATGCGGAGATGTTCCAACTTAAATTTAAATGTAATCACATCAGGTTCAGCTTGTTGAGAAATGTTCCCTGAATCAGTAATTTCTCCCTCAGACAAAACCTCCCTGGCCCCATCAGACTGGGTTAGGGGCCCTTCAGAAACATTATTATTAGCGTCGTCATGCTCTTCAGTATCTAAAACAGAGCAGTCGCGCTTACGCTGATAAGTGTTCATTTTGGCTAAAATGTTTTTGACAGAATTGTCCATTACAGCCGTTAATTGTTGCATAGTAAGGAGTATTGGCGCGCTAGATGTACTAGGGGCCTCCTGAGTGGGCAAGACTCGTGTAGACGAAGGAGGGAATGATGCAGTACCATGCTTACTCCCCTCACTTGAGGAATCATCTTGGGCATCATTGTCATTGTCACATAAATCACATTTATTTAAATGAATAGGAATTCTGGCTTCCCCACATTCAGAACACAGTCTATCTGGTAGTTCAGACATGTTAAACAGGCATAAACTTGATAACAAAGTACAAAAAACGTTTTAAAATAAAACCGTTACTGTCACTTTAAATTTTAAACTGAACACACTTTATTACTGCAATTGCGAAAAAACATGAAGGAATTGTTCAAAATTCACCAAATTTTCACCACAGTGTCTTAAAGCCTTAAAAGTATTGCACACCAAATTTGGAAGCTTTAACCCTTAAAATAACGGAACCGGAGCCGTTTTTAACTTTAACCCCTTTACAGTCCCTGGTATCTGCTTTGCTGAGACCCAACCAAGCCCAAAGGGGAATACGATACCAAATGACGCCTTCAGAAAGTCTTTTCTAAGTATCAGAGCTCCTCTCACATGCGACTGCATGCCATGCCTCTCAAAAACAAGTGCGCAACACCGGCGCGAAAATGAGACTCTGCCTATGCTTTGGGAAAGCCCCTAAAGAATAAGGTGTCTAAAACAGTGCCTGCCGATATTATTATATCAAAAAACCCAAATAAAATGATTCCTCAAGGCTAAATATGTGTTAATAATGAATCGATTTAGCCCAGAAAAAGTCTACAGTCTTAATAAGCCCATGTGAAGCCCTTATTTACAATCGTAATAAACATGGCTTACCGGATCCCATAGGGAAAATGACAGCTTCCAGCATTACATCGTCTTGTTAGAATGTGTCATACCTCAAGCAGCAAGAGACTGCACACTGTTCCCCCAACTGAAGTTAATTGCTCTCAACAGTCCTGTGTGGAACAGCCATGGATTTTAGTGACGGTTGCTAAAATCATTTTCCTCATACAAACAGAAATCTTCATCTCTTTTCTGTTTCTGAGTAAATAGTACATACCAGCACTATTTCAAAATAACAAACTCTTGATTGAATAATAAAAACTACAGTTAAACACTAAAAAACTCTAAGCCATCTCCGTGGAGATGTTGCCTGTACAACGGCAAAGAGAATGACTGGGGTAGGCGGAGCCTAGGAGGGATCATGTGACCAGCTTTGCTGGGCTCTTTGCCATTTCCTGTTGGGGAAGAGAATATCCCACAAGTAAGGATGACGCCGTGGACCGGACACACCTATGTTGGAGAAAAAGAAACGAAACAATTAAAGAAAACATAAATTTATATATTACCTTATAAAGCTTAGGAGCTGGCCAATTTTTGATTATGCACCTGAGTAGTGCTTGCTGATTGGTGGCTAAATGTAGCCACCATCAGCAAGCGCTACCCAGTGTTCTGAACCAAAAATGGACCAGCTCATAAGCTTACGTTCCTGCTTTTTCAAATGAGATACCAAGAGAACTAAGAAAAAATTGATAATAGGAGTAAATTGAAAAGTTTCTTAAAATTGCATGCTCTATCTGAATCATGAAAGAAAAAAAATTGGGTTTTATACCCCTTTAATGTCCCTTAAAATGGATTGCAAAAATACAGCAGTGTTACAAAATATTAGAGAATTTGGCCAAAATGCAATAAAGAATAAATATGTACAGCTGGTTTACCTGTTCTGTTCCTGTAGGGCTTTAAATGCTGTTTTATAGTCAACTTCTCGAAGAAACTGGCATAGAATTGCTACCTGTAAATAAACACCATGTATTAACTTATGTTAATTATGAGAACACACTTCAGACAGCCATCCATAAAGATCAGAAAAGCTTGTCAAATAATACTGCACATTTTCTTGGATTTATGAAGTCATGGTGTTCGTAAGATATATATATATATATATATCTTTATATCTATCCACACACTGTATAGAGATGTGCGCATTCAGCAGTTCCATTCACTGCCAAATGCGGAAGCAAGAGGCTACTTTCGGTATTCAGCTCTTTTTGGGACCGAATATCCTCTTGTGCAAGTGAAACACACCAAGATCTTCACAGATACATACACACACACACCCAAATCTGGTATTACAAAATCCAAACTTATTCTGAAACCAAAGTTTTTAATTAATATATATATAAAAAAAAAAAAAATATGAAAAATTACTCGTTTTCCTTGCAAGTCACAATCTTCTCTGCCTGTTTCTTTTTTTTTTGTGTTCTAAAATGCAAATAATTGTCTATTTATTTAAAACAAGAAATATTAAGTAAAATATTAAAAAATTATATACAACTCTTTAGCTTTATAAGCTGTATTATGACATGTAAAAATTGCCTAAATGACATAAGATGTTGTTTATACTTGGTTCCATCACCTAGAGGTTGGACAGAAAAAGGAGTAGGAAGGTAGCAGAAAGACGAGTTATATATAATCTAAAAAGTAAAACATAAATGTTGCTTAAATGCCCCTTTTAATTGCAGTCTTTTTTTAAATTTCATTTTTTAAATTTTATATCTTTTAAATGAAAGCTATTTGGAGTACACCATCTCAAAAAGGTTTAGCCTCCCTGTCCTAGACTGCACCATCTCCTGGGCAGAACTGACATAAATGTGACCATTCCAGTGACGTGAGTTGAGGTCAGAGGCTGGTGAGACACTGGCTATGTTATGCCCAAGAAACAGTAAGGCTCACAACCATATTGTTAGTATGTGTTTTGCACGTTATCTGTTAAAGCCAATCAGGGAAAGATAATTATATGTAGCCTTGGATTTGTGGATTTCTAATTCTAAGAGCTAAATTACAGGCAAATGGACTAAATAGATAAGAAAAGTATACTGTATGTTGTATTATTATGCATATCTAAATATTTAAAGGGCCCCCTATCTAGTTCTGCAGTGCACACACAGTAATCCATCCCAGCCAATAGCCACACACTACACAGATGCTGGACATGCAGGGGAGAAAGAGAGAGACAGAGGGGGGAAAGAGAAAGAGAGGGGGGAAAGAGAAAGAGAGGGGGAAAAGAGAAAGAGAGGGGGGAAAAGAGAAAGAGAGGGGGGAAAAGAGAAAGAGAGGGGGGAAAAGAGAAAGAGAGGGGGAAAAGAGAAAGAGAGGGGGAAAAGAGAAAGAGAGGGGGAAAAGAGAAAGAGGGTGAAAACAGATTGAGACAGAGAGGGGAGAAAGAGACAGAGAGGGGAGAAAGAGACAGAGAGGGGAGAAAGAGACAGAGAGGGGGTAAGAGACAGAGAGGGGGTAAGAGACAGAGAGGGGGTAAGACACAGAGAGGGGGTAAGACACAGAGAGGGGGTAAGACACAGAGAGGGGGTAAGACACAGAGAGGGGGTAAGACACAGAGAGGGGGTAAGAGACAGAGAGGGGGTAAGAGACAGAGAGGGGGTAAGAGACAGAGAGGGGGTAAGAGACAGAGAGGGGGAAAAGAGACAGAAAGGGGCAAAAGCGACGGATGAGCCCACCCGTAACTGCACGTCTGTTAGACAGCCAGGCTAACCCTCCGGCTAAGAACTAGCCGTCCTAACAAGAACCGGCTAAGAACCCTTTCTCCAGGACACCCTGGAAGAACCAGAGAGAACCTCAAGAAGAAATATAAAATCATAGAGAACCAACACCCCCCACCAAAACAGGGGGGGTGGGGAAGGCAGTCAACCCAAATAGTAAAACGAGGGACCAGCTACAAGCTGAGAAAAGAAAAAAAAAAACACCTTTCCAAAAAACCCCTTCCACGATACATCAAAACACCAAGGGGTCAGGACCCTGTCAAACTACATAATAAGGAGCACCCATAATGGAGAAGACCAACCACAAAAAAAAAGAGTCGTAGCACAAAAAGGAACAATCAGGTACTCTGATGCCTACCCCTGACAGACTGAATTATCCCAGAAGAGGTGACATAGTCGAAGGAAGATTAAACTTCCCCAGCACTGAAAAGATCCAGAGATCTACTTAAAGGGACACTGAACCTAAATATTTTCTTTTGTGATTCAGATAGAGCATGAAATTTTAAGCAACTTTCTAATTTACTCCTATTATCAAATTTTCTTCATTCGCTTGGTATCTTTATTTGAAATGCAAGAATGTAAGTTTAGATGCCGGACCATTTGTGGTGAACAACCTGGGTTGTTCTTGCTGATTGGTGGATAAATTCATCCACCAATAAAAAAGTGCTGTCCAGAGTTCTAAACTAATAAAAAATCTTAGATTCCTTATTTTTCAAATAAAGATAGCAAGAGAACGAGGACATATTGATAATAGGAGTAAATTAGAAAGTTGCTTAAAATTGCATGCTCTATCTGAATCACAAAAAGAAACAAATTTGGGTTCAGTGTCCCTTTAAGAATCCCTGACCATGATCCCCCAAGAGCAAGACTAGGATAGGCACGAATGCCCACATAACCTAGATCGGATCCCACCAAAGGTACAGATTCGTCAAAAGGACACACCAAAGGAGAGTGTCCGGGTGCCAGGAATCAGACTGACGAGAAGTTCAAAAATAATCACACCTTTATTAATAACAAAAAATAATAAAAAGTCCACAAGTCAAAGCCAGAGCTGCTAGTAAGACGAGCCAAGTCAGGAGCCAAAGCGAATAGTCAGATGAGCCGGAATCAGGAACAAGGAGAACAGCAGAGTCAGGAACAAGCCAGGGATCAGGAACCAGGAGGGACGTCAGACAGCCAGGTAATACACAGGAACTCACAAACCGGTATTAGACAACGCAAGGGCAAAGCATACTGAACAGAGGCCCTTTAAATAATAAGTGATGCCATCACAATTCTGAGACTGCAACCTGTCTCACATGGATGATGTACACCAGTCTGGCCATAAGAGGGCGTGCAGGAAATAAGCAGCATCACACACTCTGCACCAGATTCAGCAAGAGAGGTGAGTAACATGGCTGCCAGCAGCACATGGCAAACAAAGCAGGGAAAAAACCCTGACAGAGAGTCCCTCGACCTCCTGCTGAACTCCGAGTCAGAAAAAGGATCTACTTCAGAAAGAACCCAACTGGTAAAAACTCAGAAAACCAGGTACTCAGAGTAGAAAGAGTGACTAAAGATTCCTAAGAGAAAACAGAAGGAAGACCAGAAGACACTCTCCCACTTCCATGGAAGTGATAAGACAAACTGCCCCAGAGACCAAAGAAAAGTTTCCCAGATAAGGAAAGAGATACCGCATACAGGCGACCGGTGCGGACTAACCAGAAATCTATGAAAAACTTGAGATCGATAGCAACATACCAAGCCAAAAAAAAATCGGACTGTTAACATCACCCACCCACATTACCAACGAAGGAGTGAAGGAAAACAGCAGGACAAGCCTATAGAGTATTTTAACTCAAAAGGCCTAGGAGATTTCCTGTCTGAAAAACAGGATACTGTATAAAAAGCCCCCCATAGATCATAGAAAATCTAGAATCAGAACAAGGATACTGCAAACAATACGGTCCAGAAAAAATGGATTTCCTCAACATGATGAAAGAAAATGATCCATCCCCCTGATAACGGAAGAAAGAACCGAATATCAACCCTTAAGAGGAAGAAGAAATAAGCTCTACATAGAGAGCATAGAGAACCAAATAGAACGAGAACCCCTATGAAACACCAAAAGAGGGGAAAATACACCCTTGAGAAAAGGAACTGGGAAAAAAACTTCAAGTCACCCGTCCTCCCTTCATCAAGAGATGCAAAACCTAGTTCCTAAAGAAAACTGCCACAGCAGAATTTAAACTCCAAGTCAACAGCTTTGCAAAGCAGGGTATTGTAGGCCACTTGGACCACATATGATCCAATACCAGACGCCCAACCAAGACGATTTAACCAGGACCAGCCTGACATCCAGGATAGAAGGACTTCTTCTGGACCGAAAAACAACCTCTTGAGAAGAAGAAAGAAGCGATGCAACTAGTACCCCCTCAGGACCAGCCTGTTAGTCAGGATACAACATATCTGTACAAACCGCAAAAGAACAGAGATAACTATACCCAACCAGGACCAGCCCGCTATGAAAGATACAACATATCTGTTCAAGGATCAAACAGAAAATTCAAAGTTTATAGCAGGGCCAGAAAACTGAGAATAATAAAACAGAAATATAAACTCCGAAGCTTAAACATAGTCTCGGACATATAGAGGGAACGTCACCCCAACCAGAGACAACCTTCTTGTTTTTGTTATAGAACTTCCACTGGAAGATTCCATCAATTGCGACATGAAAATCGCTAATACCAGAATCCCAGAGCGAAAGGTCTTCCTAAGAAGAGTTTCAACATAATCTCACGCTCAAAATAAAAATGAAAAAAATTAAATTTATCCTAACCGGATAAGAAAAGAAATTAGGCAAGTACACACAAGAGATAGCCCATGGGAAAGTGAACACCGACAGGTCCCGCCCGTCATGCAACACAATTTCCCAAGAAATCCGAACTGGGAATCTGATAGAAAAACAAAGGATAACAATATAGAAACGATAAGGAATAGGATAACCATCCCTCCGGTCATCTAAACAAGTTCGCTATCTGAATCAGCAGACTGAGATTCAGCTGACGAATCAGAAATAGGATCCTCCAATGTTGCCAAAACAGAACAGAAGTACACGCAGGCGAGCCATTCGATATTTAAAAGCAAAATTTACCTCTGTCCGAGCATTCGGAGTCTCTGACCCTAGCGGTAGCACCAGAGGACATCACTTCCCCAGAAGACTGATCGGATACCAAAGTCCTCTTACATGCCGGACCATGGGCTTGCACGTGTCAGGAAGATGCAAATGCACTAAGGCCAGAAAAATTACCAATGCGAAACCATGCAGTAACCTCTGGTGGAAAAAGGCCTCCTTTGGGAGAAGGGGTAATGATATGCGGGGCAACCACCTGTGTAGGAACAGAAGATGTTAGGGAACACACATCAGGGGACGCTGAATCCTCAGAGACGGATGGCTCAGTGGTCTCTAACGTTCCAACATGGGAAGATGAGAACACTCTATTGCGGCATACGTAGATTATGGTCAAAAAACAACTGGCACCTTATACCCCCCCCCCCCCCAATGGCTGGGGCCATTCACCACCTCCTATGATCCAGACAGGTAGAGAAAACGGATCCTTACACAGTCACATGGTCAGAAATACAGAAATGGGAACAAAAACGTGATTGCACCCGGTCACGTGGTGCAACGTGCAGGATTCACTCCCGCTAAGAAAAGCGCACCAGTTCATAAAACTGCGCAGCTTGAAAATAACCTGTACATTCCGAAACAGCCTATGAGCTTCAACGTCACTTAGACATAAGCAGTCAAAATAACAAACATGAATAATCAATAATCCCCCCCGCCCGGAGATATTAACCCTTGATTCCATAAAGATAAAAGGAGCCCCACTGAGACCCTATCTTCTAACGTTCCAAGCATGTAAAAAAAAATTGAAACGATCTTACCGGAATCTATGCCGTGGAACAGCAACACTGTCCTTCAAGTTTCACAGATGGTAGCGGCGCTTCTGACATGGACTTGAGTGCAGAAAAGCAGGCAGCGAAACTTGTCATCACTGATTGCTTATGGAGCTGTTAATATGAGTCGGGATGGTTTCACAGAAAGACTCTCCCTGCATCTCCATACTCTTACTTTCATCAATGCTCTCACTGAGAGGCTGACAAGACTACTAAAAACTCCAGTCCGATCTCGAAGAGTACTACCCTCCATAAGGAACTACTCCATAATCTTCTACACTTCTCTGCCAACCTCCTGTGATGAAAGGCAAAGAATGACTGGGGGATGAGGGAGGTGGGGGAGGTATTTAATCCTTTCGCTGGGGTGTCTTTGCCTCCTCCTGGTGGCCAGGTTCTGTATTCCCAAAAGTAATGAATGCAGCTGTGGGCTCTCCCTGTATTTAGAAGGAAAATTACTTATCCATAGGCACCCAACTACTGGGAGATAAAATGGAATCCAGTAGAAAGCCAAACCATTGCTGAAACATATCAGCAGAGGAAATTGAATAGTAGTATGCCGACATCCCAACAGGAGGCAGCACCTGTGGCAGGCTTGTGACTAACTCCCATAAGGTGTAATTGTGCCACTACCCAATGCATCCCTCTGTCAAAACATCAGCACTCTGAGGGGAACATGGGCCTCAACTCAGTCTGAGAACCCCTCTTATAGTAAAACATCTGGAGCACCTGGGCAATATGTGGGCCACAATTCAAGAGTGTAAAAATAAACATTCATAATATGGAATATATGGCATGTTAGTTGAACCTTAAAATTTTTCATTATACTTTTTTTTTTCTCTGTTACTTCTACTAAGTAGTGTGTCTCACATACAGAGTTAGCTGCACCTTTTTTTCACTCCTTTGTAGTGACTCAGCTACATGTTTATAGTACTGATAATTAGGAAGAATGTTGATATAATTGGATGGCAATGGAGATAATGCATCACAAGAGTTGATAAACTATATTATACTTACTTGTGTGTGGCAGTTCAGCAGCGAACAACATTTTATCATTCTTTTAATCACCTGAAAAATATTAACAACTTACATGAGTAATAGACATTATTTACACATTTTGCAACATAGTTCTACATATATATTTCAGTGATATCAAAGAAAATGATTAAAATAACAGAATTTATGCTTACCTGATAAATTACTTTCTCCAAAGGTGTGTCCGGTCCACGGCGTCATCCTTACTTGTGGGATATTCTCTTCCCCAACAGGAAATGGCAAAGAGCCCAGCAAAGCTGGTCATATGATCCCTCCTAGGCTCCGCCTACCCCAGTCATTCGACCGACGTACAGGAGGAAATATGCATAGGAGAAATCACATGATACCGTGGTGACTGTAGTTAGAGAAAATAATTCATCAGACCTGATTAAAAAAACCAGGGCGGGCCGTGGACCGGACACACCGTTGGAGAAAGTAATTTATCAGGTAAGCATAAATTCTGTTTTCTCCAACATAGGTGTGTCCGGTCCACGGCGTCATCCTTACTTGTGGGAACCAATACCAAAGCTTTAGGACACGGATGAAGGGTGGGAGCAAATCAGGTCACCTAAATGGAAGGCACCACGGCTTGCAAAACCTTTCTCCCAAAAATAGCCTCTGAAGAAGCAAAAGTATCAAATTTGTAAAATTTGGCAAAAGTGTGCAGTGAAGACCAAGTCGCTGCCTTACATATCTGGTCAACAGAAGCCTCGTTCTTGAAGGCCCATGTGGAAGCCACAGCCCTAGTGGAGTGAGCTGTGATTCTTTTAGGAGGCTGCCGTCCGGCAGTCTCATAAGCCAAACGGATAATGCTTTTAAGCCAAAAAGAAAGAGAGGTAGAAGTTGCTTTTTGACCTCTCCTTTTACCAGAATAAACAACAAACAAAGAAGAAGTTTGTCTGAAATCTTTAGTGGCCTCTAAATAGAATTTTAGAGCACGGACTACGTCCAAATTATGTAACAAACGTTCCTTCTTTGAAACTGGATTCGGACACAAAGAAGGTACAACTATCTCCTGGTTAATATTCTTGTTGGAAACAACTTTCGGAAGAAAACCAGGCTTAGTACGCAAAACCACCTTATCTGCATGGAACACCAGATAGGGCGGAGAACACTGCAGAGCAGATAACTCAGAAACTCTTCTAGCAGAAGAAATTGCAACCAAAAACAAAACTTTCCAAGATAATAACTTAATATCTACGGAATGTAAGGGTTCAAACGGAACCCCTTGAAGAACTGAAAGAACTAGATTAAGACTCCAGGGAGGAGTCAAAGGTCTGTAAACAGGCTTGATTCTAACCAGAGCCTGGACAAACGCTTGAACGTCTGGCACAGCTGCCAGCCTTTTGTGAAGTAAAACAGATAACGCAGAAATCTGTCCCTTCAGAGAACTTGCAGATAATCCCTTCTCCAAACCTTCTTGTAGAAAGGATAAAATCCTAGGAATTTTTATCTTGTTCCATGGGAATACTTTAGATTCACACCAACAGATATATTTTTTCCATATCTTATGGTAAATTTTTCTAGTTACAGGTTTTCTAGCCTGAATCAGAGTATCTATTACAGAATCTGAAAACCCACGCTTTGATAAAATCAAGCGTTCAATCTCCAAGCAGTCAGTTGGAGAGAAACCAGATTCGGATGTTCGAATGGACCTTGAACAAGAAGGTCCTGTCTCAAAGGTAGCTTCCATGGTGGAGCCGATGACATATTCACCAGGTCTGCATACCAAGTCCTGCGTGGCCACGCAGGAGCTATCAAGATCACCGAAGCCCTCTCCTGGTTGATCCTGGCTACCAGCCTGGGAATGAGAGGAAACGGTGGGAATACATAAGCTAGGTTGAAGGTCCAAGGTGCTACTAGTGCATCTACTAGAGTCGCCTTGGGATCCCTGGATCTGGACCCGTAACAAGGAACCTTGAAGTTCTGACGAGAGGCCATCAGATCCATGTCTGGAATGCCCCAAAATTGAGTTATTTGGGCAAAGATTTCCGGGTGGAGTTCCCACTCCCCCGGATGGAATGTCTGACGACTCAGAAAATCCGCTTCCCAATTTTCCACTCCTGGGATGTGGATTGCAGACAAGTGGCAGGAGTGATCCTCCGCCCATTGAATTATCTTGGTCACTTCCTCCATCGCCAGGGAACTCCTTGTTCCCCCCTGATGGTTGATATATGCAACTGTCGTCATGTTGTCTGATTGAAACCTTATGAATTTGGCCTTTGCTAGATGAGGCCAAGCTTTGAGAGCATTGAATATCGCTCTCAGTTCCAGAATGTTTAAACACCAAAAAACTCTTAGCCATCTCCGTGGAGATGTTGCCTGTGCAACGGCAAAGAGAATGACTGGGGTAGGCGGAGCCTAGGAGGGATCATATGACCAGCTTTGCTGGGCTCTTTGCCATTTCCTGTTGGGGAAGAGAATATCCCACAAGTAAGGATGACGCCGTGGACCGGACACACCTATGTTGGAGAAAACATAATTTATGTAAGAACTTACCTGATAAATTCATTTCTTTCATATTAGCAAGAGTCCATGAGCTAGTGACGTATGGGATATACATTCCTACCAGGAGGGGCAAAGTTTCCCAAACCTCAAAATGCCTATAAATACACCCCTCACCACACCCACAATTCAGTTTAACGAATAGCCAAGAAGTGGGGTGATAAAAAAGTGCGAAAGCATATAAAATAAGGAATTGGAATAATTGTGCTTTATACAAAATCATAACCACCACAAAAAAAGGGTGGGCCTCATGGACTCTTGCTAATATGAAAGAAATGAATTTATCAGGTAAGTTCTTACATGAATTATGTTTTCTTTCATGTAATTAGCAAGAGTCCATGAGCTAGTGACGTATGGGATAATGACTACCCAAGATGTGGATCTTTCCACACAAGAGTCACTAGAGAGGGAGGGATAAAATAAAGACAGCCAATTCCTGCTGAAAATAATCCACACCCAAAATAAAGTTTAATGAAAAACATAAGCAGAAGATTCAAACTGAAACCGCTGCCTGAAGTACTTTTCTACCAAAAACTGCTTCAGAAGAAGAAAATACATCAAAATGGTAGAATTTAGTAAAAGTATGCAAAGAGGACCAAGTTGCTGCTTTGCAAATCTGATCAACCGAAGCTTCATTCCTAAACGCCCAGGAAGTAGAAACTAACCTAGTAGAATGAGCTGTAATTTTCTGAGGCGGAGTTTTACCCGACTCAACATAGGCAAGATGAATCAAAGATTTCAACCAAGATGCCAAAGAAATGGCAGAAGCTTTCTGGCCTTTTCTAGAACCGGAAAAGATAACAAATAGACTAGAAGTCTTTCGGAAAGATTTAGTAGCTTCAACATAATATTTCAAAGCTCTAACAACATCCAAAGAATGCAACGATTTCTCCTTAGAATTCTTAGGATTAGGACATAATGAAGGAACCACAATTTCTCTACTAATGTTGTTGGAATTCACAACTTTAGGTAAAAATTCAAAAGAAGTTCGCAACACCGCCTTATCCTGATGAAAAATCAGAAAAGGAGACTCACAAGAAAGAGCACATAATTCAGAAACTCTTCTGGCAGAAGAGATGGCCAAAAGGAACAAAACTTTCCAAGAAAGTAATTTAATGTCCAATGAATGCATAGGTTCAAATGGAGGAGCTTGAAGCGCCCCCAGAACCAAATTCAAACTCCAAGGAGGAGAAATTGACTTAATGACAGGCTTTATACGAACCAAAGCTTGTACAAAACAATGAATATCAGGAAGAATAGCAATCTTTCTGTGGAAAAGAACAGAAAGAGCAGAGATTTGTCCCTTCAAGGAACTTGCAGACAAACCCTTATCTAAACCATCCTGAAGAAACTGTAAAATTCTCGGTATTCTAAAAGAATGCCAAGAAAAATGATGAGAAAGACACCAAGAAATATAAGTCTTCCAGACTCTATAATATATCTCTCTAGATACAGATTTACGAGCCTGTAACATAGTATTAATCACAGAGTCAGAGAAACCTCTTTGACCAAGAATCAAGCGTTCAATCTCCATACCTTTAAATTTAAGGATTTCAGATCCTGATGGAAAAAAGGACCTTGTGACAGAAGGTCTGGTCTTAACGGAAGAGTCCACGGTTGGCAAGAGGCCATCCGGACAAGATCCGCATACCAAAACCTGTGAGGCCATGCCGGAGCTACCAGCAGAACAAACGAGCATTCCTTCAGAATCTTGGAGATTACTCTTGGAAGAAGAACTAGAGGCGGAAAGACATAGGCAGGATGATACTTCCAAGGAAGTGATAATGCATCCACTGCCTCCGCCTGAGGATCCCGGGATCTGGACAGATATCTGGGAAGTTTCTTGTTTAGATGAGACGCCATCAGATCTATTTCTGGAAGTTCCCACCTTTGAACAATCTGAAGAAATACCTCTGGGTGAAGAGACCATTCGCCCGGATGCAACGTTTGGCGACTGAGATAATCCGCTTCCCAATTGTCTACACCTGGGATATGAACCGCAGTGATTAGGCAGGAGCTGGATTCCGCCCAAACCAAAATTCGAGATACTTCTTTCATAGCCAGAGGACTGTGAGTCCCTCCTTGATGATTGATGTATGCCACAGTTGTGACATTGTCTGTCTGAAAACAAATGAACGATTCTCTCTTCAGAAGAGGCCAAAACTGAAGAGCTCTGAAAATTGCACGGAGTTCCAAAATATTGATCGGTAATCTCACCTCCTGAGATTCCCAAACTCCTTGTGCCGTCAGAGATCCCCACACAGCTCCCCAACCTGTGAGACTTGCATCTGATGAAATTGCAGTCCAGGTCGGAAGCACAAAAGAAGCCCCTTGAATTAAACGATGGTGATCTGTCCACCACGTTAGAGAGTGTCGAACAATCGGTTTTAAAGATATTAATTGAGATATCTTTGTGTAATCCTTGCACCATTGATTCAGCATACAAAGCTGAAGAGGTCGCATGTGAAAACGAGCAAAGGGGATCGCGTCCGATGCAGCAGTCATAAGACCTAGAATTTCCATGCATAAGGCTACCGAAGGGAATGATTGTGACTGAAGGTTTCGACAAGCTGAAATCAATTTTAGACGTCTCTTGTCTGTTAAAAACAGAGTCATGGACACTGAATCTATCTGGAAACCCAGAAAGGTTACCCTTGACTGAGGAATCAATGAACTTTTTGGTAAATTGATCCTCCAACCATGATCTTGAAGAAACAACACAAGTCGAATCGTATGAGATTCTGCTAAATGTAAAGACTGAGCAAGTACCAAGATATCGTCCAAATAAGGAAATACCACAATACCCTGTTCTCTGATTACAGACAGAAGGGCACCAAGAACCTTTGTAAAAATTCTTGGAGCTGTAGCTAGGCCAAACGGTAGAGCCACAAACTGGTAATGCTTGTCCAGAAAAGAGAATCTCAGGAACTGATAATGATCTGGATGAATCGGAATATGCAGATATGCATCCTGTAAATCTATTGTGGACATAAAATTCCCTTGCTGAACAAAAGGCAAGATAGTCCTTACAGTTACCATCTTGAACGTTGGTATCCTGACATAACGATTCAATATTTTTAGATCCAGAACTGGTCTGAAGGAATTCTCCTTCTTTGGTACAATGAAGAGATTTGAATAGAACCCCATCCCCTGTTCCGGAACTGGAACTGGCATAATTACTCCAGCCAACTCTAGATCTGAAACACAATTCAGAAATGCTTGAGCTTTCACTGGATTTACTGGGACACGGGAAAAGAAGAAAAAATCTCTTTGCAGGAGGTCTCATCTTGAAACCAATTCTGTACCATTCTGAAACAATGTTCTGAATCCAAAGATTGTGAACAGAATTGATCCAAATTTCTTTGAAAAAACGTAACCTGCCCCCTACCAGCTGAGCTGGAATGAGGGCCGCACCTTCATGTGGACTTAGAAGCAGGCTTTGCCTTTCTAGCAGGCTTGGATTTATTCCAGACTGGAGATGGTTTCCAAACTGAAACTGCTCCTGAGGATGAAGGATCAGGCTTTTGTTCTTTGTTGAAACGAAAGGAACGAAAACGATTATTAGCCCTGTTTTTACCTTTAGATTTTTTATCCTGTGGTAAAAAAGTTCCTTTCCCACCAGTAACAGTTGAGATAATAGAATCCAACTGAGAACCAAATAATTTGTTACCCTGGAAAGAAAATGGAAAGTAGAGTTGATTTAGAAGCCATATCAGCATTCCAAGTCTTAAGCCATAAAGCTCTTCTAGCTAAAATAGCTAGAGACATAAACCTGACATCAACTCTGATAATGTCAAAAATGGCATCACAGATAAAATTATTAGCATGCTGAAGAAGAATAATAATATCATGAGAATCATGATGTGTTACTTGTTGCGCTAAAGTTTCCAACCAAAAAGTTGAAGCTGCAGCAACATCAGCCAAAGATATAGCAGGTCTAAGAAGATTACCTGAACACAGATAAGCTTTTCTTAGAAAGGATTCAATTTTCCTATCTAAAGGATCCTTAAACGAAGTACCATCTGACGTAGGAATAGTAGTACGTTTAGCAAGGGTAGAAATAGCCCCATCAACTTTAGGGATTTTGTCCCAAAATTCTAATCTGTCAGACGGCACAGGATATAATTGCTTAAAACGTTTAGAAGGAGTAAATGAATTACCCAATTTATCCCATTCTTTGGAAATTACTGCAGAAATAGCATTAGGAACAGGAAAAACTTCTGGAATAACCACAGGAGCTTTAAATACCTTATCCAAACGTTTAGAATTAGTATCAAGAGGACCAGAATCCTCTATTTCTAAAGCAATTAGTACTTCTTTAAGTAAAGAACGAATAAATTCCATTTTAAATAAATATGAAGATTTATCAGCATCAACCTCTGAGACAGAATCCTCTGAACCAGAAGAGTCATCAGAATCAGAATGATGATGTTCATTTAAAAATTCATCTGTAGGGAGAGAAGTTTTAAAAGATTTTTTACGTTTACTAGAAGGAGAAATAACAGACATAGCCTTCTTTATGGATTCAGAAACAAAATCTCTTATGTTATCAGGAACATTCTGCACCTTAGATGTTGAAGGAACTGCAACAGGCAATGGTACTTTACTAAAGGAAATATTATCTGCATTAACAAGTTTGTCATGACAATCAATACAAACAACAGCCGGAGGAATAGCTACCAAAAATTTACAACAGATACACTTAGCTTTGGTAGATCCAGCACTAGACAGCGATTTTCCTGTAGTATCTTCTGACTCAGATGCAACGTGAGACATCTTGCAATATGTAAGAGAAAAAACAACATATAAAGCAAAATTGATCAAATTCCTTAAATGACAGTTTCAGGAATGGGAAAGAATGCCAAGAACAAGCTTCTAGCAACCAGAAGCAATAAAAAATGAGACTTAAATAATGTGGAGATAAAAGCGACGCCCATATTTTTTAGCGCCAAATCAGACGCCCACATTATTTGGCGCCTAAATGCTTTTGGCGCCAAAATGACGCCACATCCGGAACGCCGACATCTTTGGCGCAAAATAACGTCAAAAAAATGACGCAACTTCCGGCGACACGTATGACGCCGGAAACGGAAAATAATTTTTGCGCCAAAAAGTCCGCGCCAAGAATGACGCAATAAAATGAAGCATTTTCAGCCCCCGCGAGCCTAACAGCCCACAGGGAAAAAAGTGTCAAATTTTTGAAGGTAAGAAAAAAATGATTAATTCAAATGCATTATACCAAATATGAAACTGACTGTCTGAAAAATAAGGAAAGTTGAACATTCTGAGTCAAGGCAAATAAATGTTTGAATACATATATTTAGAACTTTATAAACAAAGTGCCCAACCATAGCTTAGAGTGTCACAGAAAATAAGATTTACTTACCCCAGGACACTCATCTACATGTTTGTAGAAAGCCAAACCAGTACTGAAACGAGAATCAGCAGAGGTAATGGTATATATAAGAGTATATCGTCGATCTGAAAAGGGAGGTAAGAGATGAATCTCTACGACCGATAACAGAGAACCTATGAAATAGACCCCGTAGAAGGAGATCACTGCATTCAAATAGGCAATACTCTCTTCACATCCCTCTGACATTCACTGCAAGCTGAGAGGAAAACCGGGCTCCAACTTGCTGCGGAGCGCATATCAACGTAGAATCTAGCACAAACTTACTTCACCACCTCCATCGGAGGCAAAGTTTGTAAAACTGAATTGTGGGTGTGGTGAGGGGTGTATTTATAGGCATTTTGAGGTTTGGGAAACTTTGCCCCTCCTGGTAGGAATGTATATCCCATACGTCACTAGCTCATGGACTCTTGCTAATTACATGAAAGAAAAAGAGTTTTCGAGCCTATTCGTCAGTGGCAATCAATATATTTAAATACAATATGATTTTTTTAGAGAAACGTAATTGTTTTCAGACTGAAGGTATGGTGACACGTAATGCTTTTAGGATATTTTTATGACAAACGGTATAGGTAGATTTACACAGTAAATATCTGCTCACCTGATCTGTATATATTTCTGGTGGTACTTGCTTTGTGAAAAATTCAGAGCACACTGCTCCTGCTTGAAGATAGTAGTTGAGAGCAGCAGAATATTGATTGGTTGCTAAAGAGAAAAAGTAAAAAAACTTAAACTAAGCAAATATTTATTACCTTACATATAAAATAATACAGGAGTATTAAAGAAAACTGACTGATGGCGTGATAATATATCTTTACACAAACATAAATACTCTTGGCTATCAGAATGCCATGGAGGTAAGTGAACTCCTTATTATAGCATAGTGATTGCAATGTTGTTGAATTTAAATAATCAAGAGATACATTTGCTTTATTTTACTACAAAACCAGAAAAAAATGTTTTACTCACCAAAATAAATATCAGCTTGAACAATGAGCCAGGAGTGGTTGTTTGAATTTATGGTTAGTGCGTAGTTGACTAATTCTTTCAGAGTGACAGATACTGCATCAAAATCTACAGACTGCAGGCTAGAATAATAATAATAAAAAAATATATGATAGCAGGTCAGCTAATGTACTTATTATATACTCATATGGAATCATCAGGGTTTCTTGCTTGCATTTGCATCAGAAAACAATAAGATAAGGCTGTAATCTCAAAAAAGTGATTTTTTTCCATTGCCAAAGTAGATCTATATGTCCAAAACAAACTATTTAGCAGAACTGTATATTTCTATTCTGTGTTTAATAGTGTATTAACGATTTATTATTATATTAAATGGCAGAATCCTTGCCTTGCAAACACCACAATGCACTGTGTAAAAGCCAGAAGGAAATCCTAGCAAATCCGCACACAACTGGTAAAATTTACACACTGCACAGTATGGTCAATCACCATGCGCACAATTAAAACACGCAAGATCTTTGCTTGATAGGCAGATTTTAAGTTTTTTTGGTATCCAGGCCTATTTATTAAATGGCTTGAAATAGGGCCACAATCAAAAAATCTCTCATCAGAAAGCAAATTAAAGGACCACCCAATGCAGTAGAATTGCATAATTAACAAGTGCATAACAAAAAGACAATGATTTAACACCTATTCTGAATATCAAATAAGCAGTAGATTTTTTGCTGGCAAGTTTACTTTTTCTCCCATTTTTCGGCCTCCTGTATCATGTAACAGACATCAGCCAATCACATACTAGTAAACGTATACCCTGTGAGCTTTTGAACATGCTAAGTAGGATCTTGTTCCCCAGAAAGTGTGCATATAATAAGTCTGTGCAAAATGCGATAATGGAAGTAAATTGGAAAATGTCAAAGCTGCATGTTCTTTCGGAATCATAAAAGTTTATTTTGATTTGAGTGTCCCTTTAAGTGAATAGGTGAACATTAAAGGGAACTACATAAAGGAGAACATTAAAGGGACACTATAGTCAAAATGAAACTTTCATTTCAGATAGACACTTTACAATTTACTTCCATTTTCAAATTGTGCACAGTAGTTTTATATGCTCACTACTGGCACCAGCCCCTACTGAGTATGTGCAAGAGTTCACAGTGTATACCTATAAGAGTCTGTGACTGGCTGATAAGTGTTAAAGTTGGGGGTGGGGGTCAGGAAATTAAATTTTGAAATTTTTCTGAATCCAAGCTATGTGTATGGGTATATATGTATGTTTGTACGTGTACATATATGTATAGAAAGGAAATGTTCCCTTATGAAACTCTGTGTAGGCGATATATGTTTGTGAACTATGGCTGATGGAAGAATTTCCTTGAGAAGTCCAAAAAGTGGTTCCCTGAAACACTTTTCCCTGTGACATATTTCTGAGCACCCAAACCAGTTAATTTAAATATTATGGATAGATCCAATGATTACTGTTGCTAGCCTTGTTTTTAAATGATTAGTGAAAAGTGTCATAAGAATGAAGAAAAAAAAATTACATGCTCCAATTTGTAGAGCATAAAATTTTAGCACTAGGGACCCTGCAATGTTATGTGTTTAACAACTGCAAAATACGGATTGTGCAAACTGGTGGTCCAGAGTGCAAATTGGGACAGAGCCAATCAGCAGCAATACTTGCACAGCTAGTAGGCACATACAGACAGACATCTAAAAAAGACTTTTGTGCTGAAAATACTGCAATGCAATTTTAAAAAGTGATTTCTTTAGGAAATATTCAGACCAAAATGTCCAAATTTAGTTTATCTTAAAGGGACACAAAATACAAAAAATGTATTTAATGGTTCAGATAGAGCATGCAATTGTAAGCAACTTTCTAATTTACTCCTATTATCGATTTTTCTTCGCTATCTTGCTATCTTTATTTGAAAAGTCAGGAATGTAAGCTTAGCAGCCAGCCCCATTTTTGGTTCAGCCTCTGAGTTGCGCTTGCCGATTGGTGGCTACATTTAGACACCAATCAGCATGCGCTACCCAGGTGCTGAACCAAATATGTGCCGGCTTCTAAGCTTACATTCTTGCTTTTCAAATAAAGACACCAAGAGAACTAAGAATGTTTTTTTAATAGGCATAAAACAGAATTTATGCGATTGAGGCGGAGCGTGCGGGCGTGCTGAATGGCCGCACCTAACTAGAGTTCCTGAAGTGGCGTCGGCGGGGCTCTCTCTTACCCCACAAAAGACAGTTAAAGATGCCTGAATCAGACCTCTGAATGCTTGAGGAGGGTCCGGAGGCCCTCTAATCACAATTTCGGAGACATTATATTAAAGGAAGAGGCTGATATTGTTACCCGCGGTTAGGCCGCGTTTGAAGCCGGGACCTAAAGTTGGGGGCGCAGTGACGCATCACACCAGATCTCAACTGACATCCGGAAAGGGTAATTACCTGCTGCAAAACAGAGACCCTGAGAACATCACACATAATACTCAAGTAAGAAGCTATATTTACATGAAGTTTGGGGCATGCCTTTAACAGTCACAACAGCACGTATCTGACACATTATGCCATAAGCAGGAACTTAGTGCAAAAGGCCCCATGCACTTTCACTAGCAGAATCTTATTGAAATAAGGGGGCTACAGAAACTTATGTGTGACATTCTGCAGACCGTTGTTCAACTCCTTTCACATTGAGATTGTCACCAACTATACATCCTCCAATATTCATCACGCTTACTGCTAAACGGACAATCTACTTTGCTAAAGCAACATTACTTACTCAGAAACCCCTGCATGTTTGCTGACATGGCACAACGCAGAGTCAACAAAACTGAAAAGAACTTAAAATCCAATATGGGGTCTGGCTCTGTCAATACCTTTTTTAAAAGCACAGAAAAT